>NW_026960608.1:1243262-1554077 GCF_021018805.1 Prinia subflava
TTGGTTGTTGCATCTCAAAGAGACTCATCCATTGAGGGAGAAGGCAGCAGTCTGTAAAAAACAGTCCTTGTGAGGCCTCACGAGGTCTGATTTACAAATAATTAACTAATTATAACAAAATGAGGTAACAAGCAAGTGTGGTTCAAGTGGGGGAAACAAGAAGATCCCACAAAGGCAGCAGTTCCTCCAAATAACTATGGAGATTCCATCCACATATGTTGGGGGTTAGATTTGTTTGTTTTTCACTTACAGAATTTTTTCCCATAAGTTGCTAGCAAACTTAACGACTGAGTGCTTGACTAAAATAAAGAAGTGGCCAAAGGAGATTGTGGCAGCACCTGAACTACACCTATTGTTTTTGGGTCTGGGAGTTGCCCTCAGAGAGGGGAAATAACGTGAGTTTTGGGAGAAGTAAAAGACAGGGTTGGAGGCAGCTTCTCTCTCTTGCTCTTGGCATCGGGGAGGACAGTCAGGCAGCTGTTTGCTGCAGGAAGAGTTCACAGTCATCTCTCCGTCTCGTCCTGGGAAATCTACCATCATCTGCTTGTGTACCCAGGAATCCTGAGCTCGCCTCCTGCCCTGCTGGGCCAGCCCTGCCCCCACCGCTGCTGCTTCCTCGGCGCTTTGAGGCCTTCCTGCTACTCTGTAGCCCTGCACTGCCCTGCCCTAACAGGACATCCCTGCCGCTCCAGCTACCAGCGCAGAGCATCTGATCTCATCCACCAGCCCGAGACTTTCCACCGTTCCAGCTTGGTGCTCTCGGAGTCCTGCAGGGGCACCGAGATCAAACTGCCCCGGGCTTTTGTGAAAGAAAGCCCTCGAGATTCCTGGTTCTGTTTATTATTAATGCTGTAGTTGTTGTTTGTTTGCTTTGTCATACATCCCAGTACAGAACTGTTATTTCTATCCCCATACCTCTGCCTAAAAGCTCCTTTAATTTTCTAAATTAGAATAAATTGGAGGGAGGGGATCTGAATTCTCCATCTCTAGGGAGGTCCTGCCCCCTTCCTAGCAGATACCTGTCTTTCAAACCAAGACAACATACAACAAAAACATTAAAGGTCCAAAGAGGACAGAGGGAGCAGCTGGAGCCACAGGGATGGACGAAGGGACGCAGCTGAGCATCCTTCTTCCCATCCCACACTGGGACACAAAGTTTCTTCTTGTTCTGGCCATGGAAATGATGAAGGAAAAAGTAGCTTTGAGAGGGAACCACGTGGAAAAATGAAGCACTTGCTTGAGGGAACAAAAAAAAGGAAAAACATTTGTAAAACCCACAGTGATGGTCTTAGAATGGCCTCTGAAAACAAGGACACAAGCTTCCACATTCCATGTAAATCCACAATGGGCCAGAGAGAAGCTGGATGCTCCACACAGCTGGTTGGGCTTCCAAAAGTTAAAATCCTAAATCCCCAAATCCATCCAAATGGTGCAGAGTCCAGAGAGTTTGATGTGAACACGTAGGGCAGGGTGATGTGAGAGCAGCAGGTCCCTGATATATCGGGAAAGGCTCCTCCAGTGCAATTCCCTGTGAAGCTCAGCGATGAAGAGCTGCTCCTCCTGCTCTGTTTCCTGCTTTCCCAGCGGAAGAAGCCCCAGCAGAAGGCTCCAGGCTCAGCTCAGTCCAGCTCCAGTGGATCCAGACTGGGATCTGAGTGGCACTTGATGGATTCTCCAGGTGCCTGTGCCACTCACTGCCACGGTTAGGGTGAGCCATGGTGACACCACCAATCTTCAGCTGCTGATGGAACCCAGAGTGCTGCACCCCACAACAACTACAGCAGGAGATGATCCATTGCTCCTGGGGATTGCATGACAGGACCTCAGGAGCTGGTCTCTGCTCCAGGTAGACAGCAGTGAATGGACCAAATAGTCTCCAGCAACAGCCTGAGTTACAGGGTTTGGAAATTTCCAATAGATGCCACATAAAGCCCTGACTCTCCAGACAAGGATTTGCCTCCTCGCTGAGTAATGGACAGAGGAAGGGGACTCTCTACCCTCAAATTAGAGTTGATCCCATTGCAGCTGCCCCCAGATTTCACTGCTCCTGCAGCCCCCTCTCCATGAGGTGTGTAACTTCCACTCCACACTGCCAGGTGGGATCAAAGAGCTTAGGCATTACAAAGCAGCAGCAAAAACATCAATGCTGGGGCAAAGAGACTTCAAATGGAGGATGACACCAATCCTCCCCGGAAAGGTGACCTGCTAAAGGTGCCCCACACCACCTGGGCTGGCCTGGCTGAGGGGTGGATAGACACAGATCCCTAGAAATTAGGGATGGAAAAGGGTGGCATGTCACAGTTCATTAATGTCAGACTCTCTGCACCCCGCATGTCTCAGGGTCCAAGTGTGGTGGTGCTTCCTGGAGCCCCCAGTGAGCTCTTGGTCTGACAGACAGCACCCACCATCACCAGCAGCCATACTACATCCCAGCATCCACCCTCACACACCCAGCACCCACCATCACAGACCCCTCTACACCAGTTTGGAGCTGCAGTGATGCCAACAAGCCTCTTCTCAGCACTACAGGAGTAGTGGATTGCAATAGGGATCCCAGGAGAAAAGCCCAGGGAGAAGGTCTTGATGTTATGGTTATTTAAAAAAATAAGCCAAGGAAGTAGCTGCCTGCACTTATCCATGCACAGCTTCCCAGACACACCACTATGCCAGGATTTGTTTCAATTCCTCATCAAACTGAAAGCTCCTTCTGCCTTGAGAGTCTCCTACTCAGCATTTAACCAAAAGCAGCCAAGTTTCATCTCTTCCAGTGTCCCAGAGGAAGTCCTCAGAGGTGACCATCACTGAAGAGCCAGGTCCACCACAATCCATGCAGCTGCAGCTCCAGGAGATGCCCTGGGATTTTCTGCAGACATGGCAGGAGGAGCAGGGGCTGAAAGAGCTAGGATGAGGAAAGGGAAGATGGGATGCACCAAAAAACCTGCTTTGGTGTGAGCCTCCCACCACAGCTGCTAAGAGAGCCCTTTTGGGGGGGACAGGCAGATTATCAGTGTCCCAGGAACAGAGGGGCAGAGCAGAATCAGGCAGGTGATGCAGGGAAAGATGTCACCTCTTCACTGCCATCACCCCTGCACGCCATCTCTACTGTCATCTCAGTGTTCAGGAGCACTGAGGAGTTAAACATGTTTTGTTTTCTCCTCATGGGTCGTGACAATGCTACGGATGCTCTTGGAAATCATTTCTCCTGGGGAAGAGCATACTGGGATGGAGCCAGCCTGATTTCCCTGGCAGACAGCACCCAGTGCCCAGCTCCAGAGCCCTTTGCTGTGCCAGGGCCACAGGCAGAGCTGGGCTGCCCAGCAGCCAGGGAGTTGAGCAGGCATGGGGACCCCTGGTGGGTAGTTATGGCAGGCAGGGCCCCCTGGGCAAGGATTCGTGGCAGGCGGGGCCCCCCTGGCCCCAGAGCACATCAAAGCACAGGGTATTTACCTCCCAGCAAGGCATGGGACACTGGCCCTTTCTGAGGAGGCTTTTCATCTGTATTAGGGCCGTGAAAGGCTGAGCCATGAGATCAGCTGCCAGGGGCTGTCCAGGGACAGTGCTGAGATGAAAAGGTCAGGAGGGAGGAGGAGAAGAGAAAACAGGCAGAGGCTTAAGGGACAGGGCTCAACAAAATCACATTTACTGTGGTCACACTCTTTAGACAAGCCTACAAGACAAGGAACCATGTGTTGTCTAAGGGCCATTATTTAGGTTTGACATGGCCAGGGCCCAGGCTTTGAAGTTGGGAGCAGGACACCATTAGAGTCAGTTGTGTCCAGCCACCGGCTCTCACATGGCATCACCATCTTCTGCCAGCGGCTCCCAGCGGGATGGGGATGGAGGAGCAAAGCCCCAAAACCAGATGGATGCCACCAGGCTGGCTCTGCTTGGTCTGGGTGTGTTGCAAGCCAGGCCCATTTGGGTGAAGAATGAGGAAGCTGCTTAATTGGACTTTTATCAGCAGAAGTTCACAGCTCCCATCATGGCATCAAACAGCCCTTGGACTTTCAACTCCTCTCCACCAAACAAGTTGTGGGAAGGAGGATGAGGAGCACATGAAAGTGGCCACATTCAAATGGCATCAGCAAAGAGCTGGCGGGCTGACAAACCCCCCCTGGCATAGCACCCAGCCCAAGGAACTACTGAGGGAATTATCAAATCCCAAGGAATGCAGGAAGGAGCATGAGCGGCTCCGCACACACACACTGGCATGGGCTGAAGGCTTCCCAAACCAACAGAAACTGGAGGAGCACAGCCAGAAAAGCGAGTATGCTAACATGTCCCAAAAAAGCTCCCAAGGAGGAAGGATGATTCTGGCAGCTGGCAGGGTATAGGTGACCCCCTTCCTCACGCTGAGCTGCAGGAAAACGCTGATGGAGCGTGGCCCAGGGACGAAGCTGCATCACAGTGGCAGTGATGGTTTACAACAAATAACCCTTGCCAGGTTAAGACTAATTGCATCTAAAAACAGAAACACAAGACAAGGGCTTTAACAGAACACTCAGGGTAATAGATCTGCTCTCACTGCATCCTGCTGCCAAAAAGCGTTGGATTGGATTATGGACGTTATTACATCAAAAATGGATTGAAGGGCTTAAGGACTCACAATAAACAGCAAACACCTCAGATTTATGAGGAAACATCTACTAGGTCCTTGCTTTTCCTTCAGCACTGTCATCAAACACAGGCTCTGTGCTTTAAAGAGGCTCATGGGACAGGTCGGACACTGAGGAAGAACACCTCGGCACCACCACATCTGCTAACAGCTGCCTGGAGTGCACCCCAAGGCTGAGCAGGGTTTGTCTGGGGTCTCCACATCCCACTGAACACAGAAGGGGCCGCTAGGACCACCACCAGCCCCCAAAACCAGAGAAGGAACTGGGAACTATGGGAGTCCATACAGATCATCCCCTGCTATGGGCAGGGACACCTTCCACTAAACCAGGTTGCTCTAAGCCCCATCCAATCTAGCCTTGAACACTTCCAGGGATGGGACATTCCAGAGATTGACTAGGTGACATTTAACAGTTCCTTCTAACACAAACTATTCTTTGATTCTCTGATCCAGAACTCTGGGATAGCAGGGAGCCACTCTGGGAGCTCCTCCTCACATCACCCTACTGCCAGGACACGAGGATTAATGGATCTCTATCCAGGCACCTCATTACTAGAGATAGTAAAACTGGAGCAAGTTCAAAGACGAGCAGCAAACGTAATTAGGAGTTGGAGTGAATTAGGAGGGGAAGTGGAAGGAGCTGAACCTGCAGGGCTGGATAAGCCGTGGTGGGGCTGGAGCTGCCCACGATATCCTGGGAGTGCAGGCACCAGGCAGGGGAGAGGCTATTCCAGTGGGAAATATTTTATAGGGAGGGGACAGGACACTGGGGACAGGGAATCCCACCAAGGCACCAAAGGCAAGCAGGGAAACACCCGGGAGACGAAGGGATGGAAGAAACCACAGCACATCATGATATAAAACACACAATTCCCAAATTCCCAACTATCTAGGTTTGGAAAGACAGGTATCTGTCAGGGGAAACTGGAGTCTCCCTTGGAGTGGAGAATGTAAAACCTCCTCCCTCCAAATTATTACAATTTTGCAATTAGGAGCTTTCAGGCAAAAATATGGGAATAGGAGTAACAGTTCTTTACTAGGAATAATAAAAATGCAAATGCAGTAATAAAAAACAAACAAACAAACAAACCCAAAAAACCAAGCAAGCAAACAAAAAGTCCTAGAAAACCCTGACGGAGTCAGGAATACTACCTGGCACCCTGTCAACCAGGGTGTTGGAAGCAGTCCAAATAAGTCCTCCTGGAGCGACAGATGTGGTTCTGTTGGAGTAGAGATGATCCTGTAGTGGCAGTGAGATGAGTCCAGTCTTCCTCTGAGAATCCCGTGGAAAAGAGGAGTGATCTGGGGTCCCTGTGTCCCCATTTTATCTGGGTAGGGAATGGTTGACTCCTCCCCACTGGGTGGAGCATCTCACACTGGAATGAAGTAATGTTATCAGTCATTCGAGAGGCCTTAAATGGCCCATTCACAGGTGATGTCCCTCCTAGGAGGATGGGTGGAGGAAAAGATAAGAAGGCATTGCCTTATCTGGTGTTATCAGTTGTCCCATTAACAGAAGGCATCCGCCCTCTTCCCCCCCTAGAGTTACAAGAGATAAAGAACATCTCCCAACCGGTTTCAACAGATGAAAACAGAATACACATTTTTGGTTACATTTTTCAACCCAAGACACCAACTCCTTCA
Source organism: Prinia subflava (assembly GCF_021018805.1). Taxonomy (NCBI): domain Eukaryota; kingdom Metazoa; phylum Chordata; class Aves; order Passeriformes; family Cisticolidae; genus Prinia; species Prinia subflava. The sequence continues at coordinate 1,249,522 of NW_026960608.1, forward strand.
CCCTCTCACCACTTCATCCAGGGGATGGTGCCCATGTCCTGCTCAAGTTCCACATGCCCCCCCAGCCTTTGTCTCCAGTGTAGACCTGCAGGCAGACACTGCTGCATCTTGTTCTTTATGGAAAGCCTTAGGAATAAGCATCACCTTTCCTTATCCACCCCCAGGAGCAAAGATGCTATAAGGAGAGCCTGGAACTGATGTGGAGGGGATTGGTGTGAGTCTCTGGAGAGGACAGGGACAGGGAAACAGCAGCTTTCAAAAGCCTTTTCATTGCTAAACCGAAGGTTGGTGCCATGTACCTCCATGATAAAAGTGTCTCTAAACAAGGCTCGGCATATCCAAAGCAATGGCAAGGAGCAGTCCTGAATAGGAGGGACCCTGAGAAGCCCCCTGGCTCTGGTGAGGAGGTTTTCCAGCCGTTGGGGAAGGTGGGGGATAAGCAGCACACGCCCTCTTCCCCTTGGCTCCAGCGTTGCTTCCCCGGCTTAGAAATGAAAAGGGAGAAAAAAACCCTTTTGTGTGTCCAGGCAAAGCTTGGGGAAAGGGAGGGGAGAAAAATTGGGGGGGGGGGGGGGAAGACGTGGGTGGTCTGCTCAGGAGACTTGACTTTGGTGTTTTTTGGCTATTTTATTTCTTGGCAGAAAAAACTCCTGAGGCTGCTCAGCAGAGTGTACGGCCAGATCACAGGAGCATCCTCAGCCCATCCAGGGGCCAAAGTTCAGCTGGCAGCTCCCAGCTCTCAGGGGTTTCGCATCAAAGCTTGGAGGAGTCAAGAGAAATTAAAGTCAGAAACGGTCCAAGGCAGGGGCAGAGGGCACTGCCAGCCCCCTGAGGAGAGGTGGGGCATCCCACAGGGATGGCCCAAGCACCCTGCTCACTGCATCCCTATACAGCCTGAAACTGGGAACAAGAGGATAAATAGGATTTAATATTAAAAAATGAGCTTAAAAGGCTCAGCCCAACATCCGACGGGATGCACAGATGGGATTTCCCAAGCTGGGCTACGCAGTCTTTGCAAAATCCTGGCTGCGTGTCCTGTCATATCCGCAGCAAGCCAGAGCCGGTCACCTGCAGTGACCCAGGTGTGCTGGCAGCCTTGGAGGGGAGCTGGCATCTGCTCAAAGCCACGGGGGCCTCACGGGAGCCACGTTTGGAGTTGGCAATGCACCGGCAGCTGCTTGTGAAAGCACCTCCCAAAGCTCTGGGAGGTTGATTTTCACTTCAGTTTTCATGTGAAATGCAAAACAGCTCCATGAAATTTGGTTAATTCAGAGGCTGGAAGATCCTTCGGCCTCCACCTTCCTGATGGACTTAGTTACCATAAGAGGGATCCCATATTTCTTCTTCTCGGTGCTTTGTTCGCCTCCTGAGCTTGTTTAGGGGAACCTATTTGTCTTTGAGGGCTCTTTGCAGCCTGAGAGTCCCATGGGCTGTAGCTCAGAGGACCCCAATTTCAGCCCTCATTAGCTTGAAGACCATGCCAGTGCTTGAACTTGACACCTGAACACAGCGGAGCCACTGACCGAGTGCTTCAAGATGTTTGCCTGACCCAAGTTCAGCACTTTAGCCTCTCTTCCAAATTTTTGCCCACTGCAGGCAAAGCTTGTATTCAGTCAAGCTTTCCATCAGCTGAAGGACAGCAGAAGGGCTGAACTTTGGGGTCCCAGAGCCACCAGGCTGGTGCCAGCTGTGGTAAGGGAGATGGGAGCCTACATGGGAGTTGTGCCAGGGCTTTTGGCATCCTCAGCCCATCTGGGGCATCTGGGCTGGAACCAGGGTGTCCTGCCCCCAATGGCTTCAAAGCTGGTGCCCCTCAAGTGACATGTATCCCCATGTCTGGACAGTGACAGTGACTATTGCTCTGGAAGAGCCTGGCTCTGCCACAGTGACTCAGCCCTACAGAACCCGTGGTCACTGCCAGCGCTGAGCAAAGCTGGCTCTGCAGGTTGTGGCGCCAGGTCATCCCTGCTGTCACCCCTGCTGTTAGGGAAAGTTCCCTGGCTGACCATCCAGGAGCCACTTTGGCATCTCCATGGCCACACAGGACACAGAGCCCCCCACGAGTCCCTGTCACCACCTGGCAAAATTTGCCATGACAGAAGTGATCAGGGCTCAAGGCTGACCTGCCAGAGCTAGGCCCGGCTGCTTCCCCTGCATCAAATTTATTCCAAATTATTCTGCAGCAAGATTCCAATAGCTCGCTGGGGACATCGAGACCAGCAGCCTCAACACAGCACCACGCTACAGCACAGCCCTCCCTTCTCCACTGCCCACCACAGCCTTGACACCCCCTCCCAAAGATTCCTGGCTAAAAATACCTTGTTTCCAGCTGGGAACACAGCGCTCCCACGGTCGGGCGCTCACTCCTACATAGGCAGTGACCCCTGTGCCGGCTGCTTGCTGCAGAGCCCACAGCACACAGTGAGGGGAGCTGAGCCGTGGCCACCGTGCCCTTTTGCAGCGCACCCAGCCAGGCAGGAACAGCCAGACTGAGGAGGGGAGGGGAGAAAGAGAGAGCTGGCAGCACTGCTCAGACACAGCTGAGTTCCTCCTCCATCCACACTAGAGCAGGCACAAGCAGATACATTTCTGTGCAGCAATCCCCTGCATGCACAGACCACAGGCTCTGAGAAAATTCCTTCTCTGTCCCCTCCATAAAATGCCCTGATGCACCAAGACACAAACAGAACAAGCCAGTGTGCAGAATTTTTCAGCCACTTCAATCATATCTCATCACACACTGGACACCACCAGCACTTCCCCGTGCTGGGGCTGCTCTTGGAGGCAACACCCAGGAATAAGGACAAGCATCACCATTCCTCTTTCTCCCCAGCCCCAAAGCAAAACCCTGCAACACTTCCAGCAAAGATGGCAGCAAAAAATAGGCTCCAGGCATGACAGCGCTCCAGGGCTGACCCCAGATGGGGATGTGCTCCTGCTCCCAGCCATGAGCAGGGCAGGGGACACAGCAAAACATACAGATAGGAATTGGTGACCCACTTGGCCAATGATACATTCCTCCCCCTGCTCCCAGCCAGTGGGACATATTTTCCATCCGTGTCAGCTCTCTGTACCACCAAAGTCACACACAAGTGCCTGATGACACTCTCCAGGCACCCGAGGCCTCCCGAGCCAGGGCTGGCAGCGAGGAAGAGGAGGGCAACTCACATGTGATGAAGTAATCCTGCTGCTGCTTGAATTCCAGGCCCATGTAGTTGGGGCTGAACTCCTGGAACTTGATGGTGAAGCGGATCTCCTGCTCGGGCCGGTTGCACGTCACCAGCACGTTGGGGTCCATGACAGTGCTGCAGGCATCTGCCTGCTCCTTCCTCACCAGGTACAGCTTGTAGTACTCATAAGGCTTGGACAGCTCTGCCTTGGGGCAGATAATGTCCAGTTTATCCCCAATCTCTGGGTAGATGACCAGCCCCTTCCCAGTCATGAACCTGGAAGAGAGGAGGGTAAGAGGTTACCATATGCTGGAGCAGAGGCCACACCAGCCTGGCCCACCCCACTCTGACACCATTTATTTTGTGCTTCTGCTCAGATGCTCCCCCTCTGTAAGATGGGTTTTGACACCAAAACCAAGTTCTCCTCTTCCCTCACCATCCCAGCCTGTGCACACAGGCTCCTGCTGACAAAACCAGGGCTGGCTTGGGTCAGTCCCGCTCGTCAGCCATGATGAGGGCGGGCACTCTTCCCGGCACCAAGCCTGCCATCCAACCGGGTATGAGTCTTCTCACAAAGGGTTGGGAGATGTCGCAGCTCTGCCCAATGGCCAGGCAAGGAGCTTCCTGCAGGGACAGGCAATAATTAGGCATAGGGAGAAGTCCTGATAATGGGGCACAGGGAGGGATCCCGTCCATGTCCCAGCTCCCTGAGGAATTCCTGTCCTTAAATGGAATGGAAGGAAGCATCCTGCAGGACAACTTCTACTGAGCCAGGCTCAACAGCGTGCCCAGAAGTGTAGGAGAACCGGATGGAGAGGAGCAAGGAGGGAGGAAAGCTATTCAGGGCTGGAGGCAGGGCATTGGGGAGGGTAGAAGGGTAAGATGCTGATAATTAACATTCAGATCTTGTTATGGTGGGGCAAGGCACTGATTAGGTTTTTTCAGTGTGAAGGAGAGAATTAAGGCAGCAAGGAGGGAAGCAGCAGATCATCGACTTTGATGTAGGCAACTAAATGCATTCCTGATGGGAGATAAGGTGGGAATGGATTTTCCTGCAGAGTTCTCTCTGCTGCAACTCCCTCAGGTAATCTGGGCACAGCAAAACGCAAAGCAAGCGCTTTGCCAAGGCTGCACAGCCATACTTCCCCTTCCACTGTTGGACACAGCCCATCCCTGCCCCAGCCCACCCCAGAGATTGGATGGGGGCTGGGATACCTTCTCCCTCAGCCAGCTGCTCCAGCTGGAGCTCCAGGCTCCATGGAAGGAAGATCAAACACACAAGACCAACCTGCTCCATGGCTCCATGCAAGTCTTAGCAAGAAGCAACAGAGCTGGAACCAGTACCAGCCTTTGGCTGCAGGAGCCAAGCAGATCCACAGGCTGAGCTGGGAGGAGGCAGGCGCAGCCAGAGCCCATGCACTCCCAGTGCCCTTGGCACAGGCTCTGGAGCTCGGTGCCAGCTGTAGCAGCAGGGCAGACACAGACATCATCTGCACCTCACCTGCAGCTTGCTGGGTCAGAGGGGCATCCCAGGCACCCAGGGCATGGCACAGGGATGGCAAGCACAGCCTCATCACGGAGCTGGATTTAGAAGGGTTATGGGTCCATCCTCCCTGTCTGGCTTCCGCTCCACCACATCAACTCCAGTAGAACCCAAAGCAGTACAGTGGGGCAATTGGGATCATCCTGACTCCAGCACCACTGGCACAGCATCATGTGGCAGGGAGTTTTGTACAAGTCATGATTCAGGCACAAGGTAACCAGGAGAGTGGGAAACCTGGCCCCTGGAGGGTCTTTAGGGACACAAGTGGGATGCAGAGCCCGCCTCCATCCCGGCACTGCTGGCAGGTGAGCCATGCTTTGCTTCACACTACCAAGCAGGTCACCTGGCTGGTGGCCAGCACTCACTTCCAAAGACTTGGGAGCGATAAAGGCTTCCCCACCCACGGCCGGAGCCCTGACGCAAGGCCAGAGCAGGAGCAGGAAGCAGGAGCAGCTCCTGTCCCTCCCTCCCTGCCCAACCACAGACACACAGCGCAAATGAACACTTGCACGGGTTCCCACCCTGAGAGGCAGCTGGATCACACACTCCTTTCTCCATGGTTGGGCTGAGTCAGAGGCTTCCTGGCACAGGGCTCTGGAGTGACTCAAGCTCCCTCCCCTAGCTCCTGCCAGTTCCCTCCTGCCCAGAAGATGCCAAACAGGAAGCCACAAACAAGTCAAGCAGATGTCTTGCACTGCTGGAGCAGGAGGAAAAGACTCCTATCTACCCTCATCTCCATACCAGGAGGACCTATCACACCTCTGTGGCCAAAACATTGGCCAACACCTGCAAACCAACTGGTCCCTGGGCCATCAGCCTGTTGGGATCAGGCCAAACAGATTTGTAAGCAGGGGAGGGGCCATGAAGCAACTGAGGGAGCTGAGAACCTCCCAGCACCATATCCTGCTGGCACCTCTTCATCTCAGGAACTTCAGGACCAAGGCCTACCTTTGGTTTAAGTAAGGATAAAACAAGGAGGCAAATCCCTTCCACGAACGTTCAGTCTCGGCTCCAGAAGCACACAGCTGCTGTCTGGGAATTAGCCCAGGAACATCTTCCAGATCCACGCAAACATGGAGCAAGACAGAGCCACTTCCCTGTGCATGGAGCTTTTGCGTGGCTCCCTCCAACCACTGTTCCCCACCAGCCGCATTCCCACCTGCACACAGACTGTTTTCCCTTTGTCCTCCAATTTTCCTGTTTTTTTTCTCCTCCATTTTCTCTCTTTTCCAACAGCAGGGCTGTTTCCAGATGACAGCCTGGGCAGCACAGGAGAGGAGATAAACCTGAGGCATGTGCCTCAAACCCCTCGCACAGCTCTTCCAGCTTTTCACCACACACAGAGACCTTTATTTCTCCCCAAAATTCTGCTTTGTCACAAGAGCAGCTTGTGATGATCATCCTAGGGAAGATCAACAACAGCTTCCACCATGCCAGAGGCTGGTTCTCCAGGAAATTCTCTTTTAAAATACACAGTAAAAAGCAACATTTATTGCAAGAAAAGGAGAGGAAAAAAATCCAAAAATTGTCACATGTTGCCTTAACGCAGAATTTCAGCCAGTTCTGGAGATGAGGAATTTTAGTTCCAAGGGATGGTTGAAGACAAAAAGGAATTACACTCTGACTTGTCTTCACAAGGATGTCTTCAGATTTGTCTTAACCCGGAGGAGTGAACAGAGCAACTCTTAAATTAGTAGGGAAATTCATCATGCCCTTAGAGCAGTCGTTGTAATTTCAGGGAGGGGAGGGGGAATCTGCTGTTCCTCTGGAAAATACAGCTTGATTTCCCTGTTTTAAGGTGGGAAGGGGAAAAAAAAAAAGAGAAAAACTAAAACTTAGCTGAACCTTAAGGCTGAAACAACTCTTAGCATTAAGAATCTCTCTTCTACCTTGCCCACCATGCAGGAAGAGGAGGATAATGGCTCCATCTTTATTCTTGCCCCATCCCTGAAGTGTCCAAGGCAGGTTGGATGGGGCATGGAGCAACCTGTGATAGTGGAAGGTGTCCCTGTCCATGGCAGGGGGTGGAACTGGATGAACTTTAAGGTCCCTTCCAACCCAAACCATTCTGGGATCCTGTGATTGGCACCATCATCAGTTCACACGTAACATCCCAGCATCCTTTCTCCTGGTGTCCAAGAGGGTGGGAATGATTAACAATAGCCATTAAAGCTTAAAACAAGTATTTTTTTGCCAGCTGAGCAGGTGGAGAGGGCTGGCAGCTTCATCCCTTAAAGCTCCTGAAGTGATTTTAGGGTGGCACCCATGGCTGCCCACCTGCAGAGCCAAGGTGTTGCCATGAGAGTCTCCTAGCTAGCTGAGCATTTCATATAAAGTAGAAGTTTGTACCTTCTCACGCTCTTTTCATGTAAACACCAGCTATGTTCTATAAACATAGCCATTGTTTTCACATTCCATGCTGGGACAAACAAGACTGTGTGACAGTCCCCTTGACCAGTGTGTCGAGAGGTGGGACTGTTAACAGTCCAATCCATAGTCACCTTGTTAGTATATAAGAAAAATAAACAAAGGGCAGGGTCTTCTGCCCTGCTGCACTGATGAACTCAGATCCCTGCCTCCGAGTGTCCTTCTGGCTAGGCTCGTGGCGATACCAAGGGACCATCCCGGCCATCCCAGCCAGGCATCCCCATCCCCAGCACGACTCCAGGCCCCCAGCTCCCAGCCCCGCAGGTTCCTTGGGAGCGACCAAGTGGCAGCATCCAGTGTCCTCATTGTTTCGGGAGGTGTTTTCTGAAGGAAAAGGTGAAAAGGGGATTTGTGAGCTTTGTAAACCAATTCCTCTGAGTTGGGTAAATAACGGGAGCTCTGTTGGCAGGAGGATGCTGGGATGCCAGAGCAGGGAGATGGGATTAAAGTGCAGCCTCTCCCATGCCCTGAGTTGGGGGGCTGCTCGTGGGGCCTCCAATCCCTTGCAGAGCACCCCTCACTTCCCCTTGGGGGTCCAAAACGCAGCATCTGATGGAGTGACCAGGGACTACAGGTGAGACCTGCTGGAAGAGTCATGGACTCAGCCAGGGCCCAGTGTCAGAGGCAATCCAGAGAGGGTTTGCTGGGAGAGGAGGAAGAATGAAAGCTAAGGAGGAAAACTGAACAAGTTTGGCCAAAGCAAGATCAGGAGTTATACTGGGAGTGATACCCCACTCCTCCATACCCCCCTCCCATGCAGGCACCTCTCCTCCATGTGGGCACGCATGGATAGATATGGATGAGCCAACACATTCCCAGCAATCCTGCAGACACAAGTGTCCTGCAGACAAGTCATCTGGAACCTTAAAATCCAACAGTCCTTCAGGTCTTTGTTAGGGAAGACCAAAAAATGGCTTAAAAATACAAATTTTTAAGAGAATGGGTTGACACATTTTCCAACTGCTTTCCCCCTGGATCCAGGCATTCCTTGCACCACGTCAACCACAGAATCTCCGGGGCAGCATCACCTTTCCCCACGTCCATGGCATACGATGCTCCTAACCTGATTTCAGGCTTGGCAAAAACAGAACAACATTTCCCAAGAACCTTCTCCTTGGAGAAGATGTTCTGAAGCTGATGCTGACATACATATAAGATGACATATGCTAAATGCTGTTTGCTTCAAAGAAATCCAGAAATAACTGGATCTTACATGGAGGACGTGTACGTCTGGCAGGGAAGGCTGACAATGCCTGGCAGAGAGAGACCTGCAGGAGCTGGGAGGTTTTCCTGGTGTCTGGGCAGCTGAAGCCCCCATGGGCCCAGCTCTCCACACCAACAGAGCATGTGAGTCCTTCCAGACGGATCACAGAACCCACCCACTGGGAATCTCCTCAAGGAAGGGATGGGAAAGGGCCAGATCCAGTAAAAAAGCAAAAGCTCCATGTTCAAACTGGCTGTGGGATCCTGAAAAACACTCCTGAACCCTGCCATTTGCTGGTGCCCAGCCACACACAGATCCAGTCCTGCCCTCTCTACCTCACTCGTCCAAGCTTCCCTAGGACACAGCAGCCATGCCCAGGCACTGTGGACTCTCTGCCACCAGCCAGAAGAATCAGTTCTGTGCCCAGAGCTGTTTTCCAGACCCCAATGTCACAGAGCCACATCACACTCCTGCCATTGTAGGGTCCCGGCACAGCTCGTCCAAAGCTCCCTTGGTGACACCCAGCCACCTCTACCCTTGCCAAAAATCTGTATTTTCACCAAGGAAGAGAATTGAGAGGTCAGTAGTAAAATCTGGAACCTAGCTTAGGTGAAGTGGGACGTCACAGGTCAAACAGAATTACCAGACAGGGACAACCACATGGTCCTCAGGGAGCTTGAGCTGAGAAAATCAGACACCCCTTGTCACAGGGAGAGGTTCTCCTGCTGACACCAGGAGGTATCAGTGAGACAGTGCAGCCCCCACCTACCTTACTTCACCTCTCCAGAGTCGAAGACAATCAAACCAGAGGAATTACACCCTAATCCAAAAGGCCCACATGATCCCAGCACACCACCAACATCCACAGCCCTTCCCCAAAGGGGTGCCAGTACACGGAGGCACAGCCTCTTTCTCTTATTTGACTCCCATTCAGGTCTAGGGAGCAAAGATACTCTGTGGAAGGAAGTTAATTACAAGTGGAATGAAAAGGTTCCTCCCTCTGTATCTGTTGCCTTCTCGCTCCTCCATTGTGCCGCTCATCACCACAAGAGGGTAAATAGGAGCACGCAAACCCCCATGCTCTCAGATCCCACTCCTTTCATGTGCTCCTCTATTATTAGTTTCCTCTATTATTAGTTTCCTCTATTATTAGTTTCCTTTAGAAGAGCCAGCCATCTTTTTTCCCCCTGCTAATCTATGGATAATTATTTTCCTTGCCCTTCAGCAGCCCTCTTCTATTTCTGCTCTATCCTTTGGAGCTGAGGTGGCCACACAGAGACAGCAATTCCAGGTATCTGAAAGGAGCTCATATCTACTCCACTCCTTTGGTCTCTGCTGTTCAAGGAGATATTTTCACCTTCCAGCCCCCCCAGCTCCTCACCATCCCTGGGAGAGGGTACAGCCTCTGCTGATTCCCCCCCCCGGGGCTGTCCCACTGTCCCATCCAGTCCTCTTCCCAGATACACTCTAAGGCCCTTTTTTTTTCCTCATCTCGGGTTTAATGAGGCCCATTCAACCCTCCCAAAGACAAAAGGCCCTTCTCATTTCAAAATGGATTTACACAACGGGTCTCCATGGCAACACTCACCTGCCCCCCCCCCCCCCCTCAGCTTTAGGATGCCATTTTCCAACTCTGCTGCTCCCCAAAACCCTTTTGTTGCTTCCCTGCCAGCTGGGAGGCTCCTCACAAGCTGGTAACTCCCCCAACCCACACCCCTGGGTGCCAGGGGTGACATTTTTTGAGGTGAAGCTACAAGATGCCCGAGTCAGCGTCCCCCTGGCACAGACATCCCGGAAAGCTCTGCACTGTGACCGACTCCAGGTCCCAGTCAAGCCAGGGTTGGGATTGAGCAGAAGGGATAGAAACACCAAGTACTGGGGAAAATGAACCCAACCTGCCCCTCTCTGCCCAGAAAGGGGAGTGATGCCCAAGGCAGTGTAGTCTGTCCATGCTCAAACAGCAGCCTGAGTCACAGTGTGGCTCCCAGCACCCCTCCACAGGGAAACCTATGGCTCTGGGAATTCCCATGGCTTTGGCAATGGCCAAGAGGCCACTCCAATGCTTCACACAGAGGTTTGGCAAACAGAAGCCTCAAGTTCAACACTTTGGACTGTAACTCTCCCCAAGTAGCCTCAAACACTGAAGGCTGAGAGAGCACCTTGCTTACCCTGAGCAGCCCTGGAAGCAGGGAAGGTGGGATGCAGGGAAGGTCTCACTATAGCTCCTTGAGCTTTGTTCACATGTTGCAGTCACTGCTGTAGCTATTGTTAGGAATGAATTAAAAACTGCCCATGGTTGCTGCGGTGGTCCTGGAGGGGGCTGGGCTATCCCTGTCCTAGCCCCATAGCAAGACATCTGAGACAGCCCACCATCCCCCCAGAGGAAAATGCAGAGCACTCATTAGCATATTAAAGCAAGTTTGAGGATGGAGGGAAGCTGCCCTGAAGGGGAACTGCCCTGTGCCATTCTCCTACCTCATTAAAATGTGAAAAGGAGCAGCTCCTGTCTAAATGGCCCTGTCATTGTTGGCTGTAACTACCTTTTTCAGCAGGGATACCTCTGAGGTGACCAGGACAAATGCATATGCATTTGTATATGCAAATAAAACCAACCCTGTGAATCCTGGGAGGGCTTTATTTGAGAGGAATTGCACCCCAAGATGGGAAGCTAGATGCATCAGAGGAGAATTAGATAGTGCCCTGGCCAAGCAAGGAGTGGACGTACCCCCTGGCCTGGTTTGAAGACTCACCATAAACTATGAGGAGTCTGAATAGAATGGGAGCCAGCCAGCTGAAGTGACTCAGGCAGACAACGGGAAACTCTCAAGGTTTTTCCATGAGGGTAAAGAGCTGACTCTGCACTCCAGTGGCAGACCCCTCACCACTCTGCCTTCTGATGGTTGACCAGAGTGAACTTCTAGCTGTTCCTATGGGGAACAAGGACTCGACATCTACTGTTGTCAGTGGAATGATGAAATGGGACAGCACCTGCTCCTTCGGATGGCTGCAGCAGCGTGGAAAACTCTGATTGGACTCTGCAATCCTGCTGATGACTTTAATGATGCACTGATCACTTTAATAAAGAGCTGAATATTAATAAAGGCATATGCCCTGTTCTTTTCAGCTATGAAGACCAAGCCCTCACCCAACATCTGGGGAGCACACCAGAGAGCTCACTTTTCCAGGAAAATACCCACCACTGCTGAGTTTCTCAAGGAGGAAGTTGGGAGCAGGATCTTGGTTTCAATTGCAAACCTGCAGTTTGTGGACAGGTCTGCTTTCCCCTTCTGCAGTCCAGACCCCTTCTCCTAGGGAAGAGTCACACCAAGGTTACCACCAGTCAAGAGTAGAGGAGGGTTCCAGCCATTAGGATGCTGGGACAACAGGTCAGCAGCCTTCAGGAAAGCTGACATGGATGCTGTGGGATGCCAGCCACACTTCAGCACCCACAGCCAGTGGCTGCCACCACAGCTGGTGACATTCTTCCCTTGTACACGGTATTGGCGAGGCTGCACCTTGAGTACTGTGTCCAGTTCTGGGCTCCTCAGTTTAAGAAGGACATTGAGGCACTTGAGAGCATCCAGAAGAGAGCAACAAGGCTGGTGAGGGGCTTGGAAAACAAGCCTTATGAAGAACGACTGAGGGAGCTGGGGTTGTTTAGCCTGGAGAACAGGAGACTCAGAGGTGACCTTATCACTCTCTACAACTTCCTGAAAGGTGGTTGTAGTCAGGTGGGGGTCGGTCTCTTTCTCCAGGCAACAACTGACAGAACAAGAGGACACAGTCTCAAGCTGCATCAAGGGAAATATAAGTTGGATATTAGGAAGAAGTTTTTCACAGAGAGTAATAAAGTACTGGAATGGCCTGCCCGGGGAGGTGGTGGAGTCACCATCCCTGGATGTGTTTAAAAAAAAGACTGGATGTGGCACTCAGTGCCATGGTTTAGTTGAGGTGTTAGGGCATGGGTTGGACTCTATGATCTTGATCTCTTACAACCTAGTAATTCTGCGATTCTGTGATTCTGTGATCCCTGGCCCCAGTGACTCAGTCCTCCTGTGCCACAGCAGGGCTGCAGGAAGGGCTTTCTCCTTGAGCTATCCCCATAATTACAGCATGACCAGGGAGAGTATCCAAGTGCCAGACTACCCACCAGCCCCAAGGAAGATGACAGATCACCACCACGAAAGGCAGCGCCCACAAAAGGGGGACGTTCTCCTTTGTCCCGTCGTGGGCTTGGCCAGGATGTATCCTGATGCCAGTCCATCACTTCCAGGGACAGCTGCTGACCACTCTCATGCCCCAAGGAGGAGGAAGAAGAGAAGAGGGAAGAGAGGGAAGGCTCCCAGCCCTTGCAGCAGCCGGGCCTGCCAGGAGCAGCCATGTGCTGCTCCATCCTCCCAGGTCCCTGCACACTCCATGCACTCAGACACTGCACCCAATCTCAATGCAAACCTAGTGAGGGGGGGAAACAAAACCTGCTGCTAATTGAGGGATTTTGGAGTAGATTTAATTACGGCCAGAGCACTGGTGCAGGCTGCTGCTGCCACATGCAGCACTCTCTGCAGCCACTGGCATGGGCTCGGGGTCCCTGGGCTCCTGCCCATGCCTGCCTGGGGTCTGGACAGGGAATGAGGAACACCGAGAGTCCTGCAGGCTCACCCCCGTTGCACATCCACCCTCCCAAACCCGTTATTTCCCAGCACAATAAGCACCTCCAGCAGCAACGGAACCAAGGGCTTGGCCAAAAAATAGAGAGGAAGAAAAGCCATATTTTCTCCCGGGAGTCGGATCGTCCTGATCTCCCCTCGGAGGAATCAAGAGGGGCCAAGTTATCTAATTAATGCTGGCAGAAGTGGGAGGCCGAGGGCCAGGGGGCGGTGGCAGCCCACAAAGGCAGCATGGAGAGCGGTCTCCCCACTGCTGTCGCTGGTATCCCCTGGCAATGGGGCCCCACGCCAGGAGTGAAGTAAGAGGGGATTCAAAGGGGGGTTTGTCAGGGGTTTTGTTTTTGGAAATGGGGGAGGGGAAGGGGACAGGACTTGACAAGAGCTGACAGACAACTGAACAAAACCATAAGGGCCATGAATGGAAACACGGTGCTTTAACTGGCGTAGGAATGGAGAGAGAAATGAGACAATGAGGCTAGGCAGCGGCAGCAGGGCCGAGGTGTGGCAATGGGCACTCACTTTCTCCTACCTGCACCCCAATCCCTACCCCAACAAAGGTTGGCAGCTGAATGCTGCACTGGGACCCCCATCCCAAAAATCACCACCTAAAACCCACAGAGAGAATGTTGGAGTATGAATCCCCCCTGGGCCAAATCCATAAAGGCCCAGGAGTGCCCAGAAATGAGAGGATTGAATTAGAACCTTCAGAGAAACTAAAATACATAAATCCACACAGAAATGAAGTAGAAATGCAAGTTTAGTTTTAAACAGAGAATTTTAAGTGCCTGTATTAGCCAGTAAGAGAAGCCCTAAAGCCTAGTTTAAAGTTCAAGTAACATTGCCTTTTGCAAAGTTAGTTAAATTCTAGTCATAACAAAAATAATGTAGCCTTGCTGAAAATTCCTAGATGGAACAGATAGAATTATATATGTAGAATTTGTGTAAGAATTTGCATTTGCCTTCGCACATCAATCTTAATTTAGGATTGGCCCAGCAAGACTATAGAAAATTCGTGTAAGTACCTAATTAGCTAAAAATAGAATTAAAATGCACTACTTTGTTGCCATGAGTTTTCCTAGCTAGCTGAGTGTTTCATATAAAGTAGAAGTTTGTACCTTCTCACGCTCTTTTCATGTAAACACCAGCTATGTTCTATAAACATAGCCATTGTTTTACATTCCATGCTGGGACAAACAAGACTGTGTGACAGTCCCCTTGACTAATGCGGTGAGAGGTGGGAATAACCACTCTCCAATCCATGGTCACCTTGTTAGAAGTATATAATAGGAAAATAAACAAGGGGCAGGGTCTTCTGCCCTGCTGCTCTGATGAACCCAGAACTCTCTTTCTGAATGTCTTTCTGGCTAGGCTCGCGGCGATACTACTTGGAGAACACACACACACAGGACTCACGAAAACACCAATGCCGCTGTTGTTGCTACTGTTGCGACTGCTACTGATAAGACGCTCATGGGACACAGACTACTGAGGCCTCTACTGCTGCTGTGGCTGCTGCTTCTGCTTGGGACTTAGAAACTTTATGTTACAAGGCTTCTGCGTACTGCTACAGACTCTAATAACTTTGCCTTCATGGGACTGATTTAACGATGCAATAAAGGACTTATTTTACAACTACCTAGCTTCTAGTCTTCAATGAAGACGTGCCAAAACCTCAGCAGTGTTATGAACGAATTCTCAGTGAGTGTGGATGCTCCAAAGGCTGCCCGTGTAGCTGCCGTAGCCCGAGATGTGGCGGGGTTATGCCTCCAGAACTCCTAAAACTGCTGCCGCCGCCCCCAGCCCTGACAGATCCACTGCCGGACCCCCGCCGCTATAGGCGGGGCCCTGCCCTGGGGAGATGCCTTGGCGGCCGCTGGATGCCACTGCAGCTGCTGGTGTCTCGGCCCCCTCTCCCCGGGAAGCGGTGGTCATGCCCTCCGGCCGGGAGCCGTGGCTGATGTCGCAGACCCTGCCCCCGGGAAGCGGGGGAGTGCCGAGCGTGGTTCTGTAGAGCTCTGGAAGGGGCAATGGGAGGCGCCGGTGCCCCGGCGCCTCAGAGACAGGCGACCCCCTGTCCCTGGCAGGGCTGGGCAGCCATCCTGCCGGTCCTGCATTCCTGCATTAGCATGTTAAAAGCAAGGTTATTGTCCTAGCTGTGCCTAATGCAATCGGAGCTCACCTAGTTCCCCCCCCCATGCTGCCTACTTGAGGAGGGCATATGCAAATAAGACGAACACACAGCACGCTGGGAGAGAGTTCTTTGGGGATGAAAGGCACCCCAAAATGGAAGACTGGACACAGTGAAAAGATCCAGGTGGTGCCCTGGCCGAGCAAGGAGTGGACGCACCCCCCTGGCCTGGTTCGAAGACTTGCCATAATCTATTAAGAGTCTGAATGGAATGGGAGCGGGCCGCTCAAGTATCTGAGAGAGAGAGTGGGAAACTCTCAAGGTTTTTCCCTGAGGGCAAAGAGCTGACTTATCACACTAGTGACAGACTGCCACCGCTCTGCCTTCTGATGGTTGACAAGAGAGAACTCCCAGCTGTTCCTATGGGAACAAGGACTCAGCATCTACTGTTTGCAGTGCAATGATGAACTGGGACAGCACCTGCTCCTTCGGATGGTTGGAAAGCTCCGATCGGGTGCTAATTACTTTAATAATGAGCTGATCACTTTAATAATGAGCTGAATATTAATAAAGGCATATGCCCTGTTCTTTTCAAGCAGGAGAACATAGAGGCAGAACGCCAGAGCCTAGCACAAGTCAGGCATCACAAAACCCTGACAGCACCAGGGAAGGGTGGGTGGTGGGCTCAGCACACCAGACCTGACACAAACCTCAGTGTTTTCCAAGTTTCCCCGTCTTCCCACCTCTCACTTCTCCATCTCAGTTGAAAAAAAAAAAGAAGAACTGAAAGCTAAGAGCTGTTATAGATGACCAGAGATAATTCATGTTTTTAGATTATATTTTGTTAAGAAAATAAGTATAAAATACAGTTAACTTATAAGCAGGGGTTTTGCCCTAGAAACGGGCAAGCCCAGGCTTGTAAAGGTTGCTTTTCAGAAATTGACAAAAGTGTAGCTGGGTGGAGGGAATGACGTTAAGTACCACCATTAAGGAAGGAGCCATCTCTTTTCTGGCGACAAGGACTACTGATGGTTCAGTCATTGAACGTTGACACGCATCTCAGCCAACGCATCAAAGGAAGACACACCTCTATTCATCCACCCAAAACCCCGAAATTAGTATTCATCTCTCCTCCGAAGAAGCTATTCAGCGGGGAGAGAGACTGAGCAAAAAATCCCTGAAATTACTTTATGAAACGGCTGTTCTGCCTTAAGCGAAATAAAGAGTATATAAGGGGATTTTGAAGCGGGCGGGATTTGTGAACAGAGGGGGGGTCATGGTGCGACCGAGGCTGTGACAGACGTTCACCCAGTGTCGATCCCGGGTCTATCGACATTTTCCTTTTGATTGCTGGTATGTTTAAATTTTGTTCTATATTTTCTTGAATTAATAAAATTACTTTATTAATTTGAAAAATTGGCTGAGCATTTATAACAGAGTCAAGAGCTGAAGTTACAGCTGGTAGTTGGGCCTTAGGAGAGGGGGAGCCCTTTCCTTCCTTAACCCCAGGACCTGACACCCCACTTAACCCTGCACCCCACAAACACAGTTTGCAGCCGGGAGTCTCAAATCTCCCCATGAGACAGTGACCAGGTGCTCATGCTGCTGTATTCCAAGAGGTATAGGAGGGCTCCCCAAATCCCTCATCTTCCCACTTCACTGGTCACCTCCAAAGCAAGGGAGAGGAGCCACCAGCCTCTCCCATTTTTCTGAGAAATACCAGAAAAATAAGGCCCACACGTCCTGGGGAGCAGCAGAAACCACAAGGTCTCCTGGATTTCTCCTGGCTCCCAGGAGCTCCTCACTGTGTCTCAGGGCTTGGGTTTCCATCCCTGGAGATCCCACTGAGGGCTGGGTGACAGCTCCAGAGCATCCACCCAGGTCCCTGGGGCTCTGGCTCAGCCCAGGGATGCAATGCTGCGGTTTGAAGGATTAATCCCAATGTTAGGAACTGGGCAGGGAGGAGCAAACCCTGCGGAGGGTTCCCCATCCCAGCTGTGGGATACCCTGCCCTGCCCCGACAGGTCTCCCAGTTTCACCAGCCCTGCCAGCCCCGCCAGCCCCTGGTCCCAGGGGAGCAGTGTCAACTCACACAAGGCCCTTTGATCCCTCTGCTCCCAGTGGTCAAACAAGTTCTGGCATTCCAGCTCTGGCTCACATCTGTAAGCACCATCTTCCCAGGCAGCTGCAAATCACCAGTCCTCAGCCCTGGAGTCATTACTAGGAACTTGTTTGGCTGCCACTGGCACTGGGGGTTATTAAGAGCTTCCCAACCACCCATGCCAACACAGGCCATGTGCACATCTGCCCACAGCTGCCCACCCCAAGTAGAAGGGACCTTGATGACCATCCAGTTCCAACCCTGCCATGGGCAGGGACACTTTCCAGGTTGCTCCAAGCCCCATCCAACCTGGCCTTGGACACTTCCAGGGATCCAAGGGCAGTCACAGCTTCTCTGGGCAGCCTGTGCCAGGGCCTCACAATTCTCATAGGGAAGAATTTCTTCCCAATATCCCATCTAACTCTCCCCTGTGGCAGTGAAAAGCCATTGTCCCTTGTCCTGTCCTCATCCAAAGTCCCTCTCCAGCTGTCCTAGAGTCCCTTTAAGCACTGGAAGGGATTCCAAGGTCTCCCTGGAGCCTTCTCTTCTCCAGGCTGAACCAGGTCACCCCATGTTCCTCACTCCCACACCAGTCCCACCACCAGCTCACTGCACTCAGCTGCCCCAGACCTTTGGCCCCGCTCCACAGGGGTGGATGGGGCTAGGTTAGGTCTGGGAGAAAAAGCTAAAGATGAGTCACAGGACCTCAAAAGTTTATTTGTTTTCTCCCCTCTTGTCCTCTTGCACAGAACTGAGCCATCACCAAAGTCTGAAGAGCCAGCTCTGCAGGAAAGCTGGATCCAGTCTCCTCCTCCAGTCCTGCTCTGGATGTCACTCAGCAGGGCAGAAACTGCCCCTTTATCCCCAGAACCTCTTCCCAGTGCTGCCCACACCCCTCTTTACTGTCCTGTTCTGGCACAACAACCCAAATTTTCTCCATATCGACACCAAAAAGATCCTCCTAAAGGTTTCACCACTGGAAGGAGTTGGGACACTCTTGTGCTCCCCCTCAGCAGCCCTTCCACCGCTCCCAGTTTGCCCAGCTGAAGGCTGATGGGAAGAGCACCAGCTGAGGGAGGGGCCAGGAGAGAGAGAACACAGGAGTGTCAGGTGTTAATCCCTCCAGTACAAAGAGATCTGGTTTGTAGTTGCTTTTATTTTTAGGCCAGATTTACATGTACAGCTGAACTTCAATCCAAAGTACAACTTCCAGCTGGGAATGGGAATGGGAATGGGAATGGGAATGGGAATGGGAATGGGAATGGGAATGGGAGAGGAGAGGAGAGGAGAGGAGAGGAGAGGAGAGGAGAGGAGAGGAGAGGAGAGGAGAGGAGAGGAGAGGAGAGGAGAGGAGAGGAGAGGAGAGGAGAGGAGAGGAGAGGAGAGGAGAGGAGAGGAGAGGAGAGGAGAGGAGAGGAGAGGAGAGGAGAGGAGAGGAGAGGAGAGGAGAGGAGAGGAACCCAGCACTGGCTCTGGTGTCACAGGGGCTGCCAGAGACGGAGATCTTGGGACTGGTGCTTTTTCCATCTCCAAGGATGTCACCAGACTCCGCCAGGTCACATGGCTCCCACTCCCAGAGGGAGCTTTCACAAGGCACTAAGCAAAGCTCGTGTTTAAACCTAAAAATAACCAAGCCCTTGGGCCTGGGGAGGAGGGCAGAGCACCCAGCCTGTCCCAGTCCAGCGCCAGCAGTTTCCAATTGCCTGCAGACCGGGAGTGTTCCAAGTCCTCCCCCCGAGATGAAATCCTCCGCCTTGCCACCCACACTAATGGAAGAAAACTGGTGAGAGCCGCAGGAGAGACCAAAGTCTCCTCCAACCACATCCTGCCCCCCTGCTTTGCTGCCAGATGCGATTCCCCCAGAGCCTTGTCCCAAGATCCCGCTAGCTCCAGCATTCCCAGCAGCGGTCCTTGCCCCACTCTCTCAGGGTTGTTGATTCCCTGAGATTCTCCTTGGGGTTGCTGTTCCCCAGGGTACTAAGGGTTCCCCCAAGGTAGCTGTTCCCTGGGAGTTTCCTCTGGGTTGCTGTTCCCAGAGGTAATAAGGTTTTCCGTCTTCTCTTTGCCCTAAGTGTTTCACACCAGAGGTAGAGACGACAAGCTGAGTCCGCCAGTGCATGTTTCCAAGGTTGTTTATTCTTCATTATCTCAGTTCTTTTTCAGCTCTGCCAGGGCTCCCTGGCAGGGTACCTTATCTTAGTTCTTTCTCAGCTCTGCGAGGCATCCCCAGCAGAGCAGGACACGCGGCGGACTGGGTGGATCAGAGAGCCCCGCACCTTATGTACAGTACACCTGACCCAACCACCATCCACAACGTACTTTTTATTTACAAAATTGTACCAATACCTACTACCTATGCTAACATGTCAGTTCTACTCTAAACCAATCTCTAAAATCCAACTCAGCAAAAGATGGGGGACGAGAACAAGAACAAGGAGCACAGGGGCCACTCCCCAATTCCTCCATCTTGTCTCTTCAACCCCATATACTAAAAATCCTAGATTCTACATTTACATTCTATGATAAACGAAATACTACTTATTTTGAATTCTCACAGCTTGTGATTCTTCATACAATGTGGGCATTCACTCCCATGGCCAGGGATCAGAGGCAGTGTCCTCCTGGGCTCTGTGTGAGGCTGGTTGACCCCCTTGTACAGATCCCAGACCCCCCTGTCCGGTCTCCAAACCCTCCAGGGTGGCCAGAAGGATGTTCTAGACTCCAACACCACTCAGTGTGTGCCACTACGCTGGGGCCACGTCCCAGCCATGCCACCATGCTGGGAGCCTGAGAGGGCTGATGCTACCAATCCAACAGGAGTTTATTCCAAGGCTGGTGTCTGTCCCACTGACTCTGCAGGCAGAGCCAGTCCCCAGTCCTCAACACAGAGCAATCCTCAAACTCACTGGAGCTGTGAGAGCAGAGACCAACCCCCACCTTGGAGCAATAGTTTTGGGGTGTCTCCTAGAAAAGTGGCTCCTTTATCCTGGCTTGGGAAAACCCCAAGTGAGCAGCGCCAGTGCTGTTGTGGAACCTCCCTGTCCTGCCCTGCAGCCCCTGGCAGGACTCACCCACACAAATCCCTCACCAGTATCCAAATCTCCTCCCTGACCCTCAGCTCCTCCATCCTGCCCTGCAGCTGCCAGCCCCTGGCAGGATTCACCCCACAAACCCCTCGCTGGACCCCAAATCTCCCTGACCTCTAGCTCCTCCATCCCTTTCCTGCTTCCCTCTCCCAGAAAAGCCCTTCATGGAGCTCTAGCTTCCAACTATCCCACTTCACTCCAACTCCCTCAATCCATTTAAGTCTTTCTTTGCACGTAAGGTGTTTTTTTCTTTGCCTTTCTCTTTTTTTAACTTATTAAGGAGAAAGTTCAAACCGTTGGCAGTGTCTGCAACACACTAATTTGGAACTTAGTGTGGTGTTGACATTGCATTAAGTATTTCTGTCAACCATGAGGACACACCATGTCTGTGTAAGAAATTACACCAGCAATTATAGCTAAAGAGGCATGTAAAATTTTAAAAAAATGTATTCAGAAATGATAACTGACATTACATTCTTATTAGGATTACTCTAATTTTAGTAGACTCATTTATATCCTGCCTCTGGATAAAAAATGAGTTTCAATTTTAAAACCTGGATAAAAAGTGGCATCTTTTAAAAAAGTACTTTTAGAAGTCACCCTGAATGATTAAGCAGGATGATAATGCGAGGAAGCTTAACAAAAAGCTGTGCCATTAAAGGAGATATTTGTTAAACAAAACGGAAGCAGAGATACTTATCAAGCCCAGCAGATTATTCCAGGGTAATTCTGGACCTGGCACTGCTGAGTGTTGCTTGTGGTCACAAGTTAATGGAGAGAAAACTGGGAATGGCAGATAACGGGGAACGGGCAGGAGTTTTGCCGGGTGCATCCTGCGCCAGCAAGCCAGGGAATGGCAGCTGACGAGAGCCATCCATAGCCTGGATGAGTCCATGGACTCATTGGACATGGACAGGCATAAGGCAAAGCACAGGAGTCACTCACAGACTGGGAAGTAAAACCCTGAAAGGTGAGTCAGTTCAACATATCCAAAAAAGAAAGAGCATGAGATGGAACACCAAGGTCCTTCCTGAGGTTTGCCAAACACCAAGTTCCAGCATCACCCAGCCCCTCTCCGTGGCACTGCCTTAGATGGGCTGTTGGTACAAAATGTGCCCTTGGCCTCAAGCTCTGGTGTTGGCATGTTTTAACTCCATGGCAATGGATGCTTTGATTGACACAGGTTCTGGCAGGACACAGGAGTCTCGTCTCCCTGTGTCAGCCCACCACACACTTCCTGCTACATCCATCTCCAGCAACACCTCACCAACCCACAAATCTCATCCATGGAACCAGCCACCCCAGATGAGGAACCAGCCAAGAGGCCTCCTCCAGGTTCGCCTGTTGCTCCATGTCCCCACATCCACATCCCCCACATGTCCATGACCACCACATCCAGTGGGACACTGAGGAGATCCTAGCCATCCCAAGGTGCAGGACACGGAGGCAGGAGGGCACAGGTAGCCTGCACAGCCAGGATCGGAGTCAGGGTACCCACAGGGCTGGGCTCCCTCCTCTCACCCACATCCCCCCATTACAAGTGAATTAAGCATGGAAGCAGAGCACCAAAAGATTTAAGAATATGTGGAAAGAGTCAAAAGCTGAAGAGGAAAAAAAAAATCCCAGGCTGATTATTTTATTTTCTCCTGACAGTTTGAGCCACAATGGCCAATAAATCCCAATTACAGATTTTAAAAATGCTTCCTGCAGACACTTGGACTATCAAGGCAATTCTGGGGTCCCATAACTCCTGGTTTATGATGGTCATACATGTCAGTTTTCCACAGAGCCCATCATTTCAATAAAATGATCATAAACCTAGATAAGAAAATTAAAGGACTGACTCAGAAGTTGTCAGAGGAAAAAACAAGTATCCCTGCAATTGCTTTGCCATTTTTACCGACCAACAGTTTGGCTTTTTGATGGGTTTATGCCAGTGTTGTAGTTTAAATTTTGGGGGGGTCCCCGGGGGGGGGTCCCCCGGGAGACCCCCGGGTCCTAGGGTCGTGGGTGTTCCCATGCTGGCAGGCAAAGAGACTTCAGACGGCTGCGGAGATGAGGATTTATTCAAAGTCTCCCTCCAGGCAGGGAGCATGGTCCTGCGGGAGAGGGGGAAGGGAAGGGGAGAGGGGGAAGGGGGGAAGGGAAGGGCAGCGTCCGAAGACCTCCAGGGGGAAGGGGGGCAAAGAGGACGAACCTTCTGCGTTTTCATTCTTAACACAGAGGTTCAAAGTGGGTGCGGTAACATTCTCCAGCCAATGAGGTTACAGATACACGATAGTGCAGGGAGGTTACAGACTTGGGATAAACCATACATTTTCCAGGGGTGAGCCAGAGCAAACCATTTCCATAAAATGCAATCCCACATGCCAGCAGTAAATTTTGGGCTGCTGACAGCTCGGCATGTGAAACAACTGAAGGCAGCATCGGGGAGGTGTGGGGAGGACACAAGCCCAGCCCCGGGCTCAGGCAACAACTCTGAGATGAGAAGTGACAGGGCTCCTCCTGGGCTCCCGACTGATGGCACAGGGACACGGATGCCAGCTCTGACCGACCTTCCTGGCCCCCCCTCCCAGCCCCCCAACCTTTCAGACTTCTCTCCAGGGAGCACATCTGTCCTCATTTCTCTTCCTCCCACCTTGGCAGGGTCAGGAGCTGCCAGCACATGGGAAGGTGACCCCCCCGAGGGTTCCCCACAGCCAGGCAGAACCAGGGACCTCGGGGGCGATGCACAGGAGAGCATCCTTGGGCCCCTCACCAGCAGCTGCCTCTCTCCCCAGCCTGTCACAGCAGCAGCAACAGCTCAAGGGAGACGCCTTTGAAAGGATAAACGACAAGCGTTTGTTGTGCTCCCGTTTCCTGGATGAATGCGCTGCTTCCTTTTACTAAGTACTCTCTTAGGAGAAGGAAAAGGGAAAAATAAAACAGCAGCAGAAAGGAAGGAGGATGAGTCACGGTGAGGCCACATCTCCGACACACGAGAGCTGTGAGACAGTGCCAAGGAGAAAGGCTGGGATTAAAAGCACGGGAGCAGATCAAACATGCGCCCTCCCCGGGAATGGGGAAGGTTTCAGGGAGCTGCCCGCGGGGAGAGAGGTGGGATGGAGCTGGGCCCTCCCGGATGCCTATGGGCTGCAAGCAGCCATCTCCCTTTCCTGAGCTTCAGCCACTGCTTTCACCATCTGAACAGGAGCTCCGGCTGTTGGAGTTCATTAAGACACGCACACAGGGCTACACACCAGGACACGGGCAGCGATGGGGACGGAGAGGACCAGGAGGAACAGTGGCTGCACCCAACAGGAGGTGAAAAAATGCCCTTTTCCTGAGGAAATGAAAGAGCTGAGCCCAGAGCTCAGCGCGCCGAAGGGGGCCGGTGCCCTTTCTGCCGGTGTCTCTCAAAGTCTATCAAAAAGTCCCATTTACATCAAAATGCCCTTCCAGACATGCTTTGATTTTAGTTTTCCCCTTTCATCTCCGTCCCCCTCCCGCCACACCTCGCAGCCCCATTGTCCTCACAGCACCAGGAGAGGGTGGGAAAGGAACAGGAGAGAAAGAAAAGAGCTGGAAACTAAGAGAAGCCAGAATTGCTCCTGGCCCCGCTCCAGCGGGAGCTGTGACCCCATCTCCTGCCTGCTGCTTGGTGGCTGTCCCGGGGGACGGCGCTCCGCAGGGACGGGGACTCGCTGCCCCAGCCTGCGCTGTCGCCCGGGGGTCTGCTCAGGCTCCGGTGGCCACAGATGGTTTCAGTGAGCTTCAACAAAAGCCTCATCTAAGGGCTGTAGGAGCCACCATCCAGATCTGCTGTCCCTGGCCAAACACTCTGCACACCCTGCTCCCAGCACGGAGGCCACTGGTGGCACTGGGAGACCTCGACAAAGTGCTCTGAGCTTGGTCACAACTGCACATCCCAACTGGCAACGAAGTGGATGGAGTGTAAGTGCTTCACTCTGCAGATGAGTCTTTAAAATGCCAGGGGAGCTGGAACACTTCCACAGGTGCCAGTGCCAGACTCTGCTCTGCCCAAGCCTTGTCCCACCTGTCCTCCAGCAATTTGGATTTACTGAGCTGTTTCCTTCCCCAACCCTGGCCAGAGCAGTGCCATATCCTTCCCTCACTTTTCCAAGCCTCTTAAAAGCAGAAGTGCTTTCCCCAGGTTGCCAGACGACATGCAAGCCCTAGACTGAAATCCACTCCAGGTTCCAAGTGCAAATGAGGTTTAACTCCAGTTTAACCCAGTAAAGCCCAGCTCTAGCCATGCACAATTCCAATGTCGTTCACCAGGCTCTGTCCACCTTGCCTGACACAGAGCTTTTCCAGTCCTCCCTTCCTGTTGTCAGTGTCTATTTTTAACCCCCAGCATTATTTCTGTGACTTCAGACACTCTCTGGGGACAAGGTGGAATTGTTGAGCTGGTTCCAGACAAAGTGACTCAATTCTCACCTTCGGAAGCCACACAGGAATCGGAGAAGTAAATTTTCCTCCATTCACATTTTCCTTTCTCTTTCCCTCCAAGCTGTGTCTGGGGCTGAAAGCAGGGAAAGCCTGTGTCCATCATCAAGAACATGTGGTAAAGACATTTTACTCCCTATTCTTCCCTGGTATCTTTATAATCAGCTGGATTTACCTTTGTGGCAGTTACCTCGGCAAAAATCCTGCATCAACTGCCAGTGTATATGAAGGTTAGAATGGTAATCTTAACACAGGTGTTACAAGTGGAGTTCTGAGCTGCCAGGCACAGGGAATCTCATGGAGAGAGGCGCCATCCCGGCAGAAGGGAGGGAGCAGCATTCCCCTCACGGGGCCCTGGGACGAGCACCGGTGCTGACGCTTCGTTGCTCCCTTTGAGCTGGTCTTGCTGGCACCCAAGAGCAGCAATTAAGGAGAAGGTCAGCAGCAAAGCCCTTCAAGAATCTGTCCCTTCAGGGGAGTATCCAAACAACCCCACCATTTGCTACCTTCTAATTCCTAAAGCGCACAAGCCCAACACCAACCCAATGCTGAGCACTCAGAGATGCTTCATGCCTCATGGAATGGACGCGTGTGCTGCGTCAGCCAGATGTTGACATTATTTGGCATTAAGAGCCAATAAATAATCATTAATGCTGCTGCAGCTCTCTGCAAGAAAGTCCAGATGCCAGAAACGCTGTGTTTATGGCCCAAGGGGAGGCAGGATCCGGGAGAGCTGCCTACCATGCACAATGCAGCCAGCGCTGCCAATTCCACAGCGTATCCCAGTCCCTCAGCACTCTGCATTCCTCCTGAAGCCCCAGCCTAAGGGCTGGCAGAACTGGAAGAGTCCCCGCAAGCCGACCTGCTTCTGCAGCCACACAGGACCACATGGACCACCAGAAGCGGGGGTGACATCAGGAGTCGTTGCATTCCGAGCTGTCTGACACTGCTCCAGCCAGCCCTGTTTTTTGGGATGACTCCCTGGTTTCGCTCACTGGAGCTGGCAGGACGCTGGAACACACACAGCCCTGGAGACAAGGGGAGGCAGCATCTGGAAGTAATTATCCCAGCACTCTTGTATCTCTCACCCACTCCTTTTGTAAGGAACCATTCCCAGTATCAGCAATCTCTCTGTCATAAACCAGGAAAGGGATTTTTCCCCCTCATCCCAACGAGGCAGTGGAGACTTTCCCGATGGAGGGCAGAGTGGGCAAGGTTCCTCCTGTCAGGTCACAGGAGAACTGGGCACAGCAGGGACAGGCACCTGTAGGCACCTTAAGGAAGAAGCCCACTCAGGGAAGGAATACAACAATTTGTCTCCTTTGCCTGTGCCCTGGTATGATGCTGCACCACTTCCAACCCTATACTTCCAAGTTTGATGCCCCAAAAACCTCCAACTATTTTACAGGCATGGATGAACTTCTGGCAGCTCTGTGGGATGGTCCTCATGCCTCCAACGCACCCCATGCAATTCCATCCTCAAATCATGCGCTCCATCCTAAACTAACATGCCTCCAGCCTCAAACCATGTGTTTCCATCCTCAACCCACGTGCCTCCATCCTCAAAGAGGAAAAACAAGGAGGAACAGGCCTTGTCTAAGAGAGCAGGAGCCAGGAGGATCCCACAGCCCTTCTCCACGACCCTGAACACCCCTTCCCCAGGCTAGGTAGTCCCTGCATTCTCCTTGGCATTGTCCTCATCCCACACCATGCTCAGGGACAACATGCAGCTTGCATCCCAAAAGAAAAACTCAGCCAAGAAAGGCTGGCTGATGGGCACCAGGAATTTTCCAGCTGGCTAGCACATCCAGCAAACCCCCAGCACCTAAAACAGGGGCACCCTCGCCCACCTTCCTGAGCCCACAAATCCCATATGCAGCAGAGGGAGGTGACTCAAAGACTTTCGTGCCTTTCTTAGATGTTATGAAATCAGGCAGGGAGCATGAAACTGCCTGCCGTGGGTGGGAGCACCCAGGGCTATATGGAGAGCCCGGAGGATTCCTCCATGGTCTGGGAAAGCACATGGGCTCCCCCGCCCCACACATGCCCTCGCAAGGTGGGTTTTTCTTCTGGAAAGACTGGGTGAGCACAAATATCCAGCACAGCCCCACATGAAAGGGGTAATTAGGGAACAGCACCCAGCGCTCACCAAGTCAGGGTAGAGATCAAAAGCATAATTGAGTGTCGGAGTCCAGGACATCCCTCTGGCCACCCTGGAGGGTTTGGAGACCAGACAGGGGGGTCTGGGATCTGTACAAGGGGGTCAGCCAGCCTCACACAGAGCCCAGGAGGACACTGCTACTGATCCCTGTCCACGGGAGTGAATGCCCACATTGTATGAAGAATCACAAGCTGAGAGAATTCAAAATAAGTAGTAGCTAGTTTATCACAGAGTGTAAATGTAGAATCTAGGATTTTTAGTATACGGGTTTGAAGAGGCAAGATGGAGGAATTGGGGAGTGGTCCTGTCCTTCTTGTTCTTTTCCCCCATTTTCTGCTGAGTTGTATTACAAGGATTGGTTTAGAGTAGAAATGACATGTTAACATAGGTAGTAAGTATTGGTAAGATTTTGTAAATAAAAAGTACGTTGCGGACAGTGGTTGGACCAGGGAAATGGTACAAAGGGTCCGGGACCCTCTGATCTGCCAAAGTTCGCCGCATGTCCTGCTCTGCTGGAGATGCCTGGCAGAGCTGAGAAAGAACTGAAAGATAATGAAGAATAAACAACCTTGGAAACATGCACTAGCGGACTCAGCTTGTCTTCTTTGACTCCGGCGTGAGACCTTTTGGGCAAGAGAAGCTCGAAAGCCTTATTACCTTGGGGAACAGCAACCCCGAGGAAAGTCTCAGGGAACAACAACCCTGAGAGGGAGAGAGAGTCCCAAAAACCTTATTACCTCGGGGAACAGCAACCCCGAGGAGAATCTCAGGGAACAGCAACCCTGAGAATTGAGCATTAAACCTCACCAGGATCAGGAGCTGCTCCTGGGAATGGACTCCTGTGGGACTCCCCCCCTTCCCTGCATCCCAGAACCGCTCACTGCAGGTAGGGAATGCCAAGCCAAGGCAACACAAACAGGCTTTCCTCCATCTCCTACTCCCAGCAAGTCTTCCTGTAGCTCAAGGAAGTGAAAAAAAGAAGGAAAATAGGAAAAAGCTCTTCTACTGCCATTAAATGAGCAGCAGGCATGAAGCTGCGAAGGAGAGCAGTGGGAGAGGGCTGGGAGTCCAGGAAGCACAAGGGACCCTCCTCTCCTTTCCCTTCCCTCCACTGCTTTGCCAGGATGTTGCTGCCTCAATTATTTCAGTAATTAGCTGAGCCGAGGCACCGCTAATGGGGGGCAGGGGAAGGGGGGCACAGGGAAAGGGGGGCACAAACCAGCCGGGATGCACAGACAGATCTTGGCCTCGCAAAATTTCCATTAAAGAAGAATAATACAACTCTCAAACCCAAACACAGCTGAAGGGGAAATTCCAGCTGCTTCCAGCCCTTCACACCTCCAAGCGCCTTCCTAAAACCCCAATCCAGCCAGGCCTCCTTGGCCCAGTGAGAGGAAAGGGAGCTGTGCATCTCCAATGGCACTGGGACAGTCCTTCCCACCTCCTGGGGAAGCATGTCCTCCTCCTCCTCCTCCTCACATGCTGTGAAGGAAGCTGGGAACAATGGGATGCACCAGTGCCAGCTCTGGCAGGGATGAATACTCACAGACCACCCACCTGGCTGCCCAGGGACAAGGGACAGGCTAGGAGGCACAGCCTGGTGTAGGGGGCACAGGCAGCTGCCAAGATCCCCTCCCTTGCTTGGTGTGAGGGGCAGCTCCCTGTCCTGGTGACATGGGGAATTCAGTGACTGCAGGCTGTGGTCACTGAGGGAGGGGCTGTACAGAGCTCCCCCATCTTCCTCCACCCCAGCTCTTCCCACAGGAGTGGGGCTGCTGGCTGAGCCATGGGCCAGACCTTCCCTTACAAAAATAACATTTCATCTTTTTTTTTTTTTTTTTTTTAATTTCTTCTTTTGAAATAATTGACTAATTTGCCGATCCCCAGGTCCGTGCTGGGAGTGGATCCCAGGTCTACTCTTGCATAAAGCGTTTATTAAAGACATCACAGGAGGACAGGAGAGAAGGGGAGGGGGGCCAGGCAGAGCCCAGCAGGCCAGGGGAGTGCCCAGAGCATGCTGGAAATTTCCCATCGCACCCAGAGGGAGGAAGCCCAAAAATTAATCCCGATCATCCCCTGCAGCGCAGCTCTGTCCTGAGCAGGGCTTGACTCAGCCAGGATGGGCATCACCTGGGGCAGGCATCACACAGGGAGGGCATCTCAGTCTCAGCACCCTCAGAGCAGGGCTGCAAGTACGGGAAAGGGAGGGAGTCTCCCTCCTCCCTTTAATCCCCAGCCCCAAGGCAGAGCCCTTTCAGAGGAAAGTGTAACACAATACCTGGAAAATTTCTCCCACCCGTTCTCTGCTGTTGGCTGCCAAATTTAAAACATATTTGCTGCCTGGCCTTGAAGAAACATAACCTGCTGCCTAATTCCAACACATTCATTCTTTGAGGGGTAACGAAAATATTCATAGAGCTGCTGGAGGCTCCTCTCCTTACACCCCACAGACCTCGGGGCTGGGAGCTGCCAAAAAGCTGCCTGGGAGCCTCTGTCAGCACACACCAGAATGCCAGGAAAGAATGGGAGGGAGGGAGCCCTTGCACAGCAAGAGGTTTTTGAGTCAATGTCCATAAGCCCTGAGAATCAGCTGGGGGTGCCATCACCCAAAAGCCCTTGGAATATGCAACATCCAGGGCAGTACAAAACTCCGGAGCATGGGGAATAGGTAGAGACTGCAGGGAGAGAATCCCCGTTTGGAAGCACAGCCAACCCATCTCCCCTCAAAAGTGGAGAACTGAGGGAGCAGGTGGATGCACATGCAGCCTCATCCCACCACCCCAGCTCCTCAGAAGTGTTATTAACAAGTTTATAAGTGAATCAATTGTTACCATGTTCTGTTAATTGTTAAATGTTACCATGTCAAATGTTGATCCCCAAGATGAATGCATAGACTGTTAATCACCCATATTGTTAATTACCCAAACCAACAGTCCCTTACCTATAATCTTTTTCCATTGGGTATAGCCTCTGCTCCCCAAAATGGTGCACAATATGCAAATAAAGGGACACTAGGGATACTGGGTACAACTTACAGACAAAACTCCCTTGAGACAATGAACCAATGCAAAATCTGAGACTAGAAATAGTACCCCCAGACTGGCGTAGCAGCAGAGAAGATAGGACCACCAACCAAAGCAACTCTACCATGTTGCCGTGACCTAAACAGTTCTCCATCTGCAGGACACCCCCCCCCCCCCCCAGACAATGAGCTCAATAGGACTTCCCAGGCACACCCGTGAGGACAGAAGCCCCAGCTCTGCCGTGTAGCAAAGCCGCCTACCTCCTCCTCCACATCGCCAAAGGGAGCAGCAGCAGTGTGTGCGACCTCTCGGGCCCCCACCCAGAGCTGATTTCTTAATGAAGGCATTAAAAAGGAGCAGGTCTCCTTGCCCTTTTATTTCACCCAGGAGAAATTTTCTGGCAGGCTGAGGTTTTGAGGGAAGGCTGGAGCAGTGGGAGCAGTGGGAAGGGGCTGGGGGAGGGCACAATGTGTTAAGCAGACTGAGTGATCCAACAGGGCTTATTAAAGGAAACAACTTGTAATACAATAATTATTATGTCGTTTCTCTGGCCTCTTTCCTAAGCCTCCCTTTAAACAGTTTGAGGCTAGAGGGGCCTCTAGGAAGCAGAAATCTGTGGGGCTGAGTGTGTCCACATGTGCCAGGATGAGGAAGATGGGATGGACACAAGGAGCAGATACTCACTTGAACCTCTCCATGCAACAGGAGCTCATCCTGGTTTGCTCACAATCCTTGAGGGAACACAT
The DNA here is from genome assembly GCF_021018805.1 of Prinia subflava. Classification (NCBI taxonomy): domain Eukaryota; kingdom Metazoa; phylum Chordata; class Aves; order Passeriformes; family Cisticolidae; genus Prinia; species Prinia subflava. Next base: position 1,280,227 of record NW_026960608.1, read on the forward strand.
GGAACAAAGAGGAACTGCTGCTCCCCAACTGCAGGGGATCAGCAGATAAGGGTTCTCCTCTGGGAACACCGCTGGATGTGGATCCATGCTTGCTCCAACCAGGATCAAGGCCAGGTCCCACAGCCACTCCAGCTTGGCTTTTCTGCTCTGAAGTTCTCGGCTACACATCTGAAGAAAGCAGCAGTAGCGAACAACAGAGCGAGAGCAAGCAACACAAATCCCCGGGATAACGAGCTCAGAGGAGGGAGACAGTGGGCTCTGTCTGAGGAGGGAGCTGTGCTTTTATTGGAGAGGCCTAAAAGGGCTATAAATCCTCAGATTCCAAGGTGAACTCAAGCTCTTTCAAGTCAGAGGAAGGCCTGGGATGTGTCAGCTGGGAGGACTAACCACACCGCGTCCCCTGCTGAAGTGGCCTCTTCAGCAAAGCCGCGGAGCAGTGCGGGAAATTACACCCAGATCCTTTCCATATGCTCCCGGCTGGCCGCAGGCGGGGCACGTCGGCATCCCTGCCGGCACCAGGAGCTGCCCGACCCCCCGCACAGCAACACCGGCCATCCTGCCTTAATGGGGGAGTGCCTTTGTGCCCATTCCCCTTCCAAACCCCACTGAGGATTTGCCCCCCCAAAATCCCAGTGGGAGCAGGGGGCTTTGTCACTCCCTCTCACGTTTGGCTGCGATACTACAGCAAGCCCAGACAAAGAGCACGGAGCCCAGCACCAGCACATCCCTGCATCCTTCTGCATCCCTCCACATCCCGAGGCTGCCAGCCCTACCTGCCAACCCACACACCAGGCCATGCTCTCACATTTCAGAAATCCATTAAAAGGGAAAAATCGGTGGCAAAGAGGAGACGGCGCCGAGCCTCAGCCCTGCGCGAGCAACCACAGACACTTCCCAGCCTAAGGAGTAGGAAAACATGGACACACTCTGGGATCAATGGGAATGGTTTAAGGGGGTTTATAGCTTATAAGCCATGAAAAGACACTTTGCTTTTCCCAAAGTACCTACTCAGAAGAGGTGGGATGGCAAAAGCTGGTACAAAGGGCTGGGCTCCTCCTGGCAGGATGCCAGGGGCAAGGAAAGGGATTGCTGGGAAGTGGGATATTCCTGTCCCATCACCAGCAGTGATGTAGGCCTGGATGCCACCAAAACCTGCCAGGACCCCCAACTAGGGAGGGCACCCACTCCAGGGCTTTGAACTTCCCAAACTCCGTCCTGAAGGTGCTGGGACAGCTTGTGTGGTATCTCCCAAGTATCCCACCCCTGCATCTCCACGTTGGCACCAGCAAGGGCCAATCTACATCAAACTAGGTGATTCCAAGCTTCTCACCACAGCCCAGCCCCAGCAGACATGGCACACATGGATCTCTCTGCAGGCACAACACCACAGAGGGATAGAGCCTTTGAAAAACCCAGAGGAGAGCTCATGGCTGAACACCAACTAAACCCCTGGCTCTGCCCTTACACAGCCTCCCTGGAAAAGCCTGGTCCCATGGCCTCAGAAAGGGCAAGCAGTCCACCTGAGAAGGGCCGGCTGCGGGTAGGAAAAGGTTATTCCCGAGCAGCCAAGCAAGGGTTATAAATAGCTGGCATTTTTGAAGTGCAGCTGCTCAGCTCAGCTCGGCCTGGGCGGCACTGCCACACAGGCACCTGAGCTGGCTCGGATCCTGCCCAGGGGCTCTGGCAGGGAGAGGTCACAGAGAAGCCACTGCTCACTGGAACACCACGAGGAACCCCCCAAACATGTCCTCTCATCCTCCAGGGAGGAGGGACTGGAGGCCCCCGAGCCACGCTCTGGGGATGACCCGCAGCCTCTGCTCCAGCTCCAGCAGAACCTGCTCCATGGAAGAGCAGGGGCCAGGAAGACCCCACTGTGCACAAATCCAGCCTCACTGAGCAGGTCATTTAGCCCCGGCTTGTCCAACTCCTCTGGAACCAAGCCTGGGCAGGCTGGGGGAGTCAGGAGTGCCAGGATTCCAAGGCTCAGCCATGAGCAGAGCATTGGGGCTCCAACCAGAGATGGGATCCTGAGACTCCATAAGCCAAGCACCACTGCTCCAACCAGACAGGATCCCAAGGCTCCGGCACAGCCATGAGCTGGTGATCAAGCAAGAGACAACCCATGAGGGGCAAGAAAATCCCTCCAGAAGGATGCCGGGAGCACACCAATACTCTCCAGGAGCAGGAGGACCACCACCACCATCCCTCCTGCTCTCCGGAGCAGGATTCTCTGCCACACCATCTGACCCAGAGCAAGGGATGGGAAGAGGAAAAGCATTGGGAAACAGCAGCAAGGACCTGGGCTCTCCCTCAGCCCTGCACAACAAAAGCCCCGCAGCCAGGCTGCGCATTCCTGCCCAGATGTGACGCTGCGATAGCGCCGAGTGAGTCCTGCTCCTGCTCCCCAATCCCAGCAATCATTAGAGACAGAACAGAATCAGCTTTGTTTCTCCCCACCCTATTCCAGCTGCCAGACTCCAAGTAGCATGTGCTACTGATCACTCCAAGATGTTTTCCCACTGGAGTCCAGCGCTCCTTGGGCAGAGAGTCTTCCCAGTGGCACAGCCACTGCTGTGCCAAGGAGAGGGTGCCCTGCCACAGGGGCTGCAAGCACAAAGCTATGGGAAAGCCGGGGGGAACTGGGACACTCAGATCCAACATGGAAACAAAGGATCATCCCCACTGCTAAGCCTCTGGTTTACAGGGGACAATCCAAACAGCTGGTGACAGATGTCATTCAAGGGGCTACTCATGGACTCTAGCTTTTTGCAAATTCCATGATCCCTAAAAACATGGACAGGGCTTGGGGGGGACCCCTGAGCCACCAGTGAAGTTGTTTGGAGGGACCCCTAAACACCTCGTGAAGCTGCCCAGAAGGACCCCCAGCATACCTAGCCACACCACCAAGGGCACAGGCACATCCCACCCTGCCACATCCAGCCCGTTTGGGATAAGGATTCAAGGGAACAGCTTAGACCCCAAAGCGACACAGGAGCGCAGGTGCAGTGGAGGGAAGCAGCCCCCACCAGCCCTTCCCAGTCAGAAATGGCATGGAAGTCCCATGAAAGCACCATCCAGCCCCACTGCCAGGCGGATCCAAGGAGCTGAAGCAGCTGTTTTGCTCTGCAAAAAGCTCCGGCTCCTTTTACAATCAATCAGCCACCCCATCACAGCTCTTTTTTTCTTTTAAAGGAAGCAGTTAAATCCATTTTATGGAATCCAGCAGTATTTACCTGGCTACTGCAAGAGCCACAGCCCTGCCTTCCCTTTTTTTTTTTATTATTTAAGTTAATGAAATCATTCCCAAATGACCTGCAAGGAGCCCTGGGTGCTCCTTTCCCCTGGCAGAGGAAGAGGAAGAATACCTCCAGTGAAGTGTGGGCTGGGCACGGAGAGTTCTGCTTTGTAGGGAGCAGGAGCTGGGAGGGCTCTCAAAGGCCTGGCACCCAGCAAAGGGTCCTCCCCATTCCAAAGGGAAACTCCAACTGGAAAGCAGGCTGGCTGGGCTTGCTTTGCCCAGGCCAGCCTTCGGAGATGAAGCAAAGCCCTGGAAAGGCCAAGGTGCACATGGGAGCCATGGGATTCTTGATGGGAACACAATCATAAATCCTGGAATGGTTTAGGTTGGGAAGAGAACTTAAAGCCAGTTCAGCCCCATCCCCTGCCATGGACAGGGACACCTTCCACTGTCCCAGGTTGCTCTAAGCCCCATCCAGCCTGGCCTCGGATACTTTCAGGGATGGGGCAGACACAGCTTCTCTGGGCAACCTATGCCAGGGCCTCCCCACACCTACAGCCAAGAACTTCTTCCCAATATCCAACCTAAACTTCCTATCTTTTTAGTTTAAAGCCATTCCCCACCTCCCAGCCTCAGGAAGGGGGAATCTCTACAAGCCAGAAATGACTTTCAATTAAAAATAAGCAGCGAGTTTTCCTTATTTCCCAAATCCTGACACTGCAAAGCGCCTCCTGTGCCCATGGCTCCTGCAATTCCATTCTATCTGCTCCAACAAGTGTGAGCCCCCTGCTCCGGAGCTCCAGGCCAGCCTTTCCCCTCTGAAACAGCCTTCCTGCAAGCACTTTGTCCCTCGTACGGAATTCCATGGGACACCATCATGTCATTAAAGGCAGAATAAAAATACCACAAAGGAGTAGACTTTTGTCTGGGTTTTTTTTTTCCTCTTCCCCTCACCTTTTTTCTTTCTTAAATAAATGCATTCATTTGGTTTTTAACAAGTTCGGAACTGAGCAAAACTGTCTGGAAGGGGAAGAGGGAAAAGCAGAGGCAAAAGGAGCCGTTCTCCAGAGCAGCATGGATGATGTGTCCCATTTCCCCCACCTCCTTATTAAAATACTTTCTGGGGATGTGAATTCCAGCCTGAAATGAATTTTCCAAACCATATTTTATTAGGAATGCTTCCCTTTAACAGTCGGTACAGGGGCCCACCAGGGTCAATATTTCTCCCAAATTACAGCCAAGGGAGTTAAGAAAGGATTTAGCCAGAATTCCTCCGGCAATTCACGGCTGTCCAAGGAAAGCACACTCTCACCATCCCCTGGATGCACAGCAGAGGGGATGACTAAATCCCAGAAGCATTTTCCCCAAAGCCCCTCTTGGACACAATGGAATAAATTAAAGCCATATTGCCTCTCCAAGCCCCCTTCCAAAGGGCTCTGCAGGCATCCCAGGGAAAGCTCACTCAGAGGGTGAGCTCATCCCAAGCACAGGTTTGAGACAACTATCACTTTTTCAAACAAAACCATTCCTAGGCCTATTTTTTCCCTTTCAAGACCCAGCATCCTCACAGTGGGAAGTGGGTGATGATTCCACCACTGGCTTTGGGACACACACCCAGGAGCTGACCTTCCCAACCCAGCATACAGCTTAAGCCTGACTTAACTCAATTAGGAAATCATTCCATCTATTGGATGTGTTATCAGTATCCCTCTGATAACACCAGGAGCCCCAAACCTGCTGGTGGAGCTGGAGCCCACAGCTCCCAGCTGCCCAGAAAGGGCAGGAAAATATTTTCCTTATTTACAGCAATCTCGCCGAGGCCGGCCAGGCCTGGAGTGCCACGCTTGCTCCTCAGATCTGTTGGAAAATTCCACTTAGCCATGTTATTTTTAAAGGCTTTAGCTCTCTCTACTCTAAAAACAAGAGTTAAAGCTCAGCAGAGTGGGATGGGGGCTGGCACAGCCCCAGCATTGCCCCAGGAAGGGGCTTGGAAGCCCAAGTACAGTGGCGAAGGGTTTTTATGGATCTATCTGGAACATAATCCCAATCCAAACAAGAGTATGAGTTTTCCTCCAACTGGAGCTAGACTTTGCCCAGTACACCAATCCCTAGACTGGTTTCCTCAACTGGGTTTGCTGGGAGCAGCCCTGAGGAGGCTCTGCCCAATGCCACGCAGCTGGCAAAGCTTGGAGCTGGGAAAGAAAGAGACAGATCCCAAAGACAGATCCTGGACATGAGGATCTGAGGTCGCTCCACAGGGGCACAGACTGTAGGGATCTGAGTGGGATCACGGCCGGGCCCTGAAAGTCCCCACCAAGGCAAAACACTTGCATGAGTTTTGCCCGTGCATTTCCCGGCAGAGCCATTCCTGGGTGGAAATGCCAACGTTTCTGGAGCTTCCCACTCTCTCCTGTCCTTGTGGGGAGACAGGGATGGGGAAGCACCCACAGGAGCAGCCCCATGCAGGATGGCACATTCGCAAAAAGCTGTGTCCAGGGCAGACAATCTCCGAGCTCCAAATCCATGGACAATTGAGAGCACACAATCCCCAAACTCCAAATTCCCAGATAACGGAGAGTGGGCAACCACTGAGCTCCAAACTGGAGAACAACTGTGGGCACACAAACTCTGAGCTCTGAATGGGGAGAAACCAAGGGTGGACAACCCAAATCCCTGAATTCAGGGGGAACTGAGAGTGAGCAACCACCAAGATCTGAACTGGGGGGAAACTGAATCTAGACAACCTCTGAGCTCTGAACTGGGGGTGAACCAAAGGCAGAAATCACTGAGCTCCAAAAACTGGGAGCAGAAAACCACCAAGCTCCCAGTTTGGGAAAACCAAGCAACCCCTTAAGCTCTCCCTGGATACCCCACCAGGGAGGGACATCTTCCAAGGCCACCGCTCCAGGGCTCAATGGGAAGTCCCGGGGTGTCACCCCCGTGCCAGCTGATGGCCACAGCCTCCTCCCAAATTCCCAGTCCTCAGCAGCTTAAGGAAAACACAGGATAAGGAAGGGACGAGGGATGACATGGCATCTTCCACCACCAAGCCGAAGCCACCTCCACCTCCAGCTGCCTTTTCCCAAATAAAATCTATTTTATTGAACCAATTTGCCTGCCCCTCGCCAAGCCCACAAATCCAACGGGGCAATTCCCGAGGGAAAAGGCTCTCTGCTCCCAGCCAACTGACACAACTCCTAAAGAGAGGAAAGGAAAAACACACCGAGGAGAACGAAGTGACGAAGCTGCCGTCCCGGCGGTTCCAGAGCTGGGGACACATAAAGTGTGCCTACAAAGTTCCTTTATCCCCACCAAGAAACCAAGGAAATAAACATTTGTTTGGAATACGTGTCCAGGCAGGAAGGGTGTCCAAATTGTTTCAGTTCTTTCCATTCCTCAAAAACTCTTTGGATTATTTTTGGGTTATTTTTTGCCTTGAGAAATGTGGTGGGGGAAAAAAAAAAAAAAAAGGCAGGCTAAAAGCAGGAATTTTTTCAAGGGAGAAAGGGGTAAGATAAAAAAACATTCCATGATCTACAAGAGAAAGCTGAGCAAGAGCCACCGACCCACCCTGACCACCAGCCCTGGTGTAGGGGCGACCAAACATCCCCCCACTCCTCCTCCTCCTGATCCTTCATATTGTTCCTGCACGGCAGCCGCGTCCATATCCATAGATTTATATAAAAATATATAAATTTATAGAATTTAGGTGTCTGTACAGGGGGAGCAGCTCCACTGCCCGCTTTGTTCGGACTCAGGCCGAGGTGGGGTTGGAACAAATCCCCTCGCCTTCCTCCGCGGCTGATTTCGGATGAGAAAACCCAAAGGAAAAAATAAAAAAAGTAATAAATCCAAACGCTGGAAAGAAGCGACGATCTGGGAAAAATAAATAAATAAATAAATAATACCCCAGCACGTGAAAAATGAAAAAAAAAATTGAAATCAAGAAGTAAAAGTATAGTTAAAAACGGGGGGACAAAAGGAAAGGAGGTGTCTTTTTTTGTACGAAAAGCAGCGCGACGCCGCGGGTCCGTCCTCAGCCCGGGGTCACTTCGTCCGCCGCCCGCAGCCTCCAGGCGCGATTTTTTCTTAAAAACCTCGCTGTTTCCGTTAAATTCGCATTTAGAACACGGTTTCGGCGCCTTTTTCCCCGCGGGAGGTGCGAGGCGCCTCCCTCCCGACCCCCCCTTCTCTCGTCGCACATACTTGGGGTTCGCGGAGCTCCACGACACCGGCTCCAGGCTCTTGGCGAGCGGCGCGGCGAGGCGGCACAGGGCCAGCAGGACACCCAGCAGCCACCGCCCGCCGCGGGGCTGCGCCATCGTCCCTCGGCGGCGGGACGGGCCGGGCGTAGGCAGCGGCGCGGACAACCCGGACGGACGGCCAATGGCTGAGCGGAGCGGGGGGGAGGAGGGGGCTTACTGGAGGGCACGCCCATTGTGGATTCTTAAGGGGAGCGCGGAGGACTTTTGCTTTTGTTCATGCCTCCCGGTTGCCGACCGTTGCTACCGGGTTACCGGGGGGAGGGTGAAGAGGCAACAGCGTTAGGGACGAGCTGGCAGAGCGCCGGTATGGGCGCCCTACCGGCCCGTCCCCATCGAGCCCGTCACCCCCCCCGATGCGGGCCGCGCTTGCCCTCGCCCTCCCCTTCAGCCGCGATCCTACAGCGCCGCCCAGCGGACGCCGTCGGCTACGCCCGAAGCGGCGGCGGGGCAGGGACGGAACCGAAATATTCCATAAAAACACTCGCTTGAGAGGGGTTGAAAGGGGTTTGACGGGTTTGGGACCATTTTCCAGCGAATTGGAGAGTATTTAAATTTTTAATTTTAAAACAAAATTAAGTTTTTCTAATTTTTTTCGAGGGTTTTTCAAAGGTTTTTGTTCATTTTCTTTTCTTTTTTTTCTAAAGATTTCCACTTCTTTGACTTTTTAGAGGGTCTCAAAGATTTTGAAATATTTTTACTTTTTTCGAAGGTTTTTTTAAAGATCTTTTAATGTTTTTGAACCTTTTTCGAGAATTTTTTTAAAAATACATTTTGGGGATTTTTTGAGGGTTTTTCAGTTTTTTAACTTTTTCATGTTTTTAAAAGATTTTTCAATTATTCTCATTTTTTTGAGGGATTTTTGAGTAATTTCTGTCTTTTTTACTTTGTTTAAACATTTTTTTAATCTTTTGGACTTTTTAAAGTGTTTTAAAAATATTTTTCCTTTTACCTTTTTTTTTAAGATTTGGGGTTTTTTTACTTTTTTACAGGATTTTAAATTTTTTTTCCTCCAGATTTTTGATTTTTAAAACTCTTTTAGAGTTTTCCCTTTTTATGTATGCTTTCAGATTTCTGATTAGGTTTTTTTTTAGTATTTTGAAGTTTTTGCCATTTTTTATTTTCTTTTTAATTCTTTGAAGATTTTTTTTTATTATTTTTTGAGGTTTTTACATTTTTTTTAGCCTCTAAAATCTTCTTGATTTTTAAAATTTTTTCCTTGGTTTTCTAGGGGGAGGGGTTTAGGTTTTGAAAGTTTGGAAGGGTTTTTACTTTTTTTTTTTTTTTTTAGATTTTAAATTTTTTCCAAGGTTTCTTGGTTTTTTCAAGTCTTCTGAACTTTTTATTAACTTTTTTTTAATTTTTTTTTTCATTTCCAGAATTGTTTGGAGCTTTTCTTCCTTAATTTTTTTAAACTTTTTAAAAATTTCTTTTATTTTTGAGTGGTTTTGTAGTTCTTTTAAAATTTTGTTTAAAGTGGATTTTTTTTAATGTTTTCTGGACTTTTTGGAGTTTTTGTACTTTTGAAATATTTTTTTAGTTGGGCCATGGGGAGGAGGAGCCAAAATCCAGAATTCATTTTCTTCCTATTAAGAAAATCCTTGGAATCACTTCACTTTCTATTACAAGAACAATAATGAACCCCTTTGAAGTTAAATTAATTTCTATTAATAAAATAAAAACAAAATAAAATAAAACCCCCTCCCAAGTCTGTTCACTTTTTATTAAGGAAATTAAAAAACAAAAACTTCAAGTCAGTTCCTTCCTGTTACAAAAATCAACCAACAAATTTTGGCATCGCTTTCATTTGTGTTGAGAAAATTGAAAAACAAAAAAGTCACTTTGGAGTACAAAAATAAACCAATCCCCCCCCCCCGAATTCCTTTGGTTTTTATTAAAATAATTCAAATTAAAGCTCAAAAATTCCAAAAATTGGCGGAGTCAGTTCTGTTTCTATTGAGAAAATTATATAAAAAAAGAAAATTATACAATCAGGGTCAAATTGGCTCCATATTAATAAAATTTATTAAAAATTCAAGGTTTTAAATGTGATTTTTCTGTCTTTTCCATGGAAACCCCAAGTTGGGAGTGGCACGTGGGGTGTGGGGGCTCCCTGGGCACAGGGAACAGTGGGATTTGGGCTCTTCGGAGCCATCCTGATCCAAAGGAGAGGGAAATACCTGAGGAAAGAAGAGAAAAACCATCGAAAAATGTGATTTTTAAAAAATATATTTGAGCACCCAGCTGTGTCCTGCGAGAGGGGCCTTGAAACCCTGCCCGCTCCCGGCTCATTCCCTGCCTGTTCCTGGCTCTTTCTGCCCATTCCTGGCCCATTCCCCACCCATTCCTGCTCTTCCTGCCCATTCCCTGCCTGTTCCTGGCTCTCCCTGTCCATTCCCTGTCCTCTCCCTAACTGCTCCCAGCACATTCCTGCTCTCCTTTCCCATTCCCTGCCCATCCCTGCTCTCCCTGCCCATTCCTTGCCATTCCTTCTTTCCCTGACCATTCCTGGATCTTCCTGCCTGCTCCTGGCTCTCCCTGCCTTTTCCCTGCCCGTTCCCGCTCTCCTGCCCCTCCATCCCTGCCGATGACATCAGGCCATGCTCTCCCGGCACAGGCTCAGGTGGGGATCCCTAGCCCGGGAATCCTTTAGAAAGGAGGATGATGTCCCCACAGCTCCCCTGTGCTCAAACCCCCTCCCTGGCCAGGAGGACACAGGATCCCTTCAGGATCACTTTGGGAACCCTTTGGGATCAGATCCCATGGCCTCACCCCAGTGGGGACCAGTTTGGTGCTGTGGGGGATGTAGATCCTTGGGATGAGGGGGAAGGAGCAGGTGAGCCAGGCACAGGTGAGCCAGGCATGAGCTTCCAAAGGTCACCACTTTATGGAGAGTTCCACGGCACAGCCACACCGGGCACGCCAGGAAAAACCCAGATTGTGGCCTCTGCCCACTCTGGAATTCATCAGCGACACCAAGTCAAACACTCGTAAGGTGGGAGAGGCCCCGTGGAATGGGAGCAAGTCTCATCCAGGGCAGTGGGACACCTTGGAGAGGTGGGAGAACAGGAAAACACCTTCCCAGCCCTCCTGGTGTTGTCCCACAGCAGGAAACACCTGCTCAGGGAAGTGGAGCACCTGATTTTCCCACCCAGCCATGGGAAGGAATTGGTGGTGACCAACCAGGGTGATTCCTTGCATGATTCGGGAAAAAAAAGAAATTAAATGGGAAATGGTTCCCTGCCTGAGGTGCACCAGTGATACCAGGATCTGGGCTGGGCTCCCAGTGGGAGAAGGAAGGGATCCATATCCTGGAGGGACAAGCCAGGGGACTTTGAGCAGGTCCAGGGGACAACAAACCCCATCCATGCCCCAAATCCCAGGCATGCTGGATGATCCTTGTGTTTCCATGAGGAGTTACTGGGATTTCCATCTCCTTTCCCTTTTCTTGCCCTGCTGCAGCATTCCTGGGGCTGGCATGGACATTCCCATGTGGATATCATGAGTTTTGGGGGACTCAGCTCCCACACAGCTCCATCCCGGGATGCTGCTCCAGGCTCCCATTCCATGAGGGATCCAAAAGCCACACACAGACCTGGTGCTCCCCAGAGTCCTCACTGGCAAATGGTGAGGGACAAAGAAGGGGCATTGCTGAATTCCCGAATTCTTCACCTTTATGGAGCCCAGGAGCTGCCTTGTGCCCTATCCATGCCCTGTTCCCACACATCCCACTGTGCCCATCCCATCTGTTGGGGGTTAGATTTGCTTCTTTTTCACTTACAGAATTTTTTCCCATAAGTTGCTAGCAAACTTAACCACTGAGTGCTCAACCAAAACAAAGAAATGGTCGAAGGAGATGGCAGTGTTATGAACAAATTTCCCGGTCCTGGAGGGGGCTGGGCTATCCCTGTCCTAGCCTCATAGCGAGACAGCTGAGACAGTCGCACCCTCCCCCCAGAGGAAAACATAGAGCACACAGTAGCATATAAAAAGAGCTCTGAGAATGCCACCGCCCTCCTCCCAATTTGTGCCGTCATCCAGCCTTTGAGAAAAATAGGGGGTTTTCCGTCTTGCAGAGAACCCCCATAACTGGGGTGAGGCTGCTGTCCGTCAAAAGCAACTGACCCCCTCCCTGGCTGGAGGTAACCCCCACACCCCAGCCAGTTTGAGTAGGGAGGGAATCTGCCCTGAAGAAAAGTTGCCTGGCAACACTTTCCTACCTCATTAAAATGTGAAAAGAAGCTGCCCATGACTAGATAGCCCTATCATTGTTCTCTGTAACTACCCCCATCCCGCAGGAATACCTCTGCTTCGACCAGGACAAATGCATATGCATTCGTATATGCAAATAAAACCGCCCCGGTGGATCCTGGGAGGGTTTTTTAGGGAAACTGCACTCCAAGACAAGAAGCTAGATTCGTCAGAGGAGAATTAGTGCCGTGGCCGAGCAAGAGGTAGATGCACCCCCTGGCCTGGTTTGAAGATTCACCATGACCTATGAGGAGACTGAATGGAATGGGAACTGGCCAGCTGAAGCGACAGAGACAGACAATGGGAAACTCTTGAGGTTTTTCCCTCAGGGTAAAGAGCTGACTGCCACTGCTCTGCCTTCTGATGGTTGACCAGAGAGAACTGCCAGCTGTTCCTATGGGAACAAGGACTCGGCATCTACTGTTTCCAGCAGAATGATGAACTGGGACAGCACCTGCTCCTTCGGATGGCTGCAGCAGCGTGGAAAACTCTGATCGGACTCTGCAATCCTGCTGATGACTTTAATAAATAGCTGATCACTTTAATAAAGAGCTGAAAATTAAGGCATATGCCCTGTTCTTTTCAGCAGCACAAGGCTACACCTATTGTTTTTGGGTCTCCAGGAGTTTCCCTCAGAGAGGGGAGATAATGCGAGTTTTGGGGGAAGTAAAAGAGGGGTTGGGGGAAGCTTTGCTCTCTTGCTCTAGGCATCGCGGAAGATGGTCAGGCTGCCTCTTGCTGCAGGAAGAGTTCATGGTCATCACTCCGTCTCGTCCTGGGAAATCTACCATCATTTGCTCGTGTACCCAAGAATTCTGAGCTCGCCTTCTCCGGCCCTGCCCCCACTGCCACTGCTTCTTCAGAGCTTTGAGGCTTTCCTGCTACTCTGTAGCCCCGCACTGCCCTGCCCTAACAGGACATCCCTGCTGCTCCAGCAACCAGAGCAAAGCATCTGATCTCATCCACCAGCCCGAGACTTTCCACAGTTCCAGCTTGGTCTCATCAAACTGCCCCAGGCTTTTTGTGAAAGAAAGCCCTCGAGGTTCCTGGTTCTGTTTGTTATTAATGGATGTTGGCATGGGCAGCTTGTCACAAGCACTCGCAACCACTGGAGGCAGGATTTGCTTTTCCAAACAGATTAATTCCTCAGCCCTAGAGCATCCCCACTGGTATCTCCTCGGGTTACTCTGCCAATCCCAGCAGGATGTTTCCTGCTGGCCAGTGTTGGGAAGGATGAAGTAGAAAGACCTTGCAAATATGGTGGTTTAGATTCTGGGAGTCTGAGTTCAACAAGCGAGATAGAAATGAAAGCATGCTTTGAGATTTAGGGTGCAGGGTACAGAGCCATCAGCTTGTGAACAACGATGTGCTAAGCTGAGGGCCAGCTCCCTTGATTAAACAATCCCCTTCTGCTTGCCTTAGGTAATGGGACATTTCTATTGGCTGTATGTAAATGTTGTTATCTTGTATTAGATTGGTTGGTCCAACACAGACTATTCAACTTGGAAAGATATTTAATGTACGGTATTCGGGACCTCGTTCGCTGTTCCTGCTCTCCTGGCCTGCTTTAGCTGTGCCTAGCAGCTACAAGCAAGGCCCTCACAATAAACCACGTGCTACCCCTGCTACTTTGCTTATAGAGATACTTCGTCGCTGACTCTACCGTCACGGAGATACTCCTTCAGGCCAGGGGAGGGGAGAGGTATTGCTGATAACAGGGAGATGCTTCGGGTGGGAGGTGTCGGGATCCTCCATCCCGTGCTGGAGGACACACGTAGCAGCCTCAGGGTCACTTCTCACCTTCGGCAGAGCTCTGGAGAGCTTAACCCAGGAATGAGAAAATTCCCTGTGACTTGAGGAGTGACCCCTGACACCTCTCCTTGGCCAGAGGCTGGAGCTGTGGATTGCTGGAGAGGGTGTTCCTGCCCTCCCAGGGATCCGTGTCCTGGCCAGGGCACCCTCTAATTCTCCTCTGATGCATCTAGTTTTTCATCTTGGGGTGCAGTTCCTCTCAAAAAAGCCCTCCCAGGATTCACAGGGTCGGTTTTATTTGCATATACAAATGCATATGCATTTGTCCTGGTCACCTCAGAGGTATCCCTGCTGAAGTTTTTTAGCCTGAAAAAAAAAAAAAAAAAGTCTCAGAAAGAAAGTCTGAATTTCCCCTCTGGATACCAGTGCCCATAATTTCAGTCCCAGATATTGAGTATTAATTAAGTAACCCCAAATATGAAAGTCCCTTCCAGGTGTTGCTCACCACACATACCGCAGTGCGAACTCCAGAAAGAAGTCGGACCCATGTTACCGGAATTAAAGGACCAGTACCGCCCCTTGATGCCGGACCAGACCCAACAGTACTACCTGCCACCTCTTCTACGTAGACAGCAATTGAGAGACCAGGAGACCTAAAATTAATCCTCAAGAAAAGGCCTAAGCAGCATCTACTAAGAGAATGCCCAGTAGGAGACTGTAAATTGATGTGGGCTTCAGCCCGATCAAAGAAATAGAGCAGGGATTTGTTATGAACGACTTCCCAGTGGGTATTATGGCTCAAAAAAAAGCTGCCTGTGTTTGCTGCTGTGACCCTAGGAGGGGGGAAGGGCTGTGTCTCTGGAGCACCAGCCGCCGGGCAGCCACGTGCCACTGCTGGCAGGAGCCACGGCTGGGCTCTGGGCAGAGTGGATGGGGGGGAGCACTGAAACCCCCCAGCGTTTCCCGGTCGGGAGGGGTTGTGCCATCCCTGTCCTAGCCCCATAGCGAGACTACCGCACCATCCCCCCAGAAGAAAATGTGCAGCACCCATCAGCATATTAAGAGTTTCTGAGTACTCAAAATGCAATCCCCTCCTCCCAATTTGTGCCGTCACCCAACCTTTTAGAAAAATAGGGGTTTTTCTCTTTTGCAGAGAAACCCCATAGCTGGGGTGATGCTGCTGTTCCTAGAAAGCCGCTGACCCCCTCCCGGCCTTCTGATGGTTGACCAGAGAAAGATTCTAGCTGTTCCCATGGAGACAAAGACTCGCTACCTACTGGGGGCAGCTGAGTGAAGATCCGCAACAGTTCCTGATCCACCGGATCACCACAGCAGCGTGAAAAACTCTGGTCGGACTCTGCAATCCTGCTGATGACTTTAATAAATAGCTGATCACTTTAATAAAGAGCTGAATATTAATAAAGGCATATGCCCTGTACTTTTCACAGTTACTTCAGGAACCTGGAATGGAATCAGGTTTTTCTCAAATTGTCACCTGCTGCCCCTGTTCATGCCCTGGGTGTGGGAAGGGCCAGGACACGGATCCCTGGGAAGGCAGGAACACCCTCTCCAGCAATCCACAGCTCCAGCCTCTGGCCAAGGAGAGGTGTCAGGGGTCACTCCTCAAGTCACAGGGAATTTTCTCATTCCTGGGTTAAGCTCTCCAGAGCTCTGCCGAAGGTGAGAAGTGACCCTGAGGCTGCTACGTGTGTCCTCCAGCACGGGATGGAGGATCCCGACACCTCCCACCCGAAGCATCTCCCTGTTATCAGCAATACCTCTCCCCTCCCCTGGCCTGAAGGAGTATCTCTGTGACGGTAGAGTCAGCGACGAAGTATCTCTATAAGCAAAGTAGCAGGGGTAGCACGTGGTTTATTGTGAGGGCCTTGCTTGTAGCTGCTAGGCACAGCTAAAGCAGGCCAGGAGAGCAGGAACAGCGAACGAGGTCCCGAATACCGTACATTAAATATCTTTCCAAGTTGAATAGTCTGTGTTGGACCAACCAATCTAATACAAGATAACAACATTTACATACAGCCAATAGAAATGTCCCATTACCTAAGGCAAGCAGAAGGGGATTGTTTAATCAAGGGAGCTGGCCCTCAGCTTAGCACATCGTTGTTCACAAGCTGATGGCTCTGTACCCTGCACCCTAAATCTCAAAGCATGCTTTCATTTCTATCTCGCTTGTTGAACTCAGACTCCCAGAATCTAAACCACCATATTTGCAAGGTCTTTCTACTTCATCCTTCCCAACACTGGCCAGCAGGAAACATCCTGCTGGGATTGGCAGAGTAACCCGAGGAGATACCAGTGGGGATGCTCTAGGGCTGAGGAATTAATCTGTTTGGAAAAGCAAATCCTGCCTCCAGTGGTTGCGAGTGCTTGTGACAAGCTGCCCATGCCAACATCCAACGTTTCCCTTCAGGAATCACCAACTATCCCATATTCCTACTTAAACCTGAAGGGAAAAAAGCTCCTCTAAGAGGTATAAACAGAGCAGAGGAATGCAGGCAGTGGGTGCCCCTGGGTGGGACACACCTCACAAAGCCCCCAGAACTCAGGCAGCATGTTGTCGAACCCTGGAAAGACTGGGGACTAGAGTAACGTGAGACCAAACCAGTATGGTTTCCAGCACGAACTCCGCTTTATTCCGCGAGATGGCCGGTTAAGTACAGAGCAGATAGTTTACAGTAACAGGTGCATTGTGATAGGCAGTGAGCATACAGATGTATGTAAGCAATCTAGGATTAAGGTGGCTACGGAGATCTAGTGCCATTACCTCCATGCTGCGAGTGGCCATACCTTAACACATACCTAGTAGGAGATAAGGTTATCTGCTACTACGTACTCGGAACGTTCCGCGGCCTACTAGGCCCAGGCCTGAGGCCTAGTTTGGCCTAGTCTGGAATAGCTCAAATGGTATCTGTGAGCATATCATGCCCACGATACCTGAGAAACTCGGCCACAGTTCCCCCTTTTTCTTTTTGGGCTATCCAAACTGACGTTAAGGCACGGTCAGCTAATTTGCGCATGCATTGTATCAAGCAAGGCACTATTGTCAAAACTACTATGACAGCAATAAAGATCATTATACCAAAACGAACTAAATCTACAATCCACCCGGTGAGATTCCAAGACTTCAGCCAAGTGTCAAACGGAGTGTTCTCAACTACAAGATGTTTCATGTTGTCCCTCAACTGCGCTAACTGTTGATGTATCGACCGTGAGTGGTCTGATAAATTCATGCAGCACATGCCTTCAAACTCTTCGCATCCATGCCCCTGAGCCAAAAGAAGGAAGTCAATCGCGGCTCGGTTCTGGAGCACTGAATGGCGAATGCCACTAACATCTTCAGCAAGCTCACTCAACAACTTCGTCGTTATGTTAATCTGTTTTCCTGTCCAGCAGGCTAAATGTTTCAGTTGTGTGAGGGCTTGTGCTGAAGCAACTCCTGGGGCAAAAATGGATGCTGAGATCACGGCTGGAGGCTGCCATAGGGTAACTTGATCTTTGCAGTTAGGACCTAGTTGAGACATACTGCGCTTGACTCGTTGAGCCTTCCTTGGCAAGCCTAGAACCTGGTGAATACTAGGTGCGAACAGAGTTAGTTTGCCAAAATAACACGGTCCTCCGACACTGTTTGGAGGTACTGTGGACCATGCTCTATCTCCGCAAACTAAAAAGATTCCTGGTGGCAATCTCTTAGCAGCTGTTGTCAATTGCGTGACAGATCTGACCCAACTATTACAATACTCAGAGTAATTGTAATACAAAAGTGAATGAGGGGACAGCCACGTAGCGTGGCCTTTCAATTGCTGCTCATCTATGATTAATAGACTAGAATTCACTGCAAAGCGCCCAAAGACAAGACAATAGTTTCCTGGCACAGAACCTAAAAGATCAAGCTCCTGAGGTTCTGGACCAGCCGCTCGAAGGTTTCGCGCTATGGCAGCAGCTTGTGGCCCTAAATCACCTTTTGGGTCAATCCTGACAGGGGTTAAAGACTTGAACTCTGCCATGGAGGTCAGTGGAACTCCAATCAAGCAGGTTCTAAAAGGATTGGATGGCGTCGCTAGAGATAAACAAAAGGAATCCTGTTTAGTTTGTTTGGCCCAAGTAACCCACATGTTCTCCCTTGTGTCAATGTCAAACATCCCTGCTCTTATTTTTACTACCACACTGATTAAAACCAACACCCTCATGCTTAACATTTCACCCATTGTGAAAAGCACACAGTGTAGCACACAGGCTATCAACCTAAAACCCTAACCAATAACTTATCGTGCCTCTAAGTGTCACACAGCAACAGTGCAATGATATAGTATTAAAACAGTCAATTTTCAGCACTCTCCGAGTCTTCTTGAGGTGCTTCAGGTAAGTCGTCGCTGTCTCTGTGAGTGTCACCGCCGGTTGGTATCTTTTCTTGTGGACACGCACGGGTAAAGCGACTCGGCACCCAGACAGGTCCTGCTTCTCCTGCAGAAACACACATATAACCGCGACCATTAAACAAGACTGGACTGGGTCCCTGCCATTCACCCGTTCGCATGTCTCTGTGATATACGTAAAGTCCTGGAATTGCTTGTGGTCTCCCTTCTTTCACAGCCTGGTGGTGGATGACAACTGCAGGCTCTTCTCGCCCTTCTGCTAGGCATAAGTAATTTAACGTGAACAGTACTTTAGATAAACGATTGGTCACATCTAGGTCATTATTTTGCTTCTGTTTTGCGAGATACTCTTTCAGCGTTCGATGAGCCCTTTCCACAATGGCTTGGCCAGTAGGAGAGTGAGGAATCCCGGTAGTATGTTTGACTCCCCACTTTTGCAGAAACCTAGCAACTCGTTGTCCCACATAAGCTGGACCATTGTCAGTTTTGATTTCTGCAGGCACTCCCATCACTGAAAAGCAAACAGTCAAATGTCTCTCAACGTGCAGAGCTCTTTCCCCAGTTTGTGCTGTGGCCCAAATGAATTTGGAGTAGGTGTCAATAGTGACATGAACATATTTCAACCTTCCAAACTCTGGGATGTGTGTTACATCCATTTGCCACAGTTCCAGGGCTTTCATTCCTCGAGGATTCGTGCCTAGGCCAAGACCTGGCCCGTGATGACTGCATTGAGGGCAGGCACGCACAATCCCCTGTGCATCGTTCATAGATATTTGAAATTGACGACGCAAAGCTCTAGCATTCTGATGGAAGTTCTCGTGGCTGTTGCGAGCTCTGACAAATTTGCTTTCAGGAGGGACATGGGCAACGCAACTGACTGCAGCATCTGCCCGTGCATTGCCTTCTCCCAAACCATTGTTGCACTGATGACTACGAATGTGCATCACGCAAAAGGCATGCTGACGCTGTCTGAGTATACTCCTCAGTCGCAGAAATAGTTCTCCGAGGCGCTGATTCTGAGTGGTCTTAATGAGTGCATCTTCGATTCTTTGTACCACTCCAACCACATACAAAGAATCTGACACCACATTAAGAGGTTCCTTGTTCCAGGTTTGCAAAGCCCAACACACTGCTCCCAGCTCCATGGTCTGCAAGCTGTCTCCGGCTTCACTGTGGATTAAATGCTGCTTCCATTCTCCTTGCTGTTTCCACACACACACAGCTCTTTGTGTCTTTCGGCCGGCATCCGTATAAACTGTTCTGCCGTCCACAGGTGTCATGGAACACAAAGGCTTCTCCAGCCACTGATGGCGTGCAATCAGAGTCCACATCAGACCCTTTGGCTGTCGATTGTGAACCACACCTGTAAAACCCAACAATGCTTCTTGCAGCTCCACAGAATGTCTCAGCTTCCAGTCCAGATCTTCATTTCTGATCGGAACACTGATATCTGCCGGTTCTTCCCCATCGATCTCTAAGATCCTATCTCTCCCTTTTCTGATGAGCATAGCAAGGGCTTCTGTTCTTGTCATAACACGACTCTTCGGCTGCACCGGCAAGAACACCCATTCAATCACCCCAGCTGTCGATTTTGACCCAGACTGGTGTTCCCCCTTTTTCTTTTGCCATTGAAAGATGATGGCAAACGGACAGGCATCTGCGTTGGAGAGGAACAGTGACAGTGGCAGGTGTTCTATGCGGCGAATGCTCCAACCCCGTTGCAGCTTCTCTGACACCTTGACTAAGGCTCGTTGCTGTTCAGGGGTACATTGTCGAAGGCTACTGGCATCATTACCGTGTAGCCATGGTAGAAACGGTTGCAAGTCCTCATTGGTGATTCCTACAATGGGACGAACCCATTGCAGGTCTCCAAAAAGTCTCTGAGCATCATATAACGTTGAAATGTTGGTATGTAAAGTAATTTTCTGTGGCCGGATTTGTGCACTCGTGATCAGCCATCCTAAGTACTTCCACGGGGCTGATCGCTGTATCTTTTCCGGGGCCACAGTCAGACCACGATGTTTTAACTGCGTGATCAGCCAGTCCAAGTCCTCTGTGGGCAGAGGCTCCTTAGTAGCAACAAGGATGTCATCGACGTAGTGATAAATCATTGCATTGGAAAAACGCTGACGAATCGGCTGCAAAGCCCAATTGACGAATATCTGGCACATGGTAGGCGAGGTACGACTTCCCTGAGGAAGAGTTACCCATTCATACCGTTGTGCTGGCGCTGCTCTGTTAATAGATGGCACAGTGAAGGCAAAGCGCTGAGTATCTTGAGGGTGGAGTGGGATCGTGAAAAAACAATCCTTCAAATCGATGATCACGATGTCCCACCCTTGAGGAATCATGGTCGGTGCTGGCAAGCCTGGTTGCAGAGCACCCATCGCTTGCATCTGCTCATTAACCTTACGAAGGTCATGTAGCAGTCTCCATTTCCCTGATTTTTTAGGGATGACAAAAATCGGTGTGTTCCATGGACTCACTGAGGGTCGAATGTGACCTGCTTCTAATTGTTCCTGCACCAATTGCTTGGTAATTCGCAGCCTCTTCTCTGTCATTGGCCACTGCTCAACCCACACAGGGGTATCCGTCAACCAGGTGATTTTTAAAATGGGTGGCTGCTCTGCAGTGGCCACTAAGGAAAATGCCGGTCAGTAGTCAAAACCATCCCTATTTGGGAAAGCACATCTCTTCCTAGCAGCCCCAGAATCTCTTCATGCATTGGCACAACATATAGATGAGCCACAACCACTTGTCCATCTTCAAAGATGATCCGAATAGGATCTGCACTTATTGAGGGAACAGTCAGGCCTCCTACGCCCACAACGCGGGTATAGGGGGATGTCAAAGGCCAATGAGAAGGCCAATGTAATTTGTTAATTAAAGATATGTCTGCGCCGGTGTCTGGAAGTGGTTCCACGCCAATAACTTCATCGCCTCGTTGCAGTTTCACTGCAATCCGTGGCCGCTCGTGTAAATCCACTGTAAGGAAAACACTGTGTCCCATAGAGCCAAAGCTCTCAGCTCCGCCTTCGGCTTCCGCAGGCTGCTTTTGGGACTGACGACGTGGCAGGATGTTCTCAAAGGGGATGATCTGAGCAATCTTGCTCCCCTTTGGGATTGTCACAGGAGGCTGCAGGGCATAAACCATTACTTTTAACTGTCCAGTGTAATTAGCATTGATGACTCCTGGCACCACCATAATACCCTGTTTGCTCGTGGAGGCTCCTCCTAATATCAAACCTCCAGCTGAGGAAACTGTATTATAGATGGGTTCAGAGACATCAGTCGGGATTAGAGTGACTTCCTTATCTTGCAAGGTGACTTCTTCTGCTGCTGTTATGTCCACACCAACACTTCTCCACGCAGCAGGTCTGGTCCGTCTCAATGAGTCTTTTTTGGGGTCTGGTGGGTTGAGGCATTGATTTGTGTCTTGGCGCGCTGCCTCGGCGCGCTGGCCGTGAAGTTTCCCTGTTTCCTGCAGATCTCTGTGGCATGGGTGTCCACATTGCAGTGGTGACACCAAACAGGCTTTTGGCAGGTCCGCCTGAAATGACCCATTTCACCACAGCGGTTGCACTGGGACTTTGCCGCTGATTTTTTGTTAGTAAAACGGTTGAAGGGCTTTCCCGTCAATGCAGCTGCGATAACATGTCCCTGTTCGGGCGCCACTGTTGTCGAACCCTGGAAAGACTGGGGACTAGAGTAACGTGAGACCAAACCAGTATGGTTTCCAGCACGAACTCCGCTTTATTCCGCGAGATGGCCGGTTAAGTACAGAGCAGATAGTTTACAGTAACAGGTGCATTGTGATAGGCAGTGAGCATACAGAAGTATGTAAGCAATCTAGGATTAAGGTGGCTACGGAGATCTAGTGCCATTACCTCCATGCTGCGAGTGGCCATACCTTAACACATACCTAGTAGGAGATAAGGTTATCTGCTACTACGTACTCGGAACGTTCCGCGGCCTACTAGGCCCAGGCCTGAGGCCTAGTTTGGCCTAGTCTGGAATAGCTCAAATGGTATCTGTGAGCATATCATGCCCACGATACCTGAGAAACTCGGCCACAGCAGCACGGGCTCTTTCCCAGTGATCAGGGTGGATGTTCATCCCCTGGTGTCATGGGTATAAACAACAGCCACAGCAACTGCCAAAAATTTTGGGAATATAATCCCAAAAGCCCAGAAAATACCCCCAAGGGATGTCCAGGGATCATGAGGAGACCTGGATGGGCTCCTTCCTGCAGTGCCCCAAGCAGCTCATGGAGCTGGGCATCTCAATGCCCTCTTCCTCCTCCTCCTTCTCTTTCTCCTCTGCCTCCTCCTCCTCCTCTTCTGCCCTGACTGATGACTCTGGCTGGAGAAATCCTGCTTTTTTTGCCTCATGTTCATGCTAAGCGAGCTGGAGCAAATCACCCCAGCATTTGCATTAACAGCAGTTGCTACAACAAGATCCCAGCCAAACCCAATACTGGAAACTCAGCTTTCCCCCCATCCTTAGTACTTCCAGATGGAGCCCAGTGCTCCCACCAAAGGATAGGGGCCAACCCCCCTTTCTGCTCCCAGCATGGACCTGTCCTTTGGCCCCAGGCTCTGGAGGGGACAAGGAGGGACAGATGCGCTCTTTGTCCCAGCTCCATGCCTGGTGCCAGAGCAGGGAAGGGCCCAGCAGTTTTCCCTGTTTCCAAAGCAGCAAATTTATTTCTGCTTACATCAGAGAAAACTGAAAAAAATCATCATAAAAGAGAAAAAGATCAGGATATTCTGCAAGTCCCTTCGGATCTGTGTACAGGAAGATATCCTTGGAATAACATCAGCAGCCCCAGCATTCCCTTTGGAGCCAGCCAGGAACGGCCTCTTCGGGCACTAAAAGCACTCTAGCAGAGTGCTAAAAGTACTCATTATCCAGGCGGGAATCATCAGCACGGCACAGGTCCCAGGTATTAAGTAGGTAGCATGACCTGGCACGGGCTCCTTGGCTTACTCCTCCTCACACACATGTGGCTTTGTCATTAAAGCCTCCAGGCAGAGATGTTCCCTAGGAACGGCCAGGAGCAGAGGGCTTGGCTCGTCCGTCACCTCCCTGTGCCCGGAGACCCCCATCCCACGGAGCTGACAGCTCCTTTATTAGAGCTGGAGCAGTTGGGTCTCTGCCAGGTGCTTCTGATAAGAAAATCCATTGCTTGGTGGGGATGTGGGGTGTTGGGGAGCACCCGGACCCCCCACACTCACCAGTGCTGCTGTGTCCCCTTCCATGGGTTGGAATTCCTCTGCTCAGGTCCTCATCCTGTGGGAAGCTCATTAAACAATCAGGCTAATTTTTGGCCAGACCTTGCATGAGCCCAGCACTGCTTTGGGCAGAGATTCCTGCTCTTTCCAGCCATTCCAATAGAAAATGGGTTCCACTGCTTCCTCCAGGTGGTTTTGTTCTTCCTCTCTTTTGTTGGGACTAAGCCTGCTGCAGAACTGCCATTGAATCCTCCCAGAATCACAGCAGCTCCCATCAGGATCACCAGCTCCAAGACTGCACAAAGAGCCTTCACACAGATAAAACCCCCCAAATTTAAGTCACGGGTTCTTGTTTTACACCCACACTTTTGCAGCTGTTGTTTCCAAACCTTCCTTTGCAATTGTGAGGAAAGGGAGGCAGAGCATCCCAGCTGCATGGGAAGTGAACATGGAGCCTCTGTACAGGGAATCATGGAATCACAGACTGCTTTGGGTTGGAAAGGGCTGTACAGACCAGGGTGTCCTTCCACCCCTTCCATGGGTAAGGACACCTTCCACTATCCCAGGTTGCTCCAAGCCCCATCCAACCTGGCCTTGGATACTTCCAGGGATCCAGGGGCAGCCATATCTTCTCTGGGCACCCTGTGCCAGGGCCTCCCCACCCTCACAGGGAAGAATTCCTTCCCAATATCCCATCTAACCCTGCCCTCTAGCAGTGGGAAGCAGTTTCCTCTTGTCCTGTCCCTCCATCCCTTGTCCCAAGTCCCTCTCCAGCTCTCCTGGAGCCCCTTTAGGCACTGGAAGGGCTCTAAGTTCTGCCTGGAGCCTTCTCTTCTCCAGATGAACACCCCAAGCTCTCTCAGCCTGTCTTGCTGTCACACTGTGCAGGGGGCACTTGGAATTGCAGGATCAGGATGCTCCTGATGCAATCCCCCATCACCCCCAGCATTGCTGGCTCCCAACCGCTCCCCTGGTCCCCCAGGAGCGCTGTGTCCATGCCCCAGCACTGCTGGACAAATGCTCCTGCTCACGTCCTGTTTAGCCCAGGCTGTTTCTAGGTTTCCCGGACCCCTGGACCTTTTGCAAACCGGAGGCAGTTGCAGCTGGAGGAGGGATGAGAGAGGGGGGTCTGAGTTGCCCCCCAGACCTGGATGTGGGACAGCCCAAGGAGCTCAGCCTTGTTTATCCTGCTATGTTTTCCCTATAGGGAACATATGTGTGTTCCTACAGGGACACACAGAGCATTCCAGCTTTCGCCCTGCCATGACCTGTGTGCATGTGAAGTCTCCAGTCTCTTCCATGGGAGAAGGACAGATGGGAGGACTGCTAAATCATAGAATCATGGAATGGTTTGGGTTTGAAGAGACCTTAAAGCTCATCCAGTGCCACCCCCTGCCATGGGTAGGGACACCTTCTACCAGCCCAGGTTGCTCCAAGTCCTGTCCAACCTGGCCTGGGACACTTCCAGGGATCCAGGGGCAGCCATAGCTTCTCTGGGCAACCTGTGCCAGGGCCTCCCCACCCTTACAGGGAAGAATTTCCTCCTAATAGCCAATGTAAATCTCCTATCTTTCAATTTAAAACTATTTCCCTTTTTCCTGTCACTGGCTGTCCATGTAAAAAGCCACTCTCCATCTTTTCCATAAGCTCCCTTTGGACACTGAGAAGAAAGGCAGAAACTTTGCTCAAATCCTTCATCCAGAAAACCCAGGAATGTTTTCTCTGGCAGCTGTTTCTAATGTCACATTTGAAGCTGGCAGCATCACGGAGGGGACCCTAGAGCTGTGTCCCCTGGCGGGGCTGGCCCTGCAGCATCCACTGGCCCTGCAGCATTCCAGTCTCTGCTTTTATACCCATCAGATTTGCTCTGTGCTTTAAAGTAAAGCCCCTTGTAAAACCTGGCAGCCCTGAGGAGAGATAAGGGGTATCTCAGGGAGGCTTTGGCTCAGGAATGGGATATGGAAGGAGCTGCTGTGATTGAGAGCCAAGTGTGGGGGCAACCGGAGCAGAGGGAGGCTCTGGGGCCACTGCAGAGCATTTGCCGGCCCCAATCCCATCCCTGGAGCTTGGAAACCTTCATGTTGGGATCTAGGCCAGCACAGGGAGCACAAAGCTCCTGCCTCCCCATCACACAGCTCATGGGTGGGGCTGTGGTCATGGAGTATCCTGGAGTTCCAGAGCATCTGAGACTCCCTGGAGTGGTACAGCAGCTGCTTCACCGCTAGATCCCATGGGTCTGTTGGGTGGGAATTGGGATGAGAGGGATCCATTCCAGGGAGATGTTGGGGTGCTGTAGGTGACGGCTTGGCAAAAAAGCCACAACACTCTGTTGTGGCAAACATCGGTGACCAGGATTCATTGATTAGGACAAATTTCTTCATGGAAAGGGTGTTCAGGCATTGGAAGGGGCTGCCCAGGGAGGTGGTGGAGTCCCCATCCCTGGAGGTGTCCAAGGAACAATTGGACATGGCACTCAGTGCTCTGGGCTGGGATTTGTCACAGGTTGGACTCAGTCTTGGAGGGCTTTTCCAACCTCAGTTATTCCAGGATTCTGTGTTTTAAGTGATGCTCTGCATCTTTCTCTTTTGTTGAGCAGGGCAGGGAGAACTGGACTGGGTGCCCAGTGTGGCACAGCCCAGGAATGGGGGAGAGGAGAAGGTGGGAGCACAGGGCAGTGTGGAGAGGAGGCAGCGATCCCCCCATGGATAAGGAGGATATAATCCCTCATTTCACACACATGGAGATACCAAAAGCCAAATCGTGGAGGATAATTGCTCCAAAAAACAAAGGGGTGCTTCATATTCTTTGGCTCCCTGACAGAATTAACACAGCAAGTGTCCCCTGGCTTTCCTTTCATTCTCCTCCAAAAACGTCACCTTCCTGGAGGTGGATTTGGGGATGGGAGTGGGAAAGCTGCGAGCACTGCTGGATCCTGGCAGGGTGGGATGGGCAGCTGCCCACAGGAGCAGGGATTTGCCCACACCACTTCCTTCTGCTTCTCCATTCCCTCAGCTCCTTGGACTCCCCCAGACCTGAATCTTGGGGGGCGGCCGTGGCCCCCATCCCATCCCATCCCACCCCTGGGGCTGTGCTCCTGGCAGAGGTGACACAGATCGTGGCTGGGCACAGCCTCATCCACTGGGCTCAGGAGGCAAAAACAGCTAGGAAAGAGGAGCCTTGGAGGCTTTTTCCCAAGCTGGGAGAGCTCTCTGAAGCTGCCTGCCTCCGGAGCCAGGTGGCCTTTGAAAGGGAGCAGCTCCCAGCAAGCCCCAGCATGGGCAGCACCGGGAGTGCCCACAGCCAGGAAGGGCCATTCCTTATGGAGTTTTGGGATGGATCTCACCTGCTCGCCTCAAAGCAAGTGTTTATAAACCTGCAGGAGGGTGGGTTAAGAACTTTTGTGGAAGAGCAAAGGGCACAAGAGGAGGGTGGTTGGTGAGGAGGGAGAGGAATGGGATGGGGTGGGGTGATGGTGCTGGGCCAGCCATGAGGTGACAGGTCTGGTGCCACCACAGTGGAATCAGCCCCTGGGCACCAGGGTGCCAGGGAATCCCTGAACTCTGTTTAACTTAATAAAAATGCACTATGTGAAATCCTTTCCCTGCTTTTGAGGCCTCATTTGAGGCCACCCAGTGCCACCCTCCCCATGTCCCTGCCACCCACAAGCTTCACATGCACCTGCCCCATTACACCTCCAGCTCCCTTCTCCCCAAGTCCCAGTGGGTATCAGGGGATACAGTGGGGGCTCCCCCAGTGTCCCTATAACCAGCTGAGCCTCCCCGGCCCTGCCCCAGTCAAGTGAGGGCTGCAGCTCTCCAGGCTTCCCCATCCAGATGGTTCTTCAGGACTGGAATGAAAAAGCTGAAGGGTAAAAGAACACTGAAGGGAGCAGTGAAAGAATTGTGATTTTCTTTTATTTGATTTTTTATCTTTTCTGAAGGATGCTGTATTGAGCTGAACATGACAAATATGCCAGGAATGTTTGCCCTCAGGGCCTGGGAGAGCAGGGAACAGCACTGCTGCCACTTTATCAATGCAGCAGCCCTGGTTGTTGTGCAAAAACAAGTGCCAGGGGCAGGTTCTGGAGCAGCAGCTGCCCATGCCTGGAGCAGGATGCCAGCAGGAACCTGCTGTGACAAGGATGGCATCCAGGCACAATGGGGGCCTGCCCTCAGCCTGCACACGGGGCAAAAGAAGCAGGTCCGGCTCTGCTCCCAAGGAACAAAGACAGGACAAGAGGAAACAGCCTCATGATGCCCCAGGAGAGGTTTAGGTTGGATATTAGGGAACATTTCTTCATGGAAAGGGCTGTCCAGTGGAGTCCCCATCCCTGGAGGGGTTTAAAAGCTGTGTGGATGTGGTACTTGGGGACATGGTTAGTCGTGTCCTTGGCAGTGCTGGGGGACAGTTGCACTCGATGATCTCAGAGGGCTTTTCCAACCTCAGTGATTCCATGATTCTCTGAAAGAGCTGCCGGCACCTCTGGAGAGCCCTGGCCCAGCTCCAAGGAAGCCGTGTGCAGCGGGCTGGGGCCAGGGCTAATTAACAGGCCTCATTAAAAATATATTACGTTTGCTTTAAACAAAGTTCCCCCAAGCCAGAGGAAGCTGGTGAGGGACTGAGGAGAGAGAGCGAGGGAGAGAGAGGAGGCAGGGAGGGGGAGGTGATGCCTGGGTGCATTTATTCCTTCCCTTCCTTCCATTTCTAACCCAAACCAAAATGTCTCTGTGGCTGGAGGCGCCCTCTTGTCTCATAAAGTCCCACATAGGAAATTGTAAAGTACAGGAAAACAACCCAAACCCCCTGACCCCTTAACAAGCTCTAGCCACAGCCGAAGTTGCAGGGTAAACAATGCCAATCTGCTGTTGCCAAACTCTCCTGGGTGCTGGGGCTGCATTCCTGGTCCCAAAAGAGGCTGGATGACCCTATTGGAGGCTGTATGTCCCCATCCAAGGCTGTATGTCTCCGCAGCCCTCACTTCAGCCCCCGGCTACAGAGCTGCCCCTCAGCCTGAGGGTGCTGATTCCTTCAAAGTCAGATGCTTCCTCTCCCCACCACCAGAGATGATGATGTTCTGAGACAGCAGTTGGTCTTCCCTCTCCGGTTCAGAGCAGGACTGATGTCCCTTGGAGCGTCGGGGTTTGTCCCCTGGGTCTGTCTGGCACCGGCCCTGCTGCAGCACCATTAGCATTGGTGCCACCGAGGGAATGTTCTGTTTCCCTGGACACCGGTAATTCAGCCAGAACCTGCACAATTTTCTGTGCATAATAGTCCCAAATGTGCTCTCTGGCAGGCTCAGGAATCAGCAGCCCAGCAGAGGCAGCCTAGATTAATCAAGCAGGCCATGACTCGGAACAAACCCGCTGATGAAGCCTTGGCAGCAGCAGCGTGTGTGAGGGCTGTCCTTCCTGTCCTGCTCCCACACAGCATGAGGGACTGGGAATCTTAATGGAGTGATTGACCACATTCTTCCAGAGCCCTCTGCCACCAGCACTGTGCCTCCTGCTCCACGTCCCTGTGTCACCCACATCCCCCACACCGGGAGTGGCAAGAGCTGGGCAGGCAGGTGGTGTGGGGCCGCTGCTGCAGAGGGGGGTGGAGGGGTCAGGGAGCCCCTGGTCATTGGGATTGAAATCACAGGACTCTGCCTGGGAGACTCTGCTGGTTAATCCAGCCACACACCCCACCAGGAGATGCCTGTGCTCCTGCCTGGAGCATGGGACAGGAAAGCCTTGTGGGATGCTCAGAGCAAGCACACAGGTTCATTTTGGTCCCAAATCCTGGTGTTTCTCCTGTCTCCTTCTTTCAGCTTCCCATCCTCTCTGCCTCCCAGATGGGATGCACAGGATGCAGGTTGGGAGCTTTCCTGGGGTATCTCAACCCACTGACCCCAGGACATCCCCTTCTCTCTTCCCCCCAGCAGGTACCACCTCCTCTCCCTCTGAAGGGACAGCATGAGTAATTTTTGGCAGGTCTTTGCCTGTTGGATGCTGTACTCGGGGCTGGCACTGGCAGCAGTCTGCAGCCAGAAGGTCTCCTGCATTCCTGGGGATTCCTGGGGATCCTTGGGGTGACCAGCCAGGTCACAGGGACCATGCTGAGCTAGAGGGATGTTGGCACTCTCCTGTGCCACCTATGATGGGTGGGAGGTGGGCAAGAGGGACAGCCCTGCAGAGTGGGAGGCCCAACACCTCCCCTCTCCTAAAGACACAGCAGGATGTTTACATGATGGATTCTGGCTGGTGAAGAACATACAAAGCCTCGAAAAAATAAAATTAATTTAAAAAAATCCCCTGTTGTTCCCTGCAGCAGATGGAAAACAAACACAGCTGCTCCTCTGCCCTGAGCAGGGGCTGCACACCCCAGTCCTCACTGGTCCCCATGCCCAGGACACACTGCCCAGGCAGCCAAATGCCCATGGGATTGATCCCACAGCAATCCTGAGAATCCAGGGAGGTGACAGTGTGGCTCTGATGCTGTATGAGGGGTGTGGGAGTTGAGGTGGCACTGACAGCCCAGAGGGGGGCCATGAGAAAAGGGATTGTTCACCCCAAGGAGCCATCCCAAGGTGGTGCCAGTCCTGCTGGTCCAACCGCTGCTCTCTATGTGCCCAATGGGGTGGATAAGCTGATCCTCTGAAAGGAGAACCCCCTGAGGGGGTGTGAGTGAGGCAAGGGACCATCCCCTGCCCTGCTGGAGCAGCAGAGGAGTGAGGACACCGCAGGTGTGTGGGGACAGGACAGGCTGTGAGGCCACGGCTGCCCCTGTCCACATGGAGCACAGGGTGAAGTGGAAGTTAAACATCAGGAAACACTTTCTGGCTCTAGATGGGATCTGGGAGGCAGAGCAAGCTCCCAGCTGGGAGCCCCCTCTGCAGGGACAGGAAGGGGGCTGGGGGGGACCCCCAGTGAGGGCTGTGTGTCTGCCACACTGCCATGGCCGGGATGTTCTGTATCCCTTCATTCCTCCTGATTTTTAATGCCAGCAGCAGCTTCTGGTGGCAGGGCCTGCTGAAGCCCCCCAGTGCACAGAGCTCCCATCCCACCTGACCTGAAACTGGGGAAAAAAGGAACATTTCCCATATTTACTGTGAAATCACAACAGCTCCTGCAGAGGCAGCTGCTCCCTGCAAAGTAACACTCCATGTTCTGGATTTAAATAAAGTACAAGAATCTATAAATCCCATGGACAAGCAGAAGTACCTAATACCCCCCAGTTTCACCTTTGGCAGCCCAAAACCTCTCATTCTCCAGGTCCAGGAGGTCTGAGAGTCCTGAGTGAGGTTGGGCTGTGCTCCAGGCTGGGGGATGATCCAGGTAGTTTGCAGGAATGCTGTCAGGGATGCCCGGGGCTGCAGGGATGTTTCCAAGGGTGCAGGGATGCTGCCAGTGGTATTGGGGACTGCAGGGATGCTGCCAGGGACTTCAGAGCTGCCAGAGGCTCTCTGGACTGCAGGTCTGCTCAGGGCTGGAAGAGTGCTTGAGGCTGGCAGGGATATTCGGGATTGGCAGGGGACTCAGGACCAGCAGGGATGCTCCAGGCTGTGGAGATGCTCCAGGTTGGAGAATGCTCCGGGCTATGCTCCGAGCTGTGGGATGCTTGGGGCTGAGGGGTGACCAAGGACAGGCATCCGGGGCTGGAGATGCCAGAGGGCAGGGCAAGGCAGGGGCTGCAGGGGCTCCTCCCGGCCACTCACGTGGAGCTCAGCTGTCCTCTAGTGCACGCTGGGCTCCATGACATGGAGCCATGGGGCTGGGAAGGGCAGAGAAGGGCTGGGAAAGGCAGGGAAAAGCAGGCAGGGCAAGCAGGGAGCACCACCAAGCCCCACCTCCCACTCGTTCAAACCTCGGCATTTTTAGGGGCTCCGCTATTTATTCAGCATCTCTTTGTTCCTCACTTTTTTCCCACGTCCCAGTCCCCCTTGGCCTTCCACCCCTTTTTGGCCACAGTTTTATATTAAGTCTCCACTTAATTTAATGGTCTCCAGTTATTCTTTATGCTTCTGCTCCTTTTCAGCCTCCTGTTTTTCAGCGGCCTCCACTCTTCATCAACCTCTCAGTCTCTGTTTCCCACTACATTTTTATTGTCCTCTCACCTCTCTTTGGCCTCCCTCCCTTTTCCAGCCCCCAATTTTTCCTGATCTCTACTTGCCCTCAAACCTCCCACACGTCTTTGGACTCCCACCCCATTTCGACACGGGAGCCACCACAGACATATGGCATGGGGAAAGGAGGGAAAGAGTGAAGGAGGAAGGTGAGGGAAGAGGGATGAAGTGCAAGTCCCTGAGCACTCGGGGCTGTCACAGCCTGAGCAGCCTCACCTGGGGCTTCCCACACACCTGCCTGTGGCTCTATTTAAGCTCAGCCTCAGCTCTTTCCTTACCTCGCTGTCAGTGTGCCCGGCTCTGGCCCTGCCTTCAGTCCCACAGCCCATCCAGGTGACCCCTGCCCTGTCCCCGCTGGGGCTGTGGGCACAGGGGAGGCTCCCTGACTTCTGCCAGCGCTGCACAGAGGGACACCTGTCCTTAAGCTACGGGGGTGGGTGGTAGCCGCTGTTCCCTCCATGGGCTAGGTGCTTTGGGGCTCTTTTGAGGTGCTTTGGGGGCCCCGGGTCGCGCTGTCCCCGCACTGTCCCCACTCTACCGGCGCTGCGGTGGCAGTGGTGGCCGCGCGAGGGCAGCAAAGCACCAGAGACGGGCGGCGCGAGCGGCACCGGGCCCGACCCCGATCAGGACCGAGACCCTCAGCAGGGCAGAGCCATAGGAGGGATCGGGGACAGGGATCCGATACACTGCCCTACCCACCCCTGCTGTGGGCAGCGACACCTTCCACCAGACCAGGTTGTTCCCACCACCATGCAACCTGGCCTGGGACACTTCCAGGGATCCAGATTGTATGGTTTCACGTTTGCCAATTCCTGTTTCCCAAATTTAGTGTAGTGGTTTGAGTATCTATCAGAATAATTTACTCTTTTTCTGCTGCGAGATAGAATTAGGAGAAAAGCAAAGCAGGCTCAAACTTAAAAGGTATAGACAGATCTATTAACAAAACTATAAGAGGGAAACAATTAATAAGAATCAGAATAAAACTTTCAAACCACTTTTCCTCTCTCCCAGCAGCTTATTTTCTTTCTCACGGACAATGTATAAAGACAAAACTCAGAACTCTAGGTCAGTACCACATAAAATAGTCTTTCATCAGTCCATTTAGAGAGACAAGTCTCTTTTGGTCTGTTAAGGTAACTTTCCACAAGAAAGAAACAGTCCGCTTGTGGCTTTTAACTCTCACAAAAACAGTTGCCCGGGGAAAATCTGCAGTTGTGAACCTCCCATATCACGTAGCCTTTCCTGCAGCTACTTATGGGCCATGGACTCATGCATACTCATGGGGTATCATTTAAAGATGAAGGGTTCCAAAAGCAAAAGGTTTTCCTCACTATCTCTAAAATCATCTTCAGCTCAAGAAACAGAGGTCTTCTTTTTTCCCTGGGGGCAGAGGGCTTCTGTCTTCCTCTGTTCAAAATTCTCCATTAGATCACAGCTATTTCAATATTTATTTAGTCCATCACAAATGACTTTACTTATCTCTACAATTTAAATACTCTCGTCATCTCCCAAAAATGCATATTTCTTCCATGGTTTAAAGGGATATTCTAGCATATTACGATCTGTTACCACAGCTCACAAAAGACTTTCAGCCTAAAACCAAGGCATCTTCTCCATCACTTCATCACTCAGGATATAACTTCTCTTTTACCGACCCTGTTTTCTTCATAGTGTCTCTTTACATGTCTCCCATTCTGACTTTTCTCTCACTCAGAGAAGGGTTAGTGCTTTGCAAGCTTCATCTGTGCAGTGGAAGAGTTAACATTCTCCCAGGTCTGCAGAGGGCATGCTGGTTCTTCCCCAGGAGATGGCTGAAGGTGGCAGACTCAGTCCATGCTGGGGCTGGAGCCAGGATCTCTTGAGTAGCAGGGCCTTTTCCCCCCCTTCCTCTGACTGGCAGCTGCTGGAGAGGGGGGCTTGCCCTGGGGAAATGGCAGTCAGGAATCTCAGTGGCCAGGACAGGCCGATGGACACTTCCCCCACCCTTTGCTGGCACCAAAGTGGGTCCAGCCCAGCTTGGGCCCAGAGCTGTTATCAGGGCATGGCAGCGGGGCAAGCTTAAAGTCAGCTAGATGTTAGTAGCTGGGGCCTCCCCTTCCCCCCCTGCCAGCAGCTGCTGGGACCCGGGGCCTGGCTCGGCCCTGTCAGGGCTGCAGCAGCGGCAGAGCCCGGCCAGGCTGCTCCAGGCCCGGGGGAAGGGGAGAGGGGCTGTGGCAGAGCGGGTCAAGCCCGCCGCTCCTGTTACCTCTCTCCAATCCCAGAAGGAAGAGAGCGATTCCTGAGAGTTCTCTGATTTTAACCCTGTGTGTTCCCAGAGGCGTCATCTTTCTAATGGCTATACCAAATGTCAATATTCAAACATAGAGTCTGATTTGGTTTGCTATAACTTTCTTGAAAAAATCACTTCCTTCCCAAACTACCACACAGGGGCAGCCACAGCTTCACTGGGCAGCCTGTGCCAGGTCTCCCAGGATGCTCTGATTGAGCCAAGTGTTGGCTCCTCTCTCCTACTCAGGCAGCTCCAGGACCTGGCATTGCTCACAAGGGCTTCTTCATCTTCAACCACCAAATAACAGAGATTTGAGGAGCCACCTGTGTCTGTGGGTGCTACCTTCTACTCTGAGTCATTAATCTGTCCTGGCCCAGACCTGGTTGAGGAACAAGTCTGAGGATCATCACTCCAGGACTTCTTTGCTCCAGTGGGATGAGCTTCCCAGCAGTTGCTGGTGCAGACCCAGGTCTATCAGCGTAGCCTCAGGCTCTGTGCCCAATCCAAAATCCATGCATGACCCCCCCCCTCACCAGCCCCCTCTCCCACCCCCACCATCTTCAAAGCCAGAGACCTGGCAATGGTTCTGAAAGCCGGGCAGAGCCTTCATGCCATGGCTTGGCATGGAACTCAAAGGCTAAATTAGCAACATCTGCTCTTGTGGGCTGTAAAACCCTCTAACTGCTCCCTTCCCTTGCTCCAAGCGCTCACAGATGGGAGCAGTATGGGGCTGCAGCCAGCCCAGCCAGGGGAGCTCTGCCCCTGACTCACAGCTATCATAGCTTGCTGTGCCACCTCTGCCACCACTCTCCAGACCCCTTAGATCCATGGCCTGATGGCAGCTGAGTATGAGGGACAAGGAGTGAGCTCTTCTCTCTGGTGACCAGGGGATGGCCGGAGCTGTGTCAGGGAGGGTTAGGCTGGATATTAGGAAAAGGTTCTTCCCCTAGAGGGTGGTCAGGCACTGAACAGAGGGAAGGGTCTGGAGAACCAGCAGTGGCTGGGAGTGCTCAGCTTGGAGAAAAGGATGCTCAAGGGGGACCTTCTCCACAACTCCCTGACAGGAGGGGACACCTGAGGGGTTGGGCTCTGTTCCCAGGCAACAGGGACAGGAGGAGAGGAAACGGCCTCAAGCTGTGCCAGGGGAGGTTCAGGTTGGACATCAGGAGGAAATTTTTCATGGAAAGGGTGGTCAGGCTTTGGAAGGGGCTGCTCAGGGAGGTGATGGATTCCTCATCCCTGGAAGTGTCTAAGGAAGGACTGGATGTGGCACTCAGTGCTCTGGGCTCGTTGACCAGATGGGGATTGGTCAAAGGTTGGACTTGACCTTGGAAGTCTTTTCCAACCTCAATGATCCCATGATTCTGTGAAAACTAGCCCATGCCCTGCAGGCTGGCTGAGAGGCCCCGCCAGCACCTATTGTTCGGGAGCTGAAGCAATCGGAGCCCTTTCCGGAGGAGCCTGGCGGGGCCGGGCCGGGCTGTCCCGGGAGGGCCATACAGCAACAGGGCTGAACACCACTGTCATCATTCTGTGGATGCCTCCAAATGCAGCCAAGCGGTGCCTCATGAGGCCACCAAGGTCGGGAGGGCATGGAGCCAGCCGGGAATGGGATTTGTGAATGGGAATGGGATGGGCAGTGCTGACGGGGTGAGACCATTTGGTACCCCCTGGAGAGGGGGTCTCTGAGGCAGCCATCCCCTCACAGCCTGGTGCCAGGAGGAGACAAGAGAGTCCCATGGGCAGCACTTGCAGGGCACTACTGATGTCTGACACTGGGCACCAAGTGCTTCTCCGCCTTTCTCAGCCTCATTCCAAGAATTTCCAGTATGTCCACTCCTTCCCCACATTTTGGCCATTAGATCTGATTATCCTTGATTTACTCGCTGTCTGGGGAGCACTCAGGGCCTCTCCCTCTGTACAAAGCAACCTCAGCTGCATTCTGGCTGCAGCAAAACATCCCACCCTGGAGACATCCCTTGGGAGATTCCCTTAAACTCCAGTGCCCTCCTCAGCTGGGGGTGTCCCTCAACTCCTGCTTGGGAGCTGGGGGGGGGGGGGTAGCAGGGCTTGCCAGGACTGTCACCCCATGACAAACAAGGGGTATGATCACAATCCCATAAAAACACATCATTGAAGCCCTTTGCCAAGGCCAGGCCAAGCCTTGGCTGGCACAGTGAGCAGTGAGAAAACACCTTGTGCTGATGGTGACTTCCTCCCTAGTTATCCCCGCCAAAGATCTGCCTCACAGGTAATCATGGAAACTCCAAATTCCCCAGGGAATCCTCCCGAGCATCGAGGCAGAGGCTGGCAGAGCTGCCTCTCTCACCTGAGGAACTAGGACTTGAGTGCCAGCCTGGCAATATCTGCTTGGAGTAAGAAAAACATCCATGAACCACATTTCCCTTGGAGTACTGGCAGTAAAACATCCATACAACATTGCCTTTAGTACACCAGCAGCAGCAGCAGAGGGAGAGAATTCAGAGGAGGGCTGAGCAAAGCTATTCTCTCTTGAAGGGTCATGTGTGAGCCACTGGTTTTGCAGGGAGTGGGAGGAGCGTATAATGTTTTCACAGGCAGAGGAAACTCCTGGGTGGAAATAGCACTGTGCCCTGGAAACGGAGCTGTCAGCAAACAGGGCTGGTGCAGCCTCACCTCAGCAGGCGATGCTGAGCTGGGCACAGGCTCTGTGGTGGATGAACTGCTCCCGACGGGAATGGGAGCAATGAGCTCCCGTCACGGCCCTGTGGGAGCACAGAGGAGCCGAGGTCAGGGATGGGCAGAGTGTTCCTGTACAGTGGCTCCCAGGGACATGCTCTCCATGCCCTTCCTCCTGGTTTCATTCAGCCCCAGGTACACAAAAGGACCAGGAGTGCTGGGGCAGGAAGAAAGCTGAGTCCTCAGGCTGGGGAGAAAGCTGAAAAAGGATGGGAACAAGTGTGGCTTTGTGGGGAAAGACAGGAAATAAGAAAGAAAGGACAGCAGGGTTCAGTGTCCCATAACTAATAGGGTGCACAAGGCTTGGAGGGGCTCTGTTACAGTCTCAGCTCTTCCTAGATCTGGACAGGACAGGACAGTGCTGATCTGCCTGCCTGCAGCACTTGCCCTGAGATATGGAGTGATGGGACAAGGGAGAATGGCCTTAAACTAAAGAGAAGGGAAGTTTAGATGTGATATTGGGAAGAAATTCTTCCCTGTGAGGGTGGTGAGGTGGGGAGACCCTGGCACAGGTTGTCCAGAGGAGCTGGGGCTGCCCCTGGATCCCTGGAAGTGTCCAAGGCCAGGTTGGACAGGGCTTGGAGCAACCTGGGAGAGTGGGAGGTGTCCCTGTCCATGGCAGGGGGATGGACAAGGTGATGTTTAAAAGTCCCTTCCAACCCAAACCATCCAGGGATTCCTCAAACCCTGGTCTGATCCTGTGTGCACAGAGCAGGCACAGACAGTCCTGGGAAAGAAACCTACCACAGGAACCACAGACGTGCAGGAACAGCGCTCTCAGCTATTCCAGCATCTCCTCCCAGCAGGGCTGTGGACATGCTGGAGGAGCAGGAAGGGATGGGGTGGAAAAGCCAGAGGAAAGCAGCCCTTGAGGGAGTCACAGGCGTCTGTGCCACGGCTCAGAAGAGCTGAGCCTCCAGCCTGGGTTGTAGATCCTTATATCACTCCCAGTGATGTTCAACATTTGTTCGTTCTGGCTGTAAAACCTCTCCTGGCTCCGCACCAGGTATTTCCTTCCCTCAGTGCCTCAGCCAGGGCTGAGCTGTTGGAGCGTGAGCAGCTCAAACACCGTGGCCTTTGTGACTAATGGCACCAGCTGAGGTGACAGCCCCTCCATAAGAGCCCTTTTCTTCTCAGGGTTGTTGTTCCCTGAGATTCTCCTCGGGGTTGCTGTTCCCCGAGGTAATAAGGTTTTCTCCCAAGGTTACTGTTCCCTGGGACTCTCCTTGGGGTTGCTGTTCCCCAAGGTAATAAGGTTTTTCATCTTCTCTTTGCCCTAAGTGTTTCACGCCGGAGCCAGAGATGACAAGCTGAGTCCGCCAGTGCATGTTTCCAAGGTTGTTTATTCTTCATTATCTCTCAGTTCTTTCTCCACTCTGCCAGGCCTCCCTGGCAGGGTACATTATCTTAGTTCTTTCTCAGCTCTGCCAGGCATCCCCAGCAGAGCAGGACACGCGGCGGACTGGGGCGGATCAGAGAGCCCCGCACCTTATGTACGGCACTCTTGAC
Source organism: Prinia subflava (assembly GCF_021018805.1). Taxonomy (NCBI): domain Eukaryota; kingdom Metazoa; phylum Chordata; class Aves; order Passeriformes; family Cisticolidae; genus Prinia; species Prinia subflava. Next base: position 1,317,955 of record NW_026960608.1, read on the forward strand.
CCAAACACTGTCCAAAATGTACTTTTTATTTACAAAATTTTACCAATGCCTACTACCTATGCTAACATGTCATTTCTCCTCTAAACCAGTCTCTAAAATCCAACTCAGGAAAAGATGGGGGACGAGAGCAAGAACAAGGAGCACAGGGGCCACTCCCCAATTCCTCCATCTTGTCTCTTCGACCCCATATACTAAAAATCCTAGATTCTACATTTACATTCTATGATAAACGAAATACTACTTATTTTGAATTCTCACAGCTTGTGATTCTTCATACAATGTGGGCATTCACTCCCATGGCCAGGGATCAGAGGCAGTGTCCTCCTGGGCTCTGTGTGAGGCTGGTTGACCCCCTTGTACAGATCCCAGACCCCCCTGTCCGGTCTCCAAACCCTCCAGGGTGGCCAGAAGGATGTTCTAGACTCTGACATTTTCCCATGGGGCTTGCTGTCCTCACAGGTTAGGATGATAAACAGGAGAAGGATAAAGCCTCCAGTGTCTTTCCCTGTGCCTGCAGGATCCCACTCTCCTGAGGGAGCTTCGGTAACCAGCTCCAGCACCTCATGGCCTTGAAGGAAGTGGTTCACTTTAGGACAGAGCTTGAGGAAAACCCCAGGAATAGGAACACCTGAACCAATTCCCACAGCCAGGGTAGTGCCCAAGGCTGAGGATGGCTTTGTGGATGGAGAAGGAGCCTCCAAGCAGGCTCTGCCCTCTGTTCCGTGTGCACTGAGGTTTCATGTCCATAAAATTATGGAATCATTTAAGTTGGAGTGGATCTCAGAGACCATTGAGTTCAACCATCACCCCCAGCACTGCAAAGGCCACAATTTATCAATATTCCCAAGTGCCATATCCACATGATTTTGACTACTTCCAGGGATGGTGACTTCACTACTTCCCTTGGTGTCTGTTTCAATGCCTGACCACCTTTTCAGTGAAGAAATTTTCCCTAATATCTCACCTAAACCTCCACTGGTGCAACCTTTGGCTATTTCCTCTTGTCCTGTCCCTGTTCCCTGGGAGCAGAGCCTGACCCTCCCCCCGGCTGCCCCCTCCTGTCAGGGAATTGTGCAGAGCCAGAAGGTACCCCCTGAAGCCTCCTTTACTCCAGGCTGAGCTTCCCTCCAGCTCCCTCAGCTGCTCTTTATTTTCCACTCCCAGGAAGCTGATGGTCTCTCAGGGTTTAGCCATGCCAAGAACCCCTTAACAGGGATTTAGGGACACAAATAAGGGATGTCCCTGGAAGCTGCTTTTGCTGTCTGGTGATAACTCTCTCCCAGTCCCCCAGAAATGGAATCATTGGGGGCTCTTTGTGGGGCTGAGGATGTGTGGGCAGTGAGGGGACACCAGGCTCTGTTCTCAGGGGACAGCGCTGTGTTTGTGGCTTCTGCTGGAGCCCCCATGGCCCCTCTCCACTGGGACCTGTTGACACCGGGGATGGGACCAGTCCGTGAGGGTGAGGATGGAGGTGAGGTGAGAATGAGGATTCAAGTGAGGTGAGAATGAAGATTCAAGTGAGGATGAGGGTTAGGATGAGGATGAGTATGTGTGAAGATGATGGCAAAGGTGAAGTGAGGATGAGCGTGAGGACAACCGTGGGGGTGAAGTGGTGGCGAGGATGAGGGAAAGGTTGAGGAGGAGGGTGAGGTTGAGGGTGCAGATGAGGTGCTGATGAGGGTGCAGGTGACGCTCAGGGTGGGGGTGAGGACGAGGACGAGGCTGAGCGCGGAGGTGCCTCCGGGGCTGGGGGGGTGTGCGGGTGCGGGGGTGTCCCAGCCCGGCCGAGCGGAGCTGTCCTTCAGCACCTCGGCAGCGCCGGCCGGCGCCGGTGCCGGCGCCGGTGCCGGTGGCGGCGGAGCGGAGGCAGCGCGCAGGCGCAGCGCTCGCGGCTCCTCAAGGTGTTGGCGGCGCGGCCGAAGATGGCGACAGACTGAGGGCAATGGGGCCGGGCGGCGGCGGCGGCGGGCGCGGCGCGGCCCCGGCACCGCGCCGGGGCAAGCGGAAAGCCAAGTGAGGGCGGCCGGGGCATGCCCGGGGCCGGGGCCGGGGCCGGGGTGGGTGGCGGCGGCAGGGCGCGGCGGGGGCGGTGCGGGCATGGCGGCGGCGCGGGGCAGGTGACAGCGGCGGCAGCGCGGCGCTGCCCGCCCGCCGTCCGGGCGCCCCCGGCATGATCCGCGGCGCCTGGATGTCCCCCCGCGGGGGCGCCGCCGGCGGGGCCGTGTGCTGCGCGCCGCGCCGCAGCGACAAGCCGGTGGCCGACCCCGAGCGAGCGCAGAAATGGCGCCTGTCCCTCGCCTCACTCCTCTTCTTCACCGTGCTCCTCTCCGACCATCTGTGGCTCTGCGCCGGGGCCAAGCTGCGGGCGCGGGAGCGGCCGCGGGGCCGCGGGCCGCGGGCGCTGCTGGCGGCCGAGCCGGCGGGCGGCGGCGGCGGCAGCTGCGAGGCCCTGCTGGGCAACCTGAGCCGCAGCCCCGGCGGGCCCTGCCCCGCCGCCCGCGGGGACCTGGACTCGGCGTGCGCCCGGCTGCTCGCCCCGCAGCGCCCGCGGGCCCCCGGCGCGCCCCTGCGCTCGCCCCCCGCCGCTGCTGCCGCCGCCGCGCCCTTCTTCGCCTCGCCCTCCTCCAAAAGGACCTTCCTGCAGGCTTATTTCAGGAACTTCAACCTCTCCTTTTGTGATACTTACACGATCTGGGACCTGCTGCGGGAGATGGCCGGCCCCGACGGCCTGGACTGCAGCCTGGACAACCTGATGGTGGACCTGGTGGTGGCGGCGGCCGGGGTGCTGGGTGGGGAGGCCTGTAGCAGCTGCGTCCAGGCGTACCAGCGGCTGGACCAACACGCTCAGGAAAAATACGAGGAGTTCGACCTCTTGCTGGAGAAGTACTTGCAATCGAAAGAGTACTCAGTCAGATCCTGCCTGACGGACTGCAAGGTACGAGGGGGTGTCCCGGGTGAGCTGGGTCACAGAGGGCTTGGTAGTGTGGGGGAACCATGGTCTCCCTGCTCTCACACCTACCTGCAGGCTGGAGTCTCCCTCTGCTCCCTAAACCTTTCCTGGCAGTGGTGGTGGGACAGGTCTGGAGCCCTTGGGAAGGCTGGGACAGGGTGGTGGGACAGAGAAGGCAAAGCAGGACTTGGCCTGAATAAGCACTCGCACATCCCTTCACACCTGTGCACACAGGCAGCTCCCAACACCCTGATCCAAACACCTCAGTCTGAGCACCCAACTCATGACACCCAACACCCCAATCCTGACACCTCACCCCCAACACCCCTCTCCTGACACCCCAATCCCTACCAGCTTCACCCACACCCCTTTCCATGTGCACCCCTATGCATATGGGGGCTGAGCTGGGGCAGGTGTGGGGCCTCTCATCTTTGCCTCAGACCTGCTGCTGCTCCTGGGACAGCTCAGGGTTCTGCCTGGCTGTTATTAGATCAGCAGTGACCTGAGATGAACTGTGGTGCCAGAGCCCCCTCCCTGTACGCAGCAGCTGTTTTCCAGCTCTTACACCCTTTCTGCCCAGGGAGTGGGCCCAGGGGTGCTGGGATGTGCCTCCTGCCTTGGTGTTCCCCCCAGTGTCACTGACTGTCCCCAGCCCCGGGGCACAGTCCCTGTTCTGAAAGCTGATGGGTTGGTAGTGTCTCCCAGCATCAGTGGGATCGAGGCTCAGTATGGAGCCATCTCCTCTCCCAGATGAGAGTTGTGGACGGATCTCCATCGGACCCCCAGTGTGATTCTGCTGGATGCTCTGTTCTTACAAGCCTGTGGTGCCTCCAGCTTCTACCTGCTCCAAGCTGCCTGGCTCACTTGTGCATGCTCCCTCCAGATGTCATTCTGGGAAGTGCAATGGTCTCCATAATTAAACCTGCTTCCCTTTCTTGGAGCTGTGTCTTGGGGTGTGTGACAGCATTGTCCCCACAGGGATGGTGGCAGAGCTTCCTCCCTGGCAGTACGATGGGGTTGACCGCTCCTTTTCTGGGACAGGAGTTTTGAGGGACACTTGGAGTTGCTGGGCAGCTCTTGAAGTGATGTTCGTGCCCTGGGAAAGTGCAGGAGCAGCACCAAGAGCAGCACTGGGACACCGAGGTGGTGTCTTTCACCAAGGGCACATTGGTAAGATCCTGGCCACTACTCCAAGGGTCGCTTTTGTGAGGAGCTGGCTTTGAGCAGGAGCTTGTGCTTGCGTTCTGGGCCCAGGCCAAGGCAGGTAATTACAGTCTGCTTCCCAAATTCCCTGTGGTTTCCAAGGGACGTAGTATTCAGCCTGCTCTGAGTAGTTTGGTCCTGCTGCTCCACTTCCACAGGGAGTTTGGTGCTGTCCATTGTGCTGCTCCTGTTTCCAGGGGCCCAGCAGGATCAGGATCTCCCTGCACCATGTCTGATGGAGCATAAACATTCCAACTTCAGGCTTAGCTTCCATCTTTGCTGGGAGACACAGAGAGAAGTGAAAGAGGTGATAAAATAATCCTTATGTTTGGACTCCAAAGTATGTAGAAATAGAGCCGTGCTTCTATGAGTCCCCAGTAAGTGTCCCTGGGTTTAACATCTGTGATGGGAGAGCAGGAAATGTGCTGAGGAGATGCAGAGCTGGAGGTAGTGGCAAAACGCGTCCCTTTGAACTGGTTCCGTGTTGTGTCCGTGCCTCCTTAGAGCATCTGTGAGCTCCAGCCACACATTCCACAGGCAGTACTTGGGAAGCAACAGGAGGCAGGAGCAGCAGGGACAACCTGTTAATACTCCCCTGGGCCACCCACTAGGAAATTCCCATGGGAGTGACCAAATCTACATGCTCCCACCAGAGCCCTCACAGCTCCCATCCTTCTGGTTGCTCCTGAAAATCAGACTGCTTGGTTTAAGGCCATTCACTCCATATTTGTTGTACTCCAGCCTTTCACATCCATGAGATTCAGCTTTTCTCTCTCAGTGGCTGTTCCCCATCTGTGAATTGAGGCTGATGCCAGACCCCTCCAGCGTTGTGGTGACAAGCGAGTTTTGGCCTGATTTCGAGTCCTCTGGATTTGAGCAGGGACTGCAGTTACTCATTGCCTTGGAAAAATGTGGCTGGTGGGATTTTTGAAGCAGTTTGAATTTGTAATTCCCATCCAGATGCTGGATAATACCTGTTTGGGAGGGATGGCAAGGCTATTGCTTGATGGTGATAACATCTGAGAGCAAATAACAGGAAAACAGGAGAGGAGTGGAGGAAACCAGAGTGGAATGTGCAGCTCGGCCAGTGTGAGAGCTCCTGCAGAGCCCTCACAGCAAGATTCTGGCTGCAAGAACTCTGGAGCTGGAGAAACAGGATTTAGATGATAATTCTGGTACATGGGACCATGGGAGCAGGGCTGTGCATGGAGGGTTAGTGCTGCTTCCCATTTGCATCCCTGCCATTTCATAATAACAGATGGAAAATTGAAGATGAGGAAGCACAGCAGCTCCAGCTCACCTGCACACAGCCTCCCTCTGCAGAGCCATGGATCCCTCTGGAATTTGATGCCTAACAAGTGTGGTTCAATAGACAGCTCACAGGGAGCTCTGTGGCAGCCAAACCACTCCGGTGATTTTGGCTCTTTATTCCACCTCATATCAAACAACAACACCACCAAATCCCAACTGGAGCTGCCAGTTCCTTCCTATGGCAGCAGGTTTGACCCCTAGCTAAAAGTTTGGAAGCATGTGAGTGTTGTGGATTGGTTTCAGGAGACACACAATTCCCTGTTAATAAATCATCTTGAGATCTGCCCTCAGGTTTGCAGAGAAAAGGCAGGTGCTGCTGGGAGGGGAAACAGCATCCTAGGCATCCCAACCCCGGATCTGTCTGTGCCCAGAGATTGGGTAAGACTGGACCAAAGTCTCCCTGGGAGATAGGAATCCCATGAAATGGTGGGGTCTGTGTGTAATTCAGCTGCTGAGATTACTCAGTGCTGTAATACTCTCCCTTTTTATTTTCTGCTTGGGGATCATTCCTGTGCAGATCCCACTTTCTGCATATGTTGTTATTCCTGTACAGCACCATCAACTTCCAAATCACTCCCTGGAAATGTTTTATTTGTTACTCTTACAACTAACCCCAAAAATCCCTGTGGCTGAGAGACAGTAAACCATGAAGATGCACTTCTGGGGCTTATTGTTTGCATTTCCCATTTGGTGGGATTTTGGGGGTCTGGCTCTCACAGGGACACTCATGGACAGGGGCACCGGCATCCTGCAGACAGGAGGAAAAGAGGGAACTGGGTCTATAGGTTCATCCATCTTCTCAAATACATTTCACCTTGTGCTGTGAGGATCTGCCTGCCAGCTGCTGGGTCATGGTGCTAGGTAGGGATGATGTGGATAAAAGGTGGAAAACACCTGTGTTTTTCTGAACATAAGAGGGAAAAGTCACTAATTGAGTCAGGAACAGCTGCCGGCCGCCTCCATCTCACCTGTTGCTATGTGACTTGTACCCTTTGTCACTGCAAGATACAATGAACTTCGTGCACTGAGCAATTGTGGGGACACTTTGGAGCATCCTCCAAAGGGGCTTGAGAAGGCCACAGCCTGGGGATGTGGATGTTGGACTCGAATATCCATCAGGAAATGTGGGGCAGCAGCAGAACTCAAACTGTCAGCCCAGGCTTTGCAGCACTTAGTGCAGGAGGAAATCGCTGTCCCTCCAAAGCAATGCTCCAAGAGATGCTTGGGGCTCATTTGTGCCTTTTTCCCATCTTTCCAAACAGGAAAAGATCAGTGTTGCGCTGGCTCAGACACTAGATGAGAGCTTTGCTCGTGCCAAGGCTCTGCATGCTGGCTCCCACCCCAACAGCTCCCGAAAGTGCCCTCTCCCAACAGTCTTGGGGCAAATCAAGATCTATGGGACAAAGCCTGTGGAATTGAGGAGTCATTAGGGTGCAAGAAACAAAGCTGTGGTGAGAGAAGGGCTGACAGGCAGGAGGGAGCTGGCAGCAGAGCTGGGCAGGCTGGGCTGGACAGGACCTGTAGCATCTCAGATGTGATTAGATTATCAGGTTTCTCTGCGCATGGGCCCGTGGCTGTGGGAACTGGTTCTGCACCTCTGGTTTCCCCAGTACCCCTGGCAGGGCAGGTTTTCACTCCCAAGGCTTTGCTGGTGTTTCTGTGCTGTGGGTACATGGTGATGTGGTGAGAAATGGAGGCTGTTCCTGCTCTGGCATCACCCCTGGCACAGCCCACACAGAGCAGGGAGCAAATCCCCAGTGCTCAGGTTCAGCACCCTCTGGGGTCCTGTTTTCTGGCTCTTGTTTAACCAGGAATAGCATCAGCAATCAGCATCCCTACAGAGCATCCCTCCTTGTGGAACATCCTCTGGAAACCCAAGCCCACTGGTGTCAGGAGCTTTGGGAACACCATGTCTTGGGGTTATCCCAGTGCCAGGGACACCTCTTGGGAGAACCAAAGCAGCATTTTACCTTCACAAAATTAGCTCAAGTTAAGGTTTTTTTGGGCAGGGCTTATCCAAAATGCTTCTCAACCTGGTGCACTCCTGCTCTGAGCCTGGATGGCTCCTTGAATGGAGGGAAGGTCCCTTGAGAACCAGAGCAAAAGTGGTTTCATCAAAACTTTGTGCGTTTTTAAGGGAGTTACTTTAGCAGTGAGGCTTTCAGAGACTGTGGATAGGTGACTGCAAAGTTGCACCCTGGACCTGGTCTCCTGTAGAGCATTTGGTGCACCAGGAGCAGCAGTACCTGGGAAGGGAGAGGCTGCTCCCACACACCTGTGTCAGCTCCAGAGCTTCTCCAGAACCAGCCTGGCCAGTGAGGCATTTCATGAGGTGAAAAAATGTTACAGAGTGAATTCCAAAATAATTCCAGCAGATCAGCACAGTCATTTGGCAGCTTGAGCAGGAGCACATGCACGAGCTTAGCCAAGTGTGTGGCTCCCTGTTCCCCCCCTTCCATGGGAGCAAAGGGAATTTTTTGCAGCCCCGCACAAAGATGTGATTCAGTTGTAAAAAGAATTTTGATCAAAGGACCATGGTGGGTTTGGTCTGCAGGTGCTGTGGCTGCAGCCTCTGGCACATCCCAATTCCAGTGCCTTGTGTCTGGTACATCCTCAATGCTTAAAAACTGAGATCAAGGCTTGGAAAACAGGAGAAACAAAAACTGAACTGATGGAAGGAGTTTACCCCGTGGAATAAAAGATGTAGAGGCGTCAGGAATGTGCCAGTGGTAACTGGGATTTGGCAGGGCTGCAAGCCAGGTGGGAGTGGGGATTCTCAAATGGTGCTTGGACAGTCCTGAGCTTTGCTTGGGGTTGAGACATCTCAAGCTGCCTGGGAGTGTGTGGTGGGCTGGAGGCTGATCCTACACAGGTGCTGTGGGGTGAAGCGACCTGGGGTGGGGTCAATGTGTGAATGAGAGCGATTTAGAGGGGGATTGTGTAGTGTTTGGCTGTCTCCTTTGTGCTGGTTGTCTCTCAGCCCTTGTTGTCTGCCTGTCCTCACCTGTGTCTGTCGGTGGTGCTGTGGGGACAACCTACAAGTTTCCCAAGGCAGCAGCAGGTCTCCATGGAGCAACAGGCAGGTTGGCAAATGGTGCAGGGACAGCGAGGGAGGGTGACAGCTATCTCCATCAAACTGTCACCAGTAGCTCCAAGTGCCACAGGCTCCAGTGCCAGTTCCTGCTCCATGTGCTGCTGGCTGTGCCTGCTGCCATTAGTGCCAGATGCAAGCCCAGATTCTTCTCCATGTGTGCCCATCCCTGGGAGCATGGTGGGCCCAGGGGCTTCACCAGCAGGGTGGGACAAGCTCCTCAGAGATGCCGCCTCAGCAGCTGGAGACAGAAAGTATCCACCTGCTCTGTGTGGTGCGGGAAGGCTCTGGGAGTCAGGAGCTCAGCAGCGCATACGGCAAAATGTGAGATCTGGGAAAACAACATGACCATCAGCCCCCTTGCTGTGCACATCCATTGTCACAGGCTGCCTGTGGTCATCCAGATTAGGGCTGTCTTGCCATGCTGCTTTTCCTACCAGGCAGCGATCCATGCTCCCCATGGACAAAGAGATCTGCTGGTGCCACACTGACTTCCAGCCCCACGTGCATCCCAGGAAGAGGAGGCAGCACCTCTCACACCAGCACCAGGAGGTGTGAGAGGATACACAGGGTGTCTGCTTGAACCCAGCTGGACCTGCCCTCACAATGGGCTTCACCTGATCCCTGCCTGAGGACAGGATTCTTCTCCCATCAGGAAAGGAGCCATTTGCACCCAGCAGGGATCACACATGGCCTGGCCTGATCCCGGTGCTGGGCAGTGCCAAGGATCACACACAGAGAGGGTTTGTCAAAACATCCCACAGCCCCAGGCCTGTCCCGAGGGATGCCCCACAGGCTTTTCTTCTGCTTCGGGCTCCAGAGCTGCCCTCCAGGGTGGGAGGCAGGCAGGCAGCAGAGGCAGGATATACTTGGTTGCCAGGGGCTATTCCTGCTGTCACCGGGATGCCATTAGGATGCGACTCATGCCTGGCTCCACACAGGAGCTCAGCTCCACTGTCCTTTGAAGGGTAATGACTCAGGGACAGCAAATCTGTGAATGAGACACAGAGGCTGCCTGGGCAAGAAGTAGCCATCTGTCCACGCTGCTCCAGCCCCATTCCCGTGGGCAGAGCCAGCAGCTGCCTGCCTGGAATGGCTCACCTGCTTCAGCCTCGCTCCTCTTCCCAGCTCCTGGCTTTTCCCTGGTGCCTCTCTCCCAGCCATGCTCCTGGGGTGTCACAGGAAGAGCAGTGCTGGCAGGATTGGCACCCCCAGATGCTGCCAACGTGGCCACTCTTAAAAAAGCAGCACAAAATGGCCTCACCTGGCAAGGATTTGGTTTTCCAGAGCCCTGCCTGTGCCAGCATCCTGGTGTTCCTGGTCCTAGCTGAAGAAGGAAATGCCACCTGCCCTGCTCGTCCTCTTGGGAGTAACAGATACATGTGTTTGGCATCTTGGCTAGAATCTTATCCCTGCACAGCAGCACTGCTGGTGGGTGGAGGCTGCAGATGGACAGGAGAGCGAAGGTAGAGCTGGAGAGGGGGCCTGGAAGTGTCTGGGATGGGAGATTTCCTGGTGAGGGGTGTGCCAACAGGGATCAGGGAGCCTGGAACACCCTGTGCCTGCAGGCACCAGTCCCAAGCATTCCCCACTGCTGGTGGTTACAGAGGGAGAGGAGGCAAGTGGAATTTCCTGAACGGCCACAGGTTGGGAAGGACTGACCAGTGCTGGCAGAGCAGGAGCTGTGTTTCTGTCTTTAATGTAATAAGTTCAACCCCCTTCAGACCTGGGCATCTCCCTGACCTGCTCTTGGTCTTCAGTGTCATATTCCTTGGAGCTGGATGTGGAGAGGAGGAATCCACAATGGTCTCTGCCTGTATGTGCAGGGAGAAGTCTTTTCCTGCCATGCTGTGTTTCTTGTCATCATTCCTTGCTCTCCTATTCAAATGAGACTGTCAGGAAGCACCAGGAGCTCTGGGGTGGCAGCCTGGCTCGGAGCATGGTCCTGGGACCATTCTCCAGACACCCCTTGCTCATAGGAATGCAGGGGAAGCACTTCCAATCTGCAGAGCATAATGAGGGAGAGGGACAGGGACAGGGAGAGCCCCAGTCTGTCCTGAGCTTGCTCCAGGGGAGAGCAGCAGAAATGGGGCTTCCCCGCAGTAGCACATCCTTTGGGAACTGCTGCCTGAGGAGCGATGCCAGCCAGGAGTGCCTGCTGCTCACCATGGAGACTGAGAGTTATCCCGGGGCTTTCCTGTGCTGGAAGCAAGCAGGAGATTTCTGCAAGTGATGTTCAGCCAGGGAAAGAAAACCAGAGGTTGCAGATCTCGCGTCTGACATGAGCCATGGCCTGTTATGTGTCTCCAGCAGTAGGAGCTGCCAGGAGTGCTGATAAGCATCTCAAAATCATCTTTGCTTGCATTTAAGGGACCTGTGGGCACAAGTTGAGGTGGCTGCAAGGCCCAGCATGAGCATGGAAAACTGCACTTCCCTGTGACCATGGAAGGTGCCCAGGAACCGGGATGCTCCTGTCTCCCCGCTGTTTGCTCCATGAGGGAGCGGGGATAGGCCAGATCCTGCTGCTTGCCCATCTCTGTGGGGTGCACAAGGATGACATGAGGGACCAGGTTCCTCCTGCTGCCTTATACTCTGTCCCATTCCCACTTAAGCCAAGTGGGATCTCACAGGATGCTGTGCAAGGGGCTCTTGACAAAGTACGGGATTGGGCCCTTCCGTAGGCATTGGATGCAAGACAGCCCTGCTGTGAAAAGCCCTTGCTGGGCTGGACACTCACAACATCCCGAGAACAATTTTCCAACCTCACCACTTCCTTGGAAGGGAGATGAGGGGAGAAACTTCTCCCTCACCTCCATCACTGGTGGGTAATTTATGGCTCGTGACACTGAAGTGTCTTGCCGTTGTTTTTTATATCCTATCTAATGTAACAGGATGTTCTCATTAGCTGTATAAATGTTTAATCCACTTTTGAATCCTGCTAAGCCCCTGGCTGCAGCAGGATCTAATGGAATTGAATTGCTCAAGCCATCCTAATGGATTTCGGGGATCTCACTTTTCCTGTCCCCAAGTCCATCGTGTTCAGCTTGTTTTGCAGAGGGCTTTAATTACTTTTTAAGTCATTGGGCTGGTAGGATGGGCTAGTATCTGACCCACTGGGGGCTGACAGGTAAGGGACTGTACAGGATAGAGCTGCTGGAGCGAGTCCTGAGGAGGCCACGGAGCTGCTCTGAGGGCTGGAGCCCTTCTGGAGCCAGGCTGGGAGAGTTGGGGGTGTTCACCTGAAGAGGAGGCTCCAGAGAGACCTCAGAGCCCCTTCCAGTGCCTAAAGGGGCTCCAGGAGAGCTGGAGAGGGACTTGGGACAAGGGCCTGGAGGGACAGGACACAGGGAATGGCTTCCCACTGCCAGAGGGCAGGGTTAGATGGGATATTGGGAAGAACTTTCCTCAGAGTGCAGTGAGGCCCTGGAACTGGATGCCTGGTCTCCCGTCTTCCACCTTGGAGCATGGCATGTGGTGTCACGAGGACAGAGCCCTCCAAATGCCAATGAGAGCTGCTGTCTCCCTGGCCACCAGCTGTTTGTCCTTGTCTTCTGGTGTCCACCCCCTTCCCACACAAACCTCTGCACTCCATCTGGCCTCGCCTTCCTGACAAGCTGCTCTTTTCTCTAAAGCCCGGCCAAGACCCTTTTTGAAAGGGGAGCACAGAGGAGCAGCCTGGAAATGCTAGTCCCTCTGGCCTCACTGTGCTCCCAGGCTGGGATCTTGGGACAGGAACTGGCTGTGCCTGGGGTCTGGCAGCAGTGCCTACGGGCAGCCCTCCATGGCTGGGCCACCGTGTCCCAGACACTGCCAGGGAATTCCTAGGGTGAGTAGAGGGGACTGAACAGGAGACTGACATCAGGAATGCTGGGATAAGAGCTTGCAATTGTGAGCAGAGCACTGTCACCCCGTGCTCACCCCCCTTGGAGAGAGGATGCATCTACCCCGAGATGGAGTTTGATAATAAAATGGAAATATTCCATGGGAATTGGGATGTTTTGTAGCAGTGATCTGGGATCAAGAGCCTCCTGCAATGGGCTGGAGGTTGTAGGAGTGGTCGGGCAGGGCTGAGTGGCTGGACAGGGGGTAACCTCCAGCCACGTCCCAGCCTGCACTGGGAAAAGTGGGAGCTGTGGTAGGAGGGAAAGGGCTGCAGACACTGCTGGGCAAGGACATGGAGCAACCTGTGACATGCATGGAGACAGGCACTGGCTGTGGGAAGCAGGAGGGCCTGGCAGTGGTCACTGCCTTCCTGTTCATCCAGCTGTGCCATTAATTACTGTGATTAATCAATAGGCACAGGCACATGGCCATGTTGGGATGCCATGTGCTCTGTCCCCTCAGCACAGGAGCTGCCAGAGGTGTCCAAAGTGAGTCCACAAGTTCTGCTCTTCCAGGGAATACTTCCTGCTTTGGTACAACCACGAGCACAAGCTCTTCCTCCTGGGTTTGTTCCAAGGGGAATGTGGCATCTGCTGGGATGAGACTAGGCTTTTCCCTGGGCTCTGCACACAGCAGCCCTCGGTGCCATGAGCAGATGAGCAAAGCCAGGAAGCTGTGACTGTGATGTTTGCCCCCTGAGAGCATTCCCAGGGCTGGGAGCTGGCACTGCCACCCCCCCAGCCCAACACCTGTGGGTGCTGGGATTGTGTCTGGTTGCGGAGACAGGTTGGGGTGCTGGTTCTCCCACCCTTTCCCACTCCAGTCCTTCCCAAGTCATGTGTTGAGCTGCCTGATATTGTGACATAGTGTGGCAGTTGTTACCTGGGCCTTGAGTGTGTCAGGTGTGTGTGGGATCACACTTTAAAGCTATTTTCTCTTAGTTTTGACCAATGAGCACCTGGGTCATTGTGTGTCTCAGACTGGGTTTGAATGGCTTGGAGGGAGAAATTTGGGGCTTTTTCCTCTAAAAGAAGGAGCATTCAGAGTGTCTCTTTAATCCAAGAACTGGGAATTAAAGCTAAAATGCTTTATTTTTAAAATGAAAACTAAAACTTTTAAACTTTAAAACTATCAAGTGCTTCATGAGGTGATTGAGTGGTGAGTGAGTAGCTCTGACAAGTTGCTTCCAGGTAATTTGGGAGTGACTTCATCACTCAGGTCAAGGAATATGATCTGGTCCTGTGGGATGTAGGTGGGAAGCCACAGTATGGGAGCACAGGGGACGTTCCAATGCCCAGGACTTTCCCTGAGGATGAGCCTGGTCAGTGCCAGACCCGGACCCCCCTGTGCCCGGAACAACACACAACAAGCAGGATGCAAACTGGTGTCATGGATGGGATGGCTGGAGGAGAACTTCTGGGAAAAACAGCCCTGGAGAGGGGTGGGCTGCAGGGTAATGGAGAGCCTGGAATGGGCATGTGCCAGCCAGCTCAGCAACTCTGTGTGGAGTTTCCAGTGGTGTTTGAGGAACACCCACTCTGGTTGGGATTCCCACTAGTGCCGTTCCCTGCAGCCTGCATGCATCCGTCCCCATTCCCCCATCCCCATCCATGTCCCAGGCATTCCTGCTGGCAGCCCCCATCCCAGTGCCCACTGCAGTTGCCATTCCGTGCCCTCTGGAGCTGGGTACAATGGGCAGAGACTCCTCTGGTTGGGAAACGGAGGAGCTGGGGCTCCAGTGCTGTCATCGCCAAGCAAAAGGCAACTTTATATTAAAAATGAAGGGAAAACAATACAAATCCCATAATCCTGCCCAGTTGTGGTTTAGGGTTGGGTTGGTGTTTTTCTCCCCCCTCTCCTAACCCAGAGCATGTGAATGCATCAAGGCAGGGATAACAACTCCAGAACTATCAAAGAAACCAAAAATCAGCTGTTCCAGAGATGATGTTGGATCAGCCCATAGCAAGGAGAATTTTAAAAAAAGCCTAAAAACAGCTGGTTTAAAGCTCCACATTGTTACTGTTGAGTTAATTGAATACAGTGGTAATTGGACATTGCAGATGTGTTTGTGACTCCTCCTGGATGGCCCTGGACCTCAGGATTCCCTTAATCCCTCCTCCAAGGGAGCTCTTCTCTCCCCCTGGAGCCTGTCCTACTTCCCAGGCTGCATCCTGATGTGCCAGAGCTTGGAGAACTGCCCAAGCAGCTCATTAGCAGTGCTCATTTCCCTGTGTCCAAGATTAATGAGGCACAGCCACTCCAGATGCTCCTCTCAGGCCAGGATGGAAATGTGAGTCCCAGGAATGCTCTGGGAGGGGAGGGGGCTGCCCTAGGCTGGGGGTCTGGCAGGGATTTTTCTTCCCATCCCTGCTGGGAACTGGGTGCACCCAGTGAGAAGAGGGAAAGGAGGAGAGTCATAATGGCAGAGCCCAACTTGCAGAGTGATCCTCACCTCTGGTCCAAGCACACTCCCAGGTCCCCTTCTGGGGTTATTTTATAGGGAAAAACTCCCTATTTTCCCTCTCTGCCTTCCAGTCTGCATCTCCCCCTTCCAGAGAAGTGGATTTTGGGTTAGGAATGCTGCCCCAACCCCTCCCTCTAATTAGAGGAAAAGGGTTTGTTACATTTGTACCATTAGCAGGATTTTCCTTGGGGAAACTTCCCAAGCATTGATTCCTGTTCAAATGGGAAAACAACAGTTTGTTGAGTTAATTACAGCTGGCATTCCCAGTGGGCATCCAAACTATCCCAAGCACTGCATCCTCTGCAGTGGTGGTGTATCCTGAGAATGCTGCTCCATTCCTGTTCCTCGGTTCTCCCAAAATGTAGCTGGGATGGTTCCCCAGGCAGTGGCAATGTTTCCAACATATTGGCAGCAACTGGACTGGCCTTGAAGTGGCCAAATTTGTGCAGAAATCCTAAGGACACAGAAAGACTTTGGAAAAGCTGTTTGGTGAGGAATACTGTCCTGGTACTGACAGGAGACAGAGGGAATAGTGCAGGCAGGGAAGAACTCCCATTTGACACAGAATTCCCTGTGAAAGCGCCATCCCTCTGACTGCTGCTTCCAGATCCTACTGGAAGTGTCAGCAGACAGGGACCCGAATTCACTATTGGAAATCCAATTAATTTTGGGTTTTTTTTTAATGTCTTTTATGATGAGGTTTTTCATCCCACCTGCAAAATTCCAATGTGGACAGATAGCCTGTCCTCCTCCTTCCATATAAATTGGGTATCTGAAGTTGGCTTCTTTCCTAGGCAGCCAAATTCTGTGTGCTTTCTCAGTCATGCAGCCAGTCCTTCAGAGCTAAAAATTCAGGAAGACAGCACCAAACTGGAGCTATTTTGGACTTGAGGTCACTTATATTTACTTGGCCGGGCTGGAGATCTGCCAAAAGCCAAACCAGAATGGCAGGAACACTGATTGCAACCCAACCCACTTCCTGAAGAATCCAGAGAGGGCAAGGGTGGAAACCAGGGAGCTTTCCCAGTTGATCTAAGCAAGTGTCTTGGTTTGAAAGACAGGTATCTGCTAGGAAGGGGGCAGGACCTCCTTAGAGATGGAGAATTCAAATCCCCTCCCTCCAAATTATTCTAATTTAGAAAATTAAAGGGGCTTTCAGGCAGAGGGATGGGGATAGGAATAACAGTTCTTTACTAGTATATATGACAAAACAACAAACAACAACTACAGCATTAATAATAAACAGAACCAGGAAACTCAAGGGCTTTCTTTCACAAAAGCCTGGGGCAGTTTGTTCTCGGTGCCCCTGCAGGACTCCGAGAGCACCAAGCTGGAACTGTGGAAAGTCTCGGGCTGGTGGATGAGATCAGATGCTTTGCTCTGGTTGCTGGAGCGTCAGGGATGTCCTGTTAGGGCAAGGCAGTGCAGGGCTACAGAGTAGCAGGAAAGCCTCAAAGCTCCGAAGAAGCAGCGGCGGTGGGGGCAGGGCCAGAGAAGGCGAGCTCAGAATTCTTGGGTACACGAGCAAATGATGGTAGATTTCCCAGGACGAGATGGAGTGATGACCATGAACTCTTCCTGCAGCGAGCAGCAGCCTGACTGTCCTCTCCAATGCCGAGAGCAAGAGAGAGCAACTGTCCCCCCAGCTCTGTCTTTTACCTTTCCCAAAGCTCGCATTATCTCCCCTCTCTGAGGGAAACTCCTGGAGACCCAAAAACAATAGGTGTAGCCTTGTGCTGCCATCTCCTTTGGCCACTTTCTTTGTTTTGGTTAAGCACTGTCGTTAAGTTTGCTAGCAACTTATGGGAAAAAATTCTGTGAGAAAGAAA
Source organism: Prinia subflava (assembly GCF_021018805.1). Taxonomy (NCBI): domain Eukaryota; kingdom Metazoa; phylum Chordata; class Aves; order Passeriformes; family Cisticolidae; genus Prinia; species Prinia subflava. Next base: position 1,334,685 of record NW_026960608.1, read on the forward strand.
CAAATCTAACCCCCAACATTACCTACTCCGAATTGTTTTCCATACCAACCTATTACATTGAATTTAAACCTTTAAAATATATACATACATGCACTACTTAAATTATATACATATATACATACAGATATGGTACAGACACAATGATGTGGGTAGTTCACCCTTTAAAGCAAGGTCTCCTTGAGGTATGCATCGGGTGTCTCTATCCTTTTGCATCACTTACCAGGTGCAACCTGGTCCCTGAGCAAAGACAACCCCACGGATGGGATTGTCTTTGCTGGAGGCAGAATTAATCTAAACAGTTTTTTTCAGCATACCTCTCATGTGTACCACTGGAACCTTATCTCCATCTGTTGTTCTCAGGGGCTCAGATTGGGCAGGGCTTGCTCGGTTGGTGGAACCTCGAGTGTTCACTAACCATGTGGCCTTTGCCAAAATAGTCTCCCAGTTCTTGAAAGTCCCCCCACCCAGTGCCTTCAAGGTGGTTTTAAGCAGGCCATTGCACCGTTCAACTTTCCCGGCTGCTGGTGCATGATAAGGAATATGGTACACCTACTTGATGCCATGTTCTCTGGCCCAGGTTGTTATAAGGCTGTTCTTGAAATGGGTCCCATTGTCCGACTCGATTCTTTCAGGGGTGCCATGTCTCCACAGGACTTGCTTTTCCAGGCCCAGGATGGTGTTCTGGGCAGTAGCGTGAGGCACAGGGTAGGTTTTCAACCATCCAGTGGTGGCTTCCACCATGGTCAGGACGTAGCGCTTGCCTTGGCAGGTTTGGGGAAGGGTGATGTAGTCAATTTGCCAGGCTTACCCATACCTGTATTTGGACCACCACCCGCCATACCATAGGGGCTTCACTCGCTTGGTCTGCTTGATTGCAGCACACGTCTCACAGTCATGGATAACCTGAGAAATACTGTCCATGGTTAGATCTACCCCTCGGTCTCGTGCCCACTTCTAGGTGGCATCTCTGCCCTGATGACCTAAGGCATCATGAGCCCATCGAGCTAGGAAGAACTCTCCCTTGTGTTGCCAATCTAAGTCTATCTTTGACACTTCTATCTTGGCAGCTTGCTTTACTTGCTTGTTGTTTCGGTGCTTTTCATTAGCCTGACTCTTGGGGATGTGGGCATCTACATGGCGGACTTTTACAGGTAGCTTCTCTACCCGAGCAGCAATGTCTTTCCACTCATCAGCAGCCTAGATTGGTTTTCCCTTACTCTGCCAGCTGGCCTTTTTCTACTTTTCCAGCCAACCCCACAGAGCATTGGCCACCATCCATGAATCAGTGTAGAGGTAGAGCTTTGGCCACTTCTCTCTCTCAGCAATGTCCAGGGTCAATTGAACAGCTTTGAGTTCTGCAAGCTGACTCGATTTACCTTCTGCTTCACTGGCTTGTGCAACCTGTCGTGTGGGGCTCCATACGGCTGCTTTCCACTTCCGGTTCATCCCTACGATGCGACAGGAACTGTCAGTGAAAAGAGCGTAGCGCGTTTCTTCTGCTAGCAGCTGATTATACAGTGGAGCTTCTTGGGCACGTGTCACTTGTTCTTGTTCTTCTTCGTCCGTGAGACCAATGTTTTCACCTTTTGGCCAGTTTGTAATTATCTCCAAAATCTTAGGGTGATTCGGGTTTCTAATATGGGTGCGCTGAGTGATGAGGGCAGTCTATTTGCTCCATGTGGCATCGGTGGCGTGGTGGGTAGAGGGAACCTTTCCTTTGAACATCCACCCCAGCAATGGTAGTCGGGGTGCCAGGAGGAGTTGTGCTTCTGTGCCAATCACCTCTGAGGCAGCTTAAACTCTTTCATAGGCAGCCAAGATTTCCTTCTCTGTGGGAGTGTAGTTGGCTCCGGACTCTGTGTAACTTCAGCTCCAGAATCCCAGTGTTCGGCCTCGAGTCTCACCAGGCACCTTTTGCCAAAGGCTCCAGGACAGACATTGGTTCCTGGCTGCAGAGGAGAGCACGTTCTTCACCTCTGGTCCTGTCCTGACTGGGCCAAGGGCTACTGCATGAGCGATCTCCTGCTTGATCTGGGCAAAGATTTGTTGCTGTTCAGGGCCCCAGTGGGAATCGTTCTTCTTGCGAGTAACCAGGTAGAGAGGGCTCACAATCTGGCTGTACTCAGGAATGTGCATTCTCCAAAAGCCTATGGCGCCTAGGAAAGCTTGTGTTTCCTTCTTGTTGGTAGGGGGGGACATGGCAGAGATCTTATTGATTACTTCTGTGGGGATCTGGCGACGTCCATCTTGCCACTTGACTCTCAGAAACTGAATTTCTTGAGCTGGTCCCTTAACTTTACTTCGCTTAATGGCAAAACCAGCTTTCAGCAGAATCTGGATAATTTTCTCTCCTTTCTTGAAAGCTTCGCTTGCTATCTGTCTTTCCCCACACAATGATGTCATCGATGTACTGTAGATGTTCGGGAGCCTCACCCTTTTCCAGTGCAGCCTGGATCAGTCCATGGCAGATGGTGGGACTGTGTTCCCACCCCTGGGGCAGTCAGTTCCATGTGTACTGTACGCCCCTCCAGGTGAAAGCAAACTTAGGCCTGCATTCTGCAGCCAGAGGAATGGAGAAAAATGCGTTAGCGATGTCGATTGTGGCATACCACTTTGCTGCCTTAGATTCCAGCATGTACTGGAGTTCCAGCATGTCCAGCACAGCAGCACTCAATGGTGGAGTCACTTCATTCAAGCCACGATTGTTGTTATGGTTTTCGGACAGCACAGAAATAACAACATGACTCTCCATGATGGTAAAAATGAGAGCAAACTTTATTCTTCTAAATTCTACTTTTATAGAGTAGTTTGGTACAAAGAACATGATTGGTTATTCAGCGTCTACACCCTTTAGTAAACATTTCTTTCCAGTAAACATGTTGGAAAAAACATCACCTGTGGATGGTTTCTCACTTCCCAAGGTTTGTTTGAATTCCTCCTTTAGATTTCTCAGGCTAACATGAGAAAGTTGCTCGCTTGCCTTTCACACAGACACTGGCAGAGCCTGAAGCCTAAATTCAGACCAATGTCAGGCCCACATCTCCCCCTTTTAGTTTTTGCTGAGGGCGGAGTCTGTGTCTGTGTCCTCTCCTGCAGGGCCCTTGCAAGAGAAAAAAAGACAAACATGACACCAGAAGTCCCATTAGTAATCAAACGATCACTAAAGAGAACTTCCATTGGGCACCGACTTAAATGGTCAGGGAAGTTCTGTGGCATTTGGTGTTGACCCTTCACAACCATGTCCATGCACCAGCGTCAATCTTAGCTATTTACTAATTCTAATACAAAAAAACAAAACATCATTAGTCTGCTCAAAAATGGCAGTCTAATTTGTCAAGATTCATCACTCTTGGAATCATCCTTTCAGGTAACAAGGGCTTTTCCTGCCTTTTAGCAAAAGACGGTGGTCCTTGCATCACACCTGCAACAGCAAACTGGTTCATTTTTCCAATTATTTGGACAACCTGAGTTGACCCTTTTTTTTTATTATTTTTTAATGCAAAAGTGCATGCGATGTTTGAAGGGGCAAAGACCCATTACAGGATGTGCAGGATTGGACCATCGTTCACTCAATTGGCCCATGACACCTGTGGGATGTCACCTAGAAAGAAAAAAATAATAAAATTAATAAAAATATCAATAAAAAGATATCTGACTCCAAAAAATCTACATGATCCCAATGACTAGAAAGGCAAAAACCACAAAGTGAAATAACAGCCCTTAATAACTACAAAACATACACCGAAGGCACGTGAAATATTACCTAAAATACAACTACATCTATGTAGGAAAATTAAATGAAACAACATCTACGATAAAATTAAAACACATGAAAAGGAGAAGTCCATTGAGACAAGATGTTGATCCTTGGCATCACTGGATGTCTTCTTGAAGTCTGAAGCAGGGGGTAACTCGAAGAAGATCAATGAAAACAGGACCATGCTGCTGACAGAGGACTTTGTTGTCTCCATAACTTCTGACCACATGGTCATGTTTGCAGTCTATGTGACAGCCACTAAGGCTGTGCAATGTCCCTTTTCACTCCTCAAAGGTGATGGGAAACACGACTGATGAACCTGCTAATGATAAAACACAGGCACATCTTCTCCTTAAGTTAACAAACTTGTCAGGCTCCACTGCCCTAAACTGAGAACTTGTCTGACTCCATTGTCTAAATTCAACATCCAGGTTTCATAATTACTTTTTCTTCAGGTTCATAACATAAATGTTACATTGTTGCATGTTATCTTTTTGATAATAATTTTGATCAGCCCAGAAACTGCAAAAGCTGAAGTTCTTCTTTTCCAGTGATAACATGTTCATCCTTCCCAGGCAGGAATTCCAGGTTCACCTCAAAGATCAATTCAGCTATTATATTTAAAGGTCAAATTGCTGAGTCAAATAACTCATATGTAATTTTTTGCTAAAACATCTGGGCAAACAGGCAATTCCCATCCAGAGAGAGCCAAGGCATGGCCAGTACCCAGCTCTAACTGTACAGGAATCCCTTACACCAATTTTAAAAACAAGCTTCTAAATAATCTTATAATAAGAAACTAATATGGTAATTGACACCTCCTAAATTTGTCAGGGTAGAGATGCTCTGAGCAGGCCCTTGAGATGGTCTGTGACCAGGATTGGAACTGCACCCCAAACCGTCAGGACAGGGGAGGCATTCTTACAAACTCAGATAACCTTGTCCAGAAATCTGAAAATATTTAGAAAATCATGAATGCAAAACTAGCATAGACAGCTAGAAAACAAGGAAAAATTCGTGGGTGACACGTGTCTTACAGGCAATTATAGACAAATAGCAAAGTACATGAGAAGAAGAAGAAGCAGAAGCAGCAGCAGCCGGCTGTAGAACTGTGATAACTTTATCATATCAGTGAATTCACATTATATAGTCAATATATCATCAACAATTATCTTTTGAACTGAGATAACACTTAAAACTCATAACTGATGGTTATACTATAGAATTATTAATAATACTTGTGTTATCTGTGAAAGGCAACAGAAGTTGCTTATTTGTTTTTTGTATTTCTTGTCATTTTTCTTCTATTATGAACAGGCATTTAAAGCTCTAATTGTGTTCACTGGAGACGCCTTGAGAAGAAATGTTTTGAGGGAGGGTGGGAGGGAAAAAACCCAAACAAAAATCAACAGTCCCTCTAAAAGGAAAAGCTTCTGCTCACCTGAAAGGCGGCGAAGCTATTTGGCCCTCCCTGAGTGGGGCTTTGGGGGCTCAAAGGCCCCAGGGCCGCCCCGCGGAGCTGGGGGAAATCCAAACAACGTGGCCCCCATTTCTCTGTAAAAAAACCCCTATACCTTAAATTTCAAGTGAAGCAACTCCTACAGCATTATAAGCTGTCTAGAGGAAGGGCAACTGCCACCTCATGCCCTATTCGCAAACGCTGCTCAGCATGCAGGGAAGGAGTGGGGAGCGAACCCCACCACTCATGGCGGGGGGAAGGGGGAAAAGGAGCGAGGAGACCGCTCCTCCGTTCCTATGGTGACCTGCTGTGCAAATTCACGCGGGAAGGAAATGAAAACAGCGGTGAAGTGTGTGCCGGCGGGGTAGGAGCTGCTGCCCCTGCTCTCATCGCCACTGCACACGGCAGGAGAAAGCCTCCACGGGGGGGGGGAAATGGGCAGGGGACAACGGAGCAGGGCTTAGCAGGGCTCAGCCCGCTGCCGCCCTGCCACCACCTGTCTCAAGCGGAGAGCCGGCGGCCCCCCTTCACCGCCCTGGGGAAAAGGGGGGAACGAAGCAGCAAAGCCGCTCCAAGCCGCACATCTCAGCGGCACCGTGCAGGGAAGGGACCCGCGCGCCCCCCCCCCCCCCCCCCCCCCCCGACCCGCGCACCTGCAGGGAGGGGAGGGAGACCGAGTACGGAAAAGCGAGAGAGATTGCAGCCGCTGCCGTGTCAGGCGCAGCACCCTGGAGCAGGTCGGGGGAAAAAACCTAAGTTAAAACACAGAGAAACAAAGACAGACAAGCCCTAAACTCACACAGGCAATCATAAAAACAAGCACAGGTAAAGTTAAAAGCATAAAACATTCATAAAGTGAACTTTTTGCCCTAAACACACAGAAAGATACAGAGGGATCAAAGGTTTTCGATCCCGGTCCCCACCACAGGCCAGATGCTGGGCCACGCCGAGGAGGAAAGGATCGTTGTGTCACACTCAGAGCACGGGAATCTGACCAACTGTATCTTGGATGGGCTAGCATCTTTTACAGTCATGGTACAGACCAGTTGCAGTGGCTGATAAAGCAGGAACCACTGCCAGCCATCCATGGTATGAAGAAAGGAGAAGGAAAAGCCAAGGAAGCACCATCTCTGCTGGCCAGGAGAGGCTTGCAGAAGCTCTCTTTGATCTCGCACAGATAGAAGTGAAAGAGGTCAGGGGAGTGAAAGAAGCTGTCAGCAGCGAAGAATTCCAGCTGCTCTTGTCAGGAAAGGTACAAACTGTCCTCTCTCAGGAGAGGGGTTCCCCAGGTTTTTCTGGAACCTCTTCCCAGCTGTCTGTTCTAGAAATTGAAGTTCAGCTGTACTGGGTGCCATTCAACCTGCTGTCTTTTGGCAGGATTGATCTTTTTCCATGGTTAGCAGGACCAGCCTTCTTTAGAAAAAGCGTGGAGATATTTCACTTACCTCTCTGAGGAGGCAGGTAGAATTTTTAAGCTTTGCTGCATGAATCAGTCCCGGCTGCGCTGAACTTCCAAACGTCGGGGTCCCACCAGATGTTGTTACGGTTTTCGGACAGTACAGAAATAACAACATGACTCTCCATGATGGTAAAAATGAGAGCAAACTTTATTCTTCTAAATTCTACTTTTATAGAGTAGTTCGGTACAAAGAACATGATTGGTTATTCAGCGTCTACACCCTTTAGTAAACATTTCTTTCCAGTAAACATGTTGGAAAAACACCACCTGCGGATGGTTTCTCACTTCCCAAGGTTTGTTTGAATCCCTCCTTTAGATTTCTCAGGCTAACATGAGAAAGTTGCTCGCTTGCCTTTCACACAGACACTGGCAGAGCCTGAAGCCTAAATTCAGACCAATGTCAGGCCCACACACGATAGTCTACAGTCAGTCTCCATTCTCTGTCAGACTTGCACACAGGCCAAATGGGGCTGTTGAAGGGTGAATGGGTTTTGCTGACTACCCCTTGGCTCTCCAGCTCTCGGATCATCTTGTGAATGGACATCACAGCATCTCAATCCGTCCGATACTGCCGGCGATGCACTGTTGAGGTGGCAACAGGTACTGGTTGCTCTTCTACCTTCAGGAGTCCTACTGCAGATGGGTTCTCTGATAATCCAGGCAAGGTGTTCAGTTTCTTAATGCCCTCTGCCTCTATGGCAGCTATTCTAAAAGCCCACTTGAGTCCCTTAGGGTCTTTGTAATAGCCATTCCTGAGATAGTCCATGCCCAGAATACACGGAGCCTTTGGGCCAGTCGCAATCAGATGTTTCTGCCACTCCTTCCCAGTCAGGCTCACCTTGGCTTCTAACTGAGTCAATTCTTGTGATCTCCCCATCACCCCAGCAATGAAAATAGGTTCTGCTCTTGCATGTCCCAATGGCATTAGGGTACACTGTGAACCAGTATCAACCAAAGCTTTATATTTCTGTGGCTCTGATATGCCAGACCATCGAATCCACACAGTCCAAAAGACTCGGTTTTCTGGTGCCTCTTCCTGGCTAGAGGCAGAGCCCCTCTAGCACCGGTTACTACTCTCTTCCTCTGCATACATAGTAGAGGTTCCTTCGAGGGGATCTGACAGAGCATCTTCATTTCTGTAATACTTGTCAGCCTGGTCATGGGAGGCTGAGGCTACCTTCATTCTAGTGGAACCCCCTCGGTTAGTGTTTCTTTCCTTGAGCTCAAGCACTCGTGCTGCTAGAACAGAAGTGGGTTTCCCATCCCACCTTCCCATGTCTTCCCCATGGTCACGCAGGAAGGACCACAGGTCAGCTTGTGAGGTGTACCCCCTCTCTCTGTCTGAGAGACATTGGGCTCTGGCGCCTGTGACTTGCACTGGTACCACATGGGAACTGTTCCTCTTCATCTCCTCCCTTATCTCCCCCCTTACCTCCTTTATCTCCTCTTTGAGTTCCTTAACCACGGCCAAGACCTGAGCCTGCACTGGGCCTCTGATCATACTCTCAGAATTTCTAAGCTTGCTGGCTACAGAACCCACGGTCTCTCGGTTGGTATCAGTATTAATCATTGCCATGAAGGTGCTGTATTGAGATGGCCCTTTACTTGCTAGATTCTACAACATTTGCCCTGTGCACCTGACTTTGTTGGGGTTGTTATCGTGCTGTCTACTCCTCCCAAAGAGTACCTCCAGTATTGCTACTTCTCTCAGCTGTTGGATCCCTTCCTCAAAAGTCTTCCAGCGCATTCTATGGTGGTGCTCTTGCATTCTGTCTCTGTGGACAAACCTCTCCCTTACACTCATTAAAAGCTGCTCCCAAAGGGAAAGGGGTCCTTGCTCTCTTACGAATACCTGATTCACACTTGAGTCTTGGGTTAAGGGTCCCAAATTTCTTGCCTCGCTACCATTCAGTTGCACACTTGTACTCATAAGGTCCCAGACCCGAAGTAACCAGTCTGTATAAGGCTTACGTCCCCATCGTGCAATATCTTTTTGCAGTTTACAGAGATTTTCATATGACAGGGACTCAGTGATGATCTCAACCTCTGGCTCCCCTGTGGGTTGTGAGTGCCCTCCTTTCTTATCCTTATTACCTGGGTGCTCTGATTTCACCTTATATTTCTTTGTTTCCACAGGGGCCACTGCTGCTGGCTGTGACTGCCCCTGTGGTTCAGCTGGAACCTGGACGGTTGTAACGTCTGTGGGTTCCGCTGCTGCACCTTCAGACTCTCCCTCTTCAGGGCAGGGGGAGGGTTTGCCACCAGCTGGGGCTAATGAGGCCAATGAGGCCACCACTGGGGAAATGTGCTCTTTCAGCATCTGGCCCATCTCCTTCACTAGAACCCCCACCCAATTTGGGTGGTTCATTTCTGAGGTGGGCTGCGGGGCAGGGTCAGGTGGTGGGGCAGCATCTTTAGTCTGTGGGGCAGTGTCAGGCTCCATGGCAGCATCCCCAGTCTCTAGGACAGCGTCAGGCTCTGGGGCAGTATCTTTATTCTCTGGGGTAGGTATCAGGGTGGTTATCCAGGTCAATCTCCCCTTATCTCAGAATACTAAACAGAATAGTCCTGTAAGCAATACCAGCCATTGTATGATATCATTAGCATTCAGAGAAGATTTAAACCCTTCAACAACTGGTGGAGTAGACCCAAACAGCAGAGTGAAGGGTTGGGAAAAAATTTCCCCTGGTAGATTTCTTCACAGTAGGTACTATTGTTAAAGTAACCCCACAAGCAAACACTTAGAGTGTGATAGCCATGTATCCATGTGTTACATTCCCCCGTGGGAATGGTTTCTCCCCCCTCAGGGACCCCTAGAGCTTGTACCATGTAGTTTGACCCTTCCTTCCCTTTCTGACCCTATTGGCTGTGTCCCAAACTGCTCCTCCCTGGCAAGAGCTGAGAAAAGACCCTGTTCCTCTGTGCACGCCCTCTTTCCCTCTGGAGACCACCTGGAATAAACATCTTGATCTGCAGCTGAGGGTTAGAGCCTCTTTTGGGTCCTTTTTCCTGTCTATGAAATATTCCTCCAAAGCCTTAGAAGGCCTGAGCTAGCTTGGAACTTCGGAGGGGTTAAAAAGGAGGATTTGTTTCATCCATGTGCCTGCCTTCCAGAGAAAGTTAAAAATCCATGAATTCCTCACCTTATTAACCCATAGTGCAAACTGGATAACAGCCACAGTAGCCTTAGTTATAGGGCCCATGTTTAGATAAGGGCCTGCAAATGGGAGAAACACAGCCACAACCACATGCCACCCAAACCAAGGTAAGCTAGACCACATGATGCTATTTAGGGAGGTTTCTATACCCAGTGCACAAGGTCACTTAAGAACTGTTATTCCTTTTCCTCTCAATGCCCTCAAGTCCCACAGTGGGCGCCAAAAAATCTGTCTTGGTTTGAAAGACAGGTATCTGCTAGGAAGGGGGCAGGACCTCCTTAGAGATGGAGAATTCAAATCCCCTCCCTCCAAATTATTCTAATTTAGAAAATTAAAGGGGCTTTCAGGCAGAGGGATGGGGATAGGAATAACAGTTCTTTACTAGTATATATGACAAAACAACAAACAACAACTACAGCATTAATAATAAACAGAACCAGGAAACTCAAGGGCTTTCTTTCACAAAAGCCTGGGGCAGTTTGTTCTCGGTGCCCCTGCAGGACTCCGAGAGCACCAAGCTGGAACTGTGGAAAGTCTCGGGCTGGTGGATGAGATCAGATGCTTTGCTCTGGTTGCTGGAGCATCAGGGATGTCCTGTTAGGGCAGGGCAGTGCAGGGCTACAGAGTAGCAGGAAAGCCTCAAAGCTCCGAAGAAGCAGCGGTGGTGGGGGCAGGGCCAGAGAAGGCGAGCTCAGAATTCTTGGGTACACGAGCAAATGATGGTAGATTTCCCAGGACGAGACGGAGTGATGACCATGAACTCTTCCTGCAGCGAGCAGCAGCCTGACTGTCCTCTCCAATGCCGAGAGCAAGAGAGAGCAACTGTCCCCCCAGCTCTATCTTTTACATTTCTCAAAGCTCGCATTATCTCCCCTCTCTAAGGGAAGCTTTTGGAGACCCAAAAACAATAGGTGTAGCCTTGTGCTGCCATCTCCTTTGGCCACTTTCTTTGTTTTGGTTAAGCACTGTCGTTAAGTTTGCTAGCAACTTATGGGAAAAAAATTCTGTAAGGGAAAAAGAAGGAAATCTAACTCCTAACAGCAAGGAATAAATTTCTTCCTGTCCTAAATTCTCACATGTCCTTTTTAACAGCAAAACTAAGGAGGTTGTGTGGGGTAAGCTTGGACATACCAAAACCTTGAACATACCAGGGAATTTGCTCCTTGTCTGTGACATGGATCTCTGTGGGTGAGTGACAGGAGGACTCTGGGATCTCCTGGAGATCCATCTGTGTCTCAGCCTGATCCCAGTGGAGTGGAAGAGCCCTGTTGGACCAGCAGATCTTGGTTCTCTCTCTTTTGGAGTACACACAGGCAGTTTCTATCCTGCAGAGCTGCAGGGATTCCTGGTGCAGCACCTGCAGGATCTGCCACAAGGGAATGGCAAGGGCTGGCTGGGGTCAGTGCTTCCCTCGGTGAAGGCAGGTACTCTGGAAAGGGAAGGAAGAATGGAAGGCAGCCAGGCAATCCTGGTTCAGGTTCTGGATGAGTGCTCCAGCTCTCCCCTCCCTGATGGTATCACTAGCTCCTTGCAGTCTCTCCTTCCATATTTTCATTAATTCATGGAATGTCCCTGTGTGTGACCCCAACCTTCTGCCAGACTTCCCTGATGGGAATTATCACAAACATTTTAGGGGGAATATGTGTGGATCCATGCAGAGCCTGCTTGTGCCAGCTCTGTTTCCACGAGAGCAGGATGAACCCAAGCAGCTTCCTACAAAGCTCTGGGAAATCTCCTGCTCCGGCTGCCTTTTCCACCCAAATCTGGAGCTGGGACAGCTCAGGTGATACCCACAATCCTCTGCCAGAGCACTTAGTGTACCCTCCGTGCTGGGCTGCATGTGAGCCCAGGTGGGAGCTGGGATGTGACAGGGATCTGGGAAGCAGCATAGGAGAGAGTTGGAGTTTGGAAGAAGACTGGCAGGAAATAGGAGTGAGTAAATCAGCCAAGCTCACCTGAGTTGTGACTAAAGGGGGAGCATGAGACATCTGCAAATATTAGAGATGTGTAAACACGGAGCAGGGAGAGGGAATGGTGGAGGGAATGATTGAAGGGAGTGAACTTTTGGATGGAAAAATGTAGGTCAAGTATGAAGGAAAACTTGTAGGCAGCGAGATAAGTGCTGTAAAACAACCTCCTTGGGAAACACAAGGAAGTCCCACTAATGGAGATGTCTATCCTAAGACAGATGAGGGCTGGAAAAGAGGCTGAGCTGGAGGGATGGATTCAGGGTGTCCATCCCAGATGGGGCTGGGCACACCAGTGATGTCCATCCAGCTCCTTGTGTGTTCATAATTCCCCTTTAAACTACAGGCTGATTGTGGTTTAGTTAATCTGTCTGGATTTTAATCCTGAAAACTTCATGGCTTTGGGGGGAATTCACCCACCTGAATTCAGCCAGTTCAAATTCAAGCAGGTCATCCACACCAGCTGTCTAAAATCCTGGATGGTCACCAGAGGAAGGAGAAGCTCATCAAGCCCCTCGCTGCCGGATGCTCTGAGGGTCGGGGTGTTCTCAGGACACCCTCTCCTTGTTGCTCTAAAGGCAACACAAATAATTAAGGTAATTAATAAGGCCTCTCTCTGTTTTGCTCTAGATTACACTGGAGTGTGTCTGGAGCATGTGGAAACAACAGCGTCATGTCCAAGCAGGGACTTGTTGAGTCCTCAGATTGGAATAGGGATATGGCCTGTCTGAATAAATCCTGGGCAGTCAGTGGGTGCTTTGGAGCCCATTTTACATCCCCTGGTGCTGTGTCCCATCAGTGTAAGGTGTCACTGTTCCCTGAGCTCTCTAACCCTCCTTTACATCCTGTTGAGGTTTCATAGCAGCAGTGACAGGTCCTGCTTTCCCAACAGAGAAAAACTCATGGTGCTTGCGGAGGGCCATGTGCCACCCACTGAGGGGTCCTGCTGTGTCCTCCTTGCTGTCCCCATGTCTCTGTCCCCAAGGGAGCAGAGGCGATCAGGGAGGGCACATGTTGCAGTGGGGGTTTTCGCCCCTCCAGAGCATGGCTTCTTCCTCCTCTGCTCTAGGCAATCAGCTCAGGCAGATTGTGGAGTCGTGGAATGGTTTGGGTTGGAAGGGACCTTAAACCCATCTCGTCCCACCTCCTGCCACAGGCTGGGATACCTTCCACTATCCCAGGGTGCTCCAAGCCCCATCCAGCCTGGCCCTGGACACTTCCAGAGATTACATGTTCAGGGATGCAGATCCAGACCTCAAAACTCTCCTGCTTGTATCCTCACACTCTGCAGAGTCATTCCCTCCTCTGGAGCCGTTCCACTGTGTCCCAGTAATTAACATCCAACAGGACAAGGAGAACAAGCACCTGCATTCCCATATCCCAGGGGAAAACCCTGGCCATGGTACTGGGAACTGCTCCAAAATGTTCACTCCATAAATTGTGTCCTGGTGCCCATGGAACTTTTTGGGATGAAAGTTTCACCAAAGCTAACACAATTCTGTGAAAATTCTGGGTTTCATGATTTGGCATTTTCCAGGGAAAAAAACAAACCAAAACCAAAAACAAAAACACCCAACAACAACAAAAAAAAACAACAACAAAAACCCCACCCACCACTAAAATGACTTGCCAAGAATTTCCCAACCAGCTTTAATCCTGAGACACCCCACCATGGTCTAAACAAACAATGATAAGGATCTATGGAAAACATGAGGAAGCAAAGAAATTATGGGTTTAAAGCCTCCAGAAAATGAAAATGCATCTGGAAGGAGGAGCACGAGGTTTCTCTAAGCATGCTGAGGAAGGAAACTCATTCCCTTTGAATCACAGGGAGCCCTTTCTAGCTGGTTTCAAAGGAAGTTGGTTGTGGTCATGGAATGATCATGGTGCTGTCACTCATGCCCACATGAGTTCATGGATGAGTTGGAAGTGCCACGGGTTTCTTGCAGTCTGAGGAATGATGGACACCAGGAGAAATGGGAGCTCTCCCTCCCTCTCTGCTACAGCCAGTGGAGACACAACTTCCCTCATGCCTGATGCTGAGGAGATAAAGGGAAATTTGGGAATATGGTTGTAACTGAGGTCATCTGGCTATGCCCAGCTGTCTGCCATGGGCAGAAGCTCACAGAGGCTGGAAGGGAAGAGGGAAACCCAGGACTGGACGGGCTGGAGACGCAGGGAATGTGGCACAGCCTTGCAGTCACAGCTGAACCCCCAGGGTGCTCTTCCTTCTGGAAATGTTGCCAAGCACAGTTTGAAGTATCAGGAAGGTGAACAGAGCACATGGAGACACCTGTATCACTGGTACATCCCAGTGCCAGAACATCCATGGGAAATGAACAAGTTTGCCCCTTGAGCCAAAAGAAATGACACAGCAGAAGTTCCAGATGTCAGGGAATCAGGAATCTCTCCCAGGACCTGGTGGGGAAGGTGAGGAAGGTGTTATTTGGTGGCAGAGAGGGACAAGCCTGAGGTGCAGTGGCTGTGTGTGCTGCATCCCAGCTGCTTCTGACCAGCAGCTTTTCCAGTAGGAAATTTCCAGTAAAGACCAGCCCATGATGTGTTTTGCTGTCTTATGTCCAGAGCTGATGGGGACCAAGGCACTTTAGAGGACATGAGAATCCCTCCTCTTCCCAGAAGAGCAGTGTGATGTCTTGGGGATGAGGAGGATGCTCTGGGATGGGTGATAAGCAGCATTTGAATTTTTGTGTGATGGACTGAGCTCTTGGGTCACTGATGTTGGCAGAATCTGTCACTGTGCCTGTCTGTAGGGGACATTATTCCATGTGGTAATTAGCTTTATTTTTGTGGTGGATTTAGCTGGATAGACGAGTTCCGCCATTGTTACACTCCAGTGGGTTGTTTGAATCCATCGCTGTTCAACAAATGACCCCAACACACATTTCCCACAAAAGCTGGGAGCTCTCCTGTCTCCTTTCACACTGATGCTCCAGCTATCCCAGTGCTTGGGAAGTGACATGTCCCTCTCCATGATTTCCCCCAGGCTGTCTATAAGGCATGGCTGTGCTCCGAGTACTTCAACGTGACCCAGCAGCAGTGCCGGCAGCGGATCCCATGCAAGCAATACTGCCTGGAGGTGCAGACCAGGTGTCCCTTCGTGTTACCGGACAATGACGAGCTGATCTATGGAGGTTTGCCTGGCTTCATCTGTACAGGTAAGGAGTGCCAGGCTCACACTGGGCACAAGGGGTGATGGTGAGCCCTGGGGAATTTCCAAGCCACTTCCCGGGTTTGGAAAGCTTGTCGGGGTGGAG
The DNA here is from genome assembly GCF_021018805.1 of Prinia subflava. Taxonomy (NCBI): domain Eukaryota; kingdom Metazoa; phylum Chordata; class Aves; order Passeriformes; family Cisticolidae; genus Prinia; species Prinia subflava. Next base: position 1,349,760 of record NW_026960608.1, read on the forward strand.
TGGGAGGAGGGGCAGTGTGGAAACGTTGCCTGATGCAAAATGTGGCCATCCCAAGGGTATGGAATAAAGGGTTAATGGGGACACAGCAACATCTCAGCCCAGGAGGTTAAAGTCCTACCTCTGACTGAAAGCTAAAGCATGGAAGCAGCTGCAGGTGATGGATTAAAGCAGGCTGGTGATATTGAACCGCTGTGAGCAAGATTTGGGGAGCCCTGAGCTTGCCTTGCTGGTGTGTGCAGGCTCACAGATGCACTGGGGCCAGTCCCAGGGGGTGTCTGGGTATCCTGGTTCTCAGGTGTGCCCATCCCACAGCTGGTGGGCACCAAGGCTCGCTTCCTCCACAGCCTCATACTCAGTGTCCTGCTGACCCCTCCTCCTGCTTCCTTCCTTCCCACAGGACTGCTGGAGAACCAGCTGCCTGACGAGGAGGCCAAGTGCTGCGAGGTGCAATGGGACTCCTGCGAGCACCCCCCAGACAGCAACAAGGACACATCCCCCAAATCCATGGCATCAGAGTCACTCCATTTCCACCGCCACGACCCCCACCTCCATCACCAGAGGCAGAACCACTACCACCTCTACCACCACCACCAGTACCACCAGTACCACCAGCCCCATTCCCCATCCTTGCTGCCGGTCTCCGCGGGGTCTCGCCTCAGCAGCATCAGGATCAGACTGTGCGTGCTGGTTCTGGTGCTCCTCCACACCATGGTGTCCTCGAGCGTGCACGGCGGCACCGGGGGGCTCGGCCTGGAGGCCCCGCCCACCCTGGAGGAGAGCCTGGCACCGGACGAGTGACACAGAGGGCAGAGCCGACCTCCAAGGAGAACACCAGATCTTTTTCCATAAAGGGGGCACATGCTATTCCTCCAATGGGAGGCACGGGATTAGGGGTGGCGCACACGCACCCCCGCACATCCCCCAAGAGCTGCTCGCGGGGCATCCCCGTGGTGAAGAGTCTCTAACGCGCACAGGGCTGCGGGACCCGGCGCCAGAAGGGTTCGGGCAGGGGCAGCATTCCCAGCCCCGCAGGCGCCGGGTGGGCAGGAACGGCACGGGGGCGGGGGGACCGAGGGGAGGGGTCCCTTGGAATTGAAGGGTGTCCCCATGGGACTGACGAGTGTCCCCCGTCCACTGCCGCGAGTGCCTTGGGTGCCCGCGCCTCCCCTGCCCGCGCCGTGCCGAGGTTTGACAGTCGGCTCAGCCCTCGTTCCTTTTCTCCTGGATCTGTGAATCCCGAGGGAGCAGGCGGAGGGGCAGCACCTCCCAGCACAGCCTGGCCCACTTCTGTCCCAGGGAAAAGCCACCGGCTTGGGGCAGAACCACCCTGGTGGGGCGCAGTGTCCTCAGCATGGCGCTGCCTCGCTGATGGCATTTGGGGACAGGAGTGGGACACTGTGACACTGCACTGTGGTACCACTTGGGGTTGGTCTCACTGCATACCAGCCTGCTCCTCCAGCCTGGCCTTTCCTGCTCCTCTATGCAAGGAGGAGGAGAGGGAGGAGGCATGGAGCAGGAAGGATGTCCCCAGCATTCCCACATCCCACTTTGCCAAGTGTCCTGATGATTTAGTGTAACCTTTTGTTGTCCTCCCTGGCTGGTGGGACTGGTCTCAGTGAGGAGTTGGGGAGATGTAAGTCCAGCAGCACATAAGCTGTGAGGGGGAAGGATCCCACGTGGCAACAGTTGGATGCAGCGAATCCCAAAGGCATCCTTCCATGCTTCCCAGCTACAAATCATTGACTGGATGGCAGGAGTACTGGGCAAATGGGCTGGAGAAATCTGGCTTGGAGGAAGTCTCCCACACAAAGAGGCACTAATAAAGCCCAGCTAGGGAGGAGCATTTTTGTGAATAGTTTCAATCCATGGATGCCCACAGATCCGGAAATTTCCAGGAGCCCAGCTGGATTTGGCCAGGCAAGGTGCTGGCTGGTGCAGCCTCATTTGGCTAACTTGGGGTGGTTTTTAACCTGAGCTCAGCATATCCAGGGATTCAGCCCCAAACAAACATCAGATCCCTAGGATCTGTTCTCCAGGTAATTTCCTAGGAAACTCCCAATTCTCCACCCACCCACCAGAACTGTTCCCAGCATGGATACTGCGAGGTGGTGCCTCTGGGCTGGGCACCAGGGGCTGTAATTTGTCCTGAGTGTGGGCAGGTAAGGAAGAGAGGGTGTTTTAGCACAAGATCACGAGTTGAGTGTGAACCCACCCCCTGCTCCCAGAGGGGCTGGGATCATCCCTCTGTTTCCAGGCTGGCTTTTGACAGGAACCTACAGCAGAGCCCTGCATGGGTCACTGCAGGAGACAGGGATGGAGCAGGAGGAGTGTCCTGCTGCATCCCAAATTGATCCCAGATCCCTGCGAGGGTGCAAGAAGTCCCAGAGTTGATGACCTGTAGGAGTTTTGTGGTTTCTAGTCTCTTAAGGTGAAGCAACACCAAGCAGAGCCCTGTGAGCAGAGCCCCATGAGCAAAGCTACTTCCTGCCCGGCTGGAAGAAGGAAGTACCAGGCATCTCATGGGAAGCACAGGTTTCCTGACATTTCCAGCCCATTTCCAGACCAAAGAGGCTCTGAGAAGCAGCTGAATGTTTGATTCCTGCTTTGACTTGAATCTCCGAGCTTTGGGGTGATGTTTACACACCACCAGTTGCCTGTTCCCAAAGTCCTGCAGAGACGAGGCCTGTGATCCCATTGTCCCATGGTTTTTGGGGTGGGAGAGGTGGTGTTCATGGAAGATGGAGAGTGTTTCCCGAGCAGATTCCCTTGCTATTGCCATCCAAAAAGTAGTATGTTTCTCATTTGATTATTCTTCATGACATCCATATAATTTCAGCCTAGTTTACACCAATTAGAACAGTTGGACATGGAGCAGTTCTGCAAACTGAGATCCAATCCCTTGGTTTCCTGTGAGCAGTGGGGTTCTGGAGCTGCTCTGACAAGGAGCAAAAGCTCCCAGGCAGGCCAGGGGAGGGAGCACAGCCCCATCCCTGCCTCCAGACAGCTGGATCCTGAAGGAAGTTAGATTTCTCCTGTACTGCCAAGAGTTAAGCTAATTCCAGACACCTCTCTCAGAGACAGACCGTGTCCAATCTTGGAGCGACTCATCGGGAGAGAGAATAGCCCAGTGTGGTGCGTCAGCAAGTGGCCCTGAGTCACTGGCCCTGTTGTTCCCTGTGTCATGTGTGACACTGAGCAGCACTGGCAGGCATGGGGTGGCTCAGCCTCAGTCCCTGCACCACATCCAGATCTGGCACCATCCTGAAAGATGTGTGTCCTTCTCCCTGCCCCAAAGCCCTTGTGTCCTACTGGTGATGGAGCGTCAGGCAAGGCTTGGGGGTGGTGATGGGTGATGTGGGATTCCCAGAGTTGTGGAAGTGTCCAAGGCCAGGTTGGACAGGGCTTGGAGCAACCTGGTCCAGTAGGAGGTGTCCCTGCCCATGGCAGAGGGTGGAATAGAATGGCCTTTAAGATCCCTTCAACCTAAACCATTCCATGATTTCCACAGAGCTACAGGAGTGAGATCCAACAACCCAAGTCATCTTCAGGAGGTGCTGGCAGGGATTTGCTGGGATAACCTGGGAGCTGTGAGAAAGTTTCACCTTCCCTAACACCAGCTGGAGACTTCCCTTGGGAGGTCAGGAGCATGTGTTGCGTCCCAGAGAATCAGGAAGTGGAGCCATTTCAGAACTGGGCTAGTCTGGGTGGCTACTGGGGGGGTTTGAGCCCCATCCACTGGGAGTGAGGAGGCCCCCAGGACAGGAGATCCATGTGTTTTCCAGGCCACGGCTCCCGGGGTGTGTTCCCAAGAGGACGAGATGCCAGAGAGAGCACACGGGATGCAGATCCACTCTGGGAGCATAGAATGGGCTTTACCTGCTGCAAGTGGGAGGAAAGTGCTGAGTCTTCCCAGAGCGAGGCTTTGGAAGGAGATCTTTTCTTTAGCGAGTCTGGGCTGCTGTCAATAAGTTCTATGGTTTTAGGGCACACCATGCTGCATTCAACACTTTGCCAATCTCCTTTAACAGATCCAGACAAGGCTGTTCCCAGAGCAGGAGCAGCTGGAAGCGGTGTATGGAGCAGTCCATCATCAGGAGCCCATCGGATAAAATTCCTGCCTTTGGTCTGACATTACAACCTCCTAATCCTCCATCCCTGAGTGTTCTGGCTTTGCTCTCTGAGAGAACAGCCCAGGAAGCAGACAGTGGCATTGTCTCAACACCAATGGCATTATTTTTATTACAAAGTGGAGGGAATGTGCCTGGAAAAGGAGAGTGTGCTTGGATAAAGAAGCAATGTGCCTGGATAAGGAGGGGAAGGGCTTCCTTACCCTGTGTGTCCAGGGATGCTTCACCCCAAGCCCTGTGTCCGCCAGAGCAGGGACTCTTTGCAATCCCAAATGCTTTCCACATTCCCAAAGCCACCTTGGAAAACATGAGCTCTAAATGATTTATCCTACCAGGAACTTAAACCCAAGGGGCTTTGTCCTTTTCATCCAATGATCTTTTCTCCCTAAAGAAGTTGCCCCGTGTTGGGATTAATATGTAAAACTCAACTTTTCCTTCAGTGGACAAACTTCTATTTGCTCAGAGAAAATTCCCAGTGGGAAGCAGTGATTCCTCCCTGGTGAGGGGGTTTCTCATCCCCGGGGAAGTGAGGGATGATGATGTCTCCACAAGCTCCAGGTGTGGGCAGAGAGAAGGAGCAAAGGGAGCCGGGTCCAGCATTATTCACAGGTTTTGCACTTTCGTGTAGTTGCCAGTTGTACAAATTAATTAAAAATAACTGAAGAAAAATCCCAAAGAAAGGCCCCACTTCCTCTGGGGAACATTAATCATTAGCTGAGTCTTTTTCTTATGAAAATACAGATCCATGGTAGCCCCAGGCAGAAGATTCCCAGGGAGAGCCCTCACCATTCGTGCTCAGAGTTAGGGAAATAGCTTTGAAAGCATCTGACAACTAAAGCAGAACATGTTGAGTAACTTGGCGACAGTGGGAAAACATCTGGAACTGGTTTTTCTTCAACATGCTTTGCTTCAAGAGATGTCAGGGCAGTTCATTCACTGCCACTCAGGGCCACGGGTGGGGCCGGGAGATGCTCGGCTGCCTCCTGGAGGAAGGGAATAAAGGGAAGATCCCAGATATCTGCTGCTCTTGGGCAGGAACCTGTGAGGCCAGGCCATGGAGTGTCCCTGTGCTGAGCTCTACAGGTGCCTCCTGATCTCTGGTGGCACCGAGCGTGATGGTTTGGGATGGGTTGTTGAGGTTGCCTGGAAATGCTGTGGCTACCCCATCCCTGGGAGTGTCCAAGGCCAGGTTGGATGGGGCTTGGAGCAACCTGGGCTAGTGGAAAGTGTCTGGATGAACTTGAATTTCCCTCCCAACCCAAACCACTCTGGGATTCCATGATTTCCACAGAGCCAAAGGGAGTGAGGTCCCATAGACCAGGTTACCCTCAGCTTGTGATTCATCCTAATCCCATTCCTGCTGCCATCTGGGAAAGGAATGCCTGTAGGGCTTGGTGGAGACAAAGTCAGGACAGAAACATTGCTGGATTCTTCCAGAAAGTGATGGGGCAGTGTACTAGTTTGAAAGCAAACCAGCAGGAGATTCCAAGTGAGAACTACAATTTAATAGGAAAATTAAGATAAAGGCAGTAATACAGAAACTTTGGCTTAGACTGACAGAGTCAGAATACAACCTGACACCCTGTTGGTCAGGATGGTGGTAGCAGTCCGATTAAATGATGGCTACAGTCCTGTTGGAGTGATGGATGTGGTTCTGTCGAAGCAGTGATCCTGTAGAAAGATCTGGTCCTTCTCTGGAGGTCCAGTGGTAGTTATGGAGCACTTGTCCTCGAGGAATCCAGTGGTAGTGCTCCCATGGTGTTCCAAGCCTCAGATTATATCCAGGTAGGAATGTTCAGTTCCTCCCTCTGGGTGGAGCATTTCACAATGGGATGATGTAATTCTATGAGTCATTCTGGGAGACCTTGATGGCCCATTAGTGGAGATGGCTCCCCACAGAGTGGCTGCTACTTCCCTGGAGGGAGTTATCAGGACTGAGTCATGGGGAAGATAAAGAACACTGCCCCACCTATCTTTTGGTTACATCTTACATTGTAACCCAAGACAGGCAGGGAGTTCTATGTATCAGTTTTTTGTGCTTTCCTGGGGCTTCCCATCCCTAGGGGTTAAATTTCTCTTAAACTAGGCTGGAAAAGTTGTGAAGGGCCATGTCTGGTGTTCAGGTTGAAAATTAAGGAACTCCTTCAGCCCAAAAGTTAGCTCATGGGCATCCCAGCTGGAGGTACCACCATCACACAACCTCAAAACCATGCCTTCTCCCACAGTAGCAGCCTGCTCAAAGCTCCTGGATCACAGCAGCCCTGGAGCTGCACAACTCCCACCATGAGTCCATTTTATTCCAGAAATAGAAGGATTTTAGCAGCTGTTTTTGGGTATTCTTGGTCCAGGTGGCTCTTTGGGTGACCTCCCAGCCCTGCATGTCTCTGTGAGGAAGGGAGCAGAGGGAATGCTGTGGTGGGGGATGGACCATTTTTAATTGAGGACCATAAAAAATAAGGAATAATAAATTTTAAAAGTTGTTGGGGTTTATCAAAGCTCTCAGCCCCTCTCAAAGGCCTGGACAGGAGATGGGTGAGTTCCCGAGCCCAGTCCCTCCACCCTTTCCTGCTCCACATCTCTAGGACTTGTGTTCCAGGCAGTCCAGGAGCGGTTTTCAGCCTTTTTAGCACTTCAGGATGATCCTTTTTCAGCCCAGAAAGTTGACAACACTGCTTGTTGTAAACTGAAACTGAGAAAAAAACCCCCAAGAATTAGGCTTGGCTTATGAAATTTGGGGTTGGTTTTACCATTTTTAAATGTATTTGGGAACTGGACATGCTTGAGTTGCAAAACAAAAAGACAAAAAGAGCCAGACAGTGATTTTTTTAAATTTTGAAACTTGTCAAAACAAGATAGATTGATCATTATGACCAATTCTTTTTTCTTTTTTATCTTTTTTCTTTTTTCTTTTTTCTTTTTTCTTTTTTCTTTTCTTTTAACTTTTTTCTTTTTTCTTTTTCAAATTGAGAAATGCATCCAAAACAGTCCTTTCCCACAAAACCTTTCATTTTCCAAAATGAAAACGAAGAAAAAAAAAACCAAAAACCAAAAAACAAAAAACAAAAACAAAATTCAATCACACTTTTTCTGCTCACACAGTTGGAACAGATGGGCGGCAGCAGATTGGGAGAGAATGGCAATTTGTAAGGAATTCCAACCAGCTCTCCTTAAAATAGCATCCAGCCAGTTTCTCCAGGGCAGGAGGCTGGGTGGCTCTGTGGTGGGAATAGGGTGGAGCAAATCCTGGTTGAGCAGGCCGGTATAACACCTTGAGAATGCAGGGACACCTTCCCAGTGGGAATCAGAGATGCTGATGCCTGGGAGGAATTCCTGGGGATCCCCAGCCATTCCTCTAATGGAGGTTTGGTTTAGTTTTCTGTTTCAACCCAAACTGAATCCAGCTCCTTCAAGCCTCCTGTTCAGACACAGCCTCAGGATGCCGTCAAAAGGGAGATGCTCCCGTCTGAGCACAGGGGTGGAAATTGGGAACAAATTCTATGTGCTGGTCCTTGAGGGAGCCAATGCTGTGCTCAGGAGAGATGTGGGAAGGGAGAGCAGGAGGAGACCCCAGCCCCTCGTGCCTTTCTCCCTCCAGAGCGTGTCTGAGCTGGGGCTCCCTGCCTTGCACTGGGTGTCCCAGGGCCTTGGGGGGACCTGTGGGGACCTCAGGGGGACCTGTGGGACCCGACTCCTGCAGTGCCCAGGCTGCTTGTGCCCGAACCCTTCTCAAGTGCTTGTGCCATGTGGGTGGTGACAGAGCTCAGCCGACCCCAATGAGGTCCTTTAACAGTGTGTGGTGGTGAAACGCAAACCAACATTGCTGAAGTCAAAGTATCCTAGAATTTCTAATCCCCCGGCCTGGTTTCTCTTTCTTTTTAGCTTTTCCTCCTCCACCTCCTAGACCCTCTCTCTGTTCCCACCCCCCTTCTGTTTCTCTTTCTCCCTTCTGTCATAAGAAAGTGACTGTGTCCTCAAAGGGACAGTTTTCTTATGCCATTTTATACACTGTGCTTCATGTTTAGAACTTTTTTGCACTAGTTCCTATTACATTTATTTTCCAAACTGGTTTGACAAAAAACAAAAAACACCCCAACAAAAACACAATCCCATGCTATAATTCAGTTGTATTAAAATATTATCCTACTACTCTCTATGTTAAATAGTCTCTGTACCTGTAATGCTTTCAGTTCTGTTGTATTTTGGGGCCGAGGTTTTCTCTGCTCCTTGTTTAACCCAGTAAAGAAATAAAATATTAAGAATTGATGATAACTCCTCCTCCCTGTCTCTGCTGTGTCATTGGGGCCACCAGGGTCCCACAGGGATGGGCCCCCCCCAGAACCTGCTCTAAACCCCAGCCACTGTCCCATGGGGGTTGTTTTCCTGCCAAATCCAATCCCAACTGGAGGCCAGAGAGGAGGGATGGAGGGACAATAACCCTGCCTTAACTGATTTTTATTTTGTAACCTCTCTTTATATTCTTTTCTTTCTTGCTTTCACATTTCTTGCCACAGGGCTCACCTCAGAACAATAGGGACGAAGGCTGTCACCAAGAGATTCATCAGACAGTAATGACTCAGCCAGGGTATCCAAATTTTGCCCAGATGAAATCCACACCCACACATAATCTGGAATTAATTCCTCTGGACAACAGAGCTTGGCATGGAACAGAGTGAGGACACCGTGCTCCAAACTGAGTGCTGCATGCCAGGCTGGGAAAGGCCCCTGGATAAAGCTCTGGAGTTACACTGTGGCCATCCTCATCCCGAGCTGGAAACCTCTGTTTGGAAAGAAAACCAGGAAAAGGGGAAGAAATTGGATGGGGATGGAAATAAAAGGTTTTTTAAAACATATTGGTGCAGGAGGCAAATGGGAGAGGCACCAGCTGTGCTGGAGAACCAAGGCACAGAGTGGAGGGTGCAGGAGGGGGACTTTAGGGGGCTGGAGGGTCACAGTGAGAGGGGCTAGGGGTGATAATGAGCGGGCTGCACCTCCCCAGCATGGGCAGCAGGAAGGGAGGATTCTGTACCTCTGCCCTGCTCAGGTGAGACCCCACCTGCAGAGCTGCCTCAAACTCTGGAACCCCAAAATCAGAAGGACCTGGACCTGCTGGAGCAAGTCCCGAGGAGGCCACGGAGCTGCTCCAAGGGCTGGAGTTCCTCTGGGGCCAGACTGGGAGAGCTGGGAGTGTTCACCTGGAGAAGGCTCCAGAGACACCTCAGAGCCCCTTCCAGTGCCTAAAGGGGCTCCAGGAGAGCTGGAGAGGGACTTGGGACAAGGGATGGAGGAACAGGACAAGGGGGAATGGCTTCCCACTGCCAGAGGGCAGAATTAGGTGGGATATTGGGAAGGAATTCCTGGCTGTCAGAGTGGTGAGGCCCTGGCACAGGTTGCCCAGAGAGGATGGAAGAGGTGTTTGGCCCCCCAGACAGGAAAGTACCCATTGGAGCCTGTCCCCAGGAAGCCTCAGGTACCCCAGGTTGTCCTGCTGCAAGCAATTACAGCAGCCCAGGTGATTCCCGATTCCAGAGTGATTCCTCTTGGATGTGGCCTAAACTGCCCCAATTTGAGAGCTCTGGGCCCCAGCTGGGCTTTAGGAACTACATAAAAGGGTCCTGCAAGGGCGTGGGCTGGTGAACAGTGCTGGGATGCTGCATCAGCCTTTTCAGGAGAGTGGGATCTTTTTCCTTTGGGAATGCTGTTGGAAGGATGTGTCTTGGCAGTCCTGGTGCCATCTCTCATTCCCACCAACCTCCCGGGTGCCTGGGGGGCAATGATGCCACTTCTGAGCTCCCAGGGAAGGGTTTTGATGGCTACGTGGTGCCCAAACTGCTGCGGCAGCTGCAAATCTACCTGGGAAGTTGCTGATTCCCAAGGATTTGATCAGCAGGGATTTGAGTTAAGTGGATGTGAATTTTCATGGCTATAGGGCTGTGCACCCCAAAGCTGGGAGGCAGTGTGGGGCCAGAGAGAAGTTTCTCATCTGTGAATTTGCCTCATACCTCCATAAAAACTGTGATGGTCAGCATGGAAAGAATTCTGCTGGAAAGAGCCTGGAAAATGCTGCACCCCTGAGAAAACAACACAAAGGGCTGCAGACCCAAATCAAAGTCCAGGCCTGGGAATGTTTTGAGGTGTGAGATGGAACTCACCAGATGCTGAAGTCCTGGGTGGGGTCTGGGGTTTGAACCTCAGCCCTTCTGGATGTGGATTAGGAATTCATCTTTTATGTTTTTATTTATAGTTTAATAGATGGTGCACCAGCTCCTGCTTTCTGGGTTATCAAAGAGGAAAAGGATAATTTTCAAATGTGTATTTCTGAACAATTTTAGACCTCCTGCAGCTTCTCCATCCTCCCTGAGCAGAGGAGAACTTGGGATTCATGGAAATCCAGAAACAGGGTTCTGAAACTGTGCTTGAGATCCTTGTTTTTCACACCAACACTTGAACAGGTAAGATTAAGAATTCTGAAGAGAGGATTCCTCCTCTCAGGAATGCCATTTCAGGGTGTTTTCCACCTACTAGAAAACTACAGGATGATTTTACACCTTTCCGAGTCTGGACATTCTGGATACATTCCAACTGGAGCTCCTGATGTTGGCGAGTTCTGCATTTCTTTTTCTGGGATCAATCTGGTTATTTGGGTGTGTTTATGGCTTTTGTGACTTGACAATGTGATGCCACCTCAGCCAACTGATGAAAATCCTGGAGTGAGGAGTTCACATTGTTAATGGTCATAATTTTCCACATTTTTTGCCTGAAGAACTCCCTTGTTCTCTTCTTTTTGTCTCAAAATCTGTGTTAAGTAACAGCTTACAATTAATTTTTCATTCCAGCCCCCTTTGCCCCAGCAGAGCCTGGAGGGGCTGTGGAAGGTGGGTTTTTATGGATTTCCATAGATGCTGTGAGCCAGATGGGTTTTACTGGGTGATTTCTTTTTCCCTTGTTATGCTTTTCCTGGTTTCTCCTTTGGATCATGGCCTTGGATCTATTTTGGTACCTGAGGAAGATCAAGGTTCCACTGATGTGTTTTCCCCACTGAAAAATCTGTCTTTATGTCCTAGGTTACAATGTAAGATGTGCCCAAAGTATGTATTCTATCACCATCTTCAGGAGCTGTTGAACGTGAGGCACGAGGTACTGAGAAAAGTCAGAATTTCAATTTTGTATTTGAGAAGACACCTGTTCCCTATGCTGCTCAACATACTTACATGTGTCTTATACCTAGCGCTCTATATTTTTCCACACATGGGGCACTATCTGCTGACCTTAATACTCCTGTGTAGACCAGGGTATGGTATTAGGATTGCTTTATTAGTCTATTATATGCTAACCTCTGAGGCAATGAACATCATTCAGAATATATATTGGATTTTATTTTCTTGTCCTAGCCTAGGATGCTATGTCTGGAGCTTCAGCAAGCCCCTGTGAGAAGGTGTGAAGAATGATTTTTTTCCAGCCTTTCAGGCCTGACACAGCAGTTTTCAAAAATACTGATTTTTCTCTAGATGCTAAGGTCAACATAATGTTGTTGTTAGTTCTGCTTTGTCTTCTCTGCACAGCCTGCACCATGCTTAGAAACAAAACACTACATGGTGAGGTGCAGTGTCTTCTTGAGGAAGAGGGAAAAAGAAGCAAAGCAACAGTGTCCATGTCCACACAGACTGTCACAGAGGAGAAAGGAGCCAAAAGCAAAGCAACAGTGTCCGTGTCCACATAGGTTGTCACAGAAGAGAAAAGAGCCGAAAGCAAAGCAACAGCATCCATGTCTACACAAGCTGTTACAGAGGAGGAAGGAACCAAAGGCACCATGAGCATCTCCACATAAACCGTCACCGAACCAGAACAGCCTAAACCGGTAGCAGTTGCTCCCGTTCAGAAGTCAAAGAGCAAATGAGTCTGCAAAGTGACTGACAAGGATGCAGCAGGACCTTCGCACCCAGCAGAAGAGACAGAGCCGGAGATCATCACTCACTCTCTATCCCTGGGTGAGCTGCGTGACCTGCGGAGGGAATTCACCCCCCAGACAAACGAGTCCATCTTGACCTGGCTGCTCTGCATCTGGGACAGTGCAGCCAATGACACCATTCTGGATGGAAGTGAGGCCAGACAACTGAGATTGCTGTCCTGGGATGTGGTCATTGACCAGGGTATCGGGAGAACCCAAGGAACTCTCAGCCTCTGGTGGCGACTGCTGACAAGTGTGAAGGACAGATACCTTTGTGAAGAAGACCTGCAGGTGCACCAAGGAAAATGGAGCACAATGAAACAAGGTATCCGGTGCCTGAGGGAGTTGGTTGTGCAGGAGATCATTTTCTCAGAAGACGAGAGATTTCCTAAAAGCCCAGATGATGTCCAGTGCACATCGTAGATGTGTTTGAGATTGGCACAGCTAGGGCCAGAGACGTACTCCCGTTACCTGACAACACTGCAATGGAAGGAAGGCGAAGACAAGGTGAGTGTCTTGGTCAATAAACTAAGAATTTATGAGGACACCGTCACCGCCCCGTTTCGTACCCATGTCTCACGCATAGAAACAAGGCTGGCTGAGCAAGTCTGGAGCTTGATTGAAGGCGGCCATCAGAAACTGAAGAAAGAACTTAAAGAAGAAATTTACCACATCTCGCCCTGACCAACAAGAGTCTCTGCCATTAGAAGCAAGCCTTCCCCAGCCAGGGAGAGAGGCTACACTCCACGAGGTAACCTCTGGTCTTTTCTTCAGGAGCATGGAGAAGACATGAGTAAATGGGATGGAAAACCCACCTCCTCCTTAGCAGCCCGGGTACCTGAACTGAAAAGAGGGACACCTACCATGAGAAGCTCGTCTAAAGTCAATGCTGCTCTGATCTCTCGTGCACAGAACTACAGAGAGTATAGGAATGATGATGTGACTGATCCTCTTGAAGGGACCTCAGGAACCTATTTACAGGAAGAGAGCAACGTGCACCATGACCAGGAATAGGGGGGCCCTGCCTCTAGCCAGGTAGAGGAAAGAGACAATCGGATCTTTTGGACTGTGTGGATCCAATGGCCTGGCACATCTGACCCACAAGAATATATGGCTTTGGTTGACATTGACGCACAATGTATCCTGATGCCATCAAGGTATGTAAGAACAAAATCCATTTCTATTTCTGGAGTGACAGGAGGATCCCAGAAGCTGACTGTATTGGAGGCCGAAGTGAGTTTAACTGGGAACGGGTGGCAAAAACACCGCATCGCAACTGGCCCAAAGACCCCATGCATCCTCGGCATAGACTATCTCAGGAATGGATATTTCAAAGACCCAAAAGGATACCGTTGGGCTTTTGGAATAGCTGCTGTAGAGACAGAAGACATCAGACCACTGAATACCTTGCCTGGTCTCTCAGATGACCCCTCTGCTGTGGGACTGCTGAGAGTTGAAGAACAACAGGTACCAATCACCACAGCAACTGTACACCGTTGGCAATACCGCACTGACAGAGACTCTGTGATTCCTATCCATGAAATGATTCGTATACTGGAGAGCCAAAGGGTAGTTAGCAAGGCTCGTTCTCCTTTCAACAGCCCTATGTGGCCAGTATGTAAGTCCAGTGGAGAATGGAGACTGATGGTGGATTACTGTGGTCTGAATGAAGTCACACCACCACTGAGCGCTGCCGTGCCGGACATGCTGGAACTCCAGTACATGCTGGAATCCAAGGCAGCAAAGTGGTAGGTGACCATCGATATTTCCAATGCCTTTTTCTCCATTCCTTTGGCAGCAGAGTGCAGGCCTAAGTTTGCCTTCACCTGGAGGGGCGTACAGTACACATGGAACTGACTGCCCCAGGGGTGGGAACACAGTCCCACCATCTGCCATGGACTGATCCAGGCTGCACTGGAAAAGGGTGAGGCTCCCAAACATCTACAGTACATCGATGACATCATTGTGTGGGGAAAGACAGATAGCAAGCGAAGCTTTCAAGAAAGGAGAGAAAATTATCCAGATTCTGCTGAAAGCTGGTTTTGCCATTAAGCGAAGTAAAGTTAAGGGACCAGCTCAAGAAATTCAGTTTCTGAGAGTCAAGTGGCAAGATGGACGTCGCCAGATCCCCACAGAAGTAATCAATAAGTGTCACGGTGCTGTGTTTCGAGACCTCAGCGTCTCCACGCACGGTCAGTCCAGGACACTGTGACACGGGACGAGGATCAGTTCGTGCGCCGCGCGACGATACTGATTCCTGTGGGTTCTTGTTTCGAGAGATCTTTGGCAGCGGTCTTAAAGTGATGAAGCAGAGGCAGGGTGGGAGGCAGGTAGCAGCATTTATTGTGTGGCAAGCGCGATATCACGCTCCTGCGTCTGCTCTCGCAACTGCCCCGAGGGCGGTTCTGCATACACTTTTATACAGATGGTGTCAGGGAGGGGTAAAGGCAAAACAACCAGTAGAGGGAATTCTAGGGACCGTTAGACAGGTGCAATATTCAACTTTTGCCAACCAGGGGAGAGGGAGAAATACAAAACTCGCGGGCTTTCTGACGGACAGAAAACTGACAGTTACGTCACTTGCCGCAGGGGTACACGTGGATAGGGAGGAAACAAAGGAACATATAACAAACTTAATAAACTAAATTTCACACACTGCCACATCTCCCCCTTTTTCATTTAATAAAATGAGCAAACCTGGCATGGAGGAGGCTGCAGTTCAGACTCAGAAAAGCTGTTTCTGAACCCTGACTGCACGGACGACCACTGCTCCTCATAGAGGCTCTCGTCCTCCCAGGACTTTTCTAAGTTTTCCAATTCAATTTCCTCAGGAACAGTTGCCATGGAGACACAGTTCACAGACGGCTTTGGGGGAGATGTAGCACCAGACATAAACTTACGAATCATTTTTCTTATAGAACATATCATAACTAAAGCAATTATAATTACCAATAATATAAACAAACAGGTTTTCAAAATGGATCCAGACCAACCCGAGAGTCCCAAGTTCTTAAAAAGGTCGATGGACCAGTCTGATGTCTCTTCTTTGATTTCGCTCACCAAGTCCCTCATTTTTTTGATGGCTTCTTTGATGTCCTCAGTTGTAGCTGCGGCTGAGGTTTTGCTGAGGCGAATGTTGTCTTGGCCTGTAGGTGTAGCGAGGGTGGCCCAGACGTTTGCCTCGGTCTGAGGGATGATTCTGGCGTGATGGGCAGCCAGGAGGGTGGTGAGGAGGAGAATCATCGGCAGGAAATGTGCCATGGTGGTGGACTTTTTCTGGTCTGGGTTGGATCTTTCACACAAAAAACTGAAAAACAGACTTTAAAACACATAATAATTAGCATGAAGGTTGAAAATAAGAAAAAGGTGAGGGATCCTCCTATTCCCAGAGAATGGGCAGGGTCAGCCAGGTGCAATTTCGCCTTTTGCGGCGCAGTGCCGCAGAAGCGACCTGTGGTACACCTTCCCTTCTCTCCCCCTGCTTTTTCCTAAAAGGCTTCACCCATTTTGCAGGGACCCATCTGAGCCCAGTGGGCATGGAGATGCAGGCATACCCTCATCCCCACATCACCAGGTCATATGGGCCTTCTACCTGTCCACTCTCAGGAGACCTGAGCAGGACTGGTGGCTTTTCCTTTTGTTGGAAATCAGAACTTGATCCGAAGTGTCTCACGACTGGTGGGTTAAACACCTCAAAACTTCAGTTAAGAAAATTGATCCTGTACAGTGCCCTGGCTAAACGGATAGAGGGAGGCTCCACCTTCAGTACCTGCTGTTGTTGTGCAAGGACCCTTTTGACTTCTTGATGGGTCCGTTCCACAATCGCTTGGCCTGTGGGGGAGTGTGGGATGCCTGTTTTATGCTCCACTCCCCATTGCTGCAGGAAGCTGCAGAACTCACCTGACTTGTACGCTGGGCCATTGTCAGTTTTGAGACCTTTGGGGATACCCATAAACGAGAATGCTTAGATGAGGTGTTTAATGACATCCTGTGCCTTCTCTCCTGTGTGCGCAGAGGCGTAAACTGCACCTGAGAAAGTATCTACAGATACATGAACGTATTTCTGTCTTCCAAATTCTGCAATGCGTGTGATGTCTGTCTGCCAGAGCTCACAGCTTTGAAGCCCACGAGGATTGACTCGAGCATGCAGTGTGGGCACGGTGTGCGACTGACACGATGGACAAGAGCCGACAATTGCCTTGGCCTGCTGATGTGTGAGATGGAGATGTCTGACCAGGCTTGGCACGTTCTGGTGGAAAAGCTGATGACTAAGCTTTGCCTGTTCGAATATGTTTGGCAATGGGGCTATTGCTGCAGGAGCAGCGAGGCCGTCTGCTCTCCTGTTACCTTCAGCAATAAACCCTGGCAAATCAGTGTGTGATTTTGCGTGCATCACATAAAACGGATGGTCTCGGTGGGAGACAAGCTTTACAAGTTTCGAGAGCAGCTCATACAGAACGGTTGGACACTTCTTGCAGAATGGCCTGATCTGCCCTAGATACCACCCCCGCCACATATGCGGAGTCAGTTACTAAATTGAATGATTTGGGAAACCTCTTGAAGGCTCTAACAACTGTGGCCAACTCAGCAATCTGAGGTGATCCCATCACCTCCTGAACATCTTCTTCCCACTGCTGAGTTTCAGGATTCTCCCAAGTCAGAACTGACTTGTGAGAAGCCCCAGACGCGTCTGTGAAAACTGTCAGAGCTTTGAGGGGCTTTCTGCTCCAAATACTTTGCATTGCCAATGTGAATGCTGTTTCTGAATTGAACAATTTGTGGGCCGGCCGATGAATTGATATTTGGCCCGTGAAGGAACCTAGGGTGAATTGCAATGCTTCATTCTCTTGAAGCAGGTGTTCTAACATGGATTTTGTCATTTGGCCCATTTTCAAGCCAATTGGCATGTGAATGCACTCAAAGTCACTACCGGCCAGATCTTTCATCCGCACTCTCACTTTGCAGATGAGCTCAGCCATGAGCTCCTGTGGCTGTGTCATTCTTTTGGGCTGCTAGTGGCTGAGAAAGACCCACTCTATAATCAACAGAGGATCTCCCCTGCCTTGGACCTTGTTACCTTGTCTGGGTGTTTTTGCAGACAGGTCCCACTGAAAAATGATGCCATGCAGATGCGGCAGCTTTCCTAGGATGATGAAACGGAAAGGCAGGTTTGGGTCCCATCTATGTGCCTGTCTGGAAGACATTGCATTTTGAACCTTTTCAAGTGCTGTTTTTGCCTCTGGAGTAAGTAGCCTAGGAGAACTCAGCTCCTCTCCCCCCTTCAAAAGATTGAAAAGAGGGGCTAAGTCTTCACTAGTCAGACCCAGCCAGGGCCTTACCCAATTCAAAGCACAACAGAGTTGATGGGCATCAGCAAGGGTCTGGACTTTTGTCCTGATCTCAAATTTCTGCGGAACAATGGTCCGCTTATTTATCTCCAAGCCCAGGTACTTCCAGGGTGTCATCTTCTGAATCTTTCCTGCCTGCAGCTCGAAACCTGCAGCAACTAACAAATCTGTTAAAAGGCCAAGTGTGTGTGTCAGTGCATCATCTGTCGGGGCACACACAAGTATATCATCCATATAATGATGGATGATTACTTCCTCCGCGTCTGCTCTCACAGGGGACAACAAGGAAGTGACAAATTGCTGACACAGAATTGGCGAGACTTTCATACCTTGCGGCAATACACGCCAGTGATATCGTTTCCTTGGGGCCGCTTGGTTGATGGAAGGAACCGAAAAGGCAAAACGTGGAGCATCGTCAGGGTGTAGGGGAATTTGGAAGAAACAATCTTTTATGTCAATGACTGCCAGATTCCAATCTCGAGGGAGCATGGTTGGGGAGGGCATTCCTGGTTGGAGAGACCCCATATCTTCAATAACATTATTAATTTGGTGGAGGTCGTGAAGGAGCCGCCACCGTGTCTTGTCAGCCTTTCGAATGACAAAGACAGGTGAATTCCAAGGAGAATTAGTCTCCTCGATGTGACTCTTTTTCAATTGCTCTTCTACGAGCTCCTGAAGCGCCTGTAATTTCTCTTTAGAAAGCGGCCACTGTTCCACCCAGACTGGGTTATCAGTTTTCCAATTCACTTTTTGGATGTGAAACTTCTCAGCGGCCGCTGCCCAAAAATTTTTGTGGGGGTTCAGGAATGCTAATTGTGACTCCCCACTGGGCCATGAGATCTCTACCAAGCAGTGGCTCCTCATAATCTAAAACAAAAGGACATACAGATGCCAATTGTCCATTTGGTCCCCTTACTTTCACCACGCTCTTAGATTGCCGTGCCAATTGAAGGCCTCCCACACCTTGGACATGACCTGCCACGTCCTCCAGCGGCCAGTGCGTCGGCCAGTCTTTGATTGGGACAAGAGTTAAGTCTGATCCTGTGTCAAAAAGTAGATTTTTATCAAAGGATTCCCCACCCAGTATAAATGTACACTTCACCCTGGGTTTCTGTGTTGTTACTTTGTGTACTGTGTTAACTGTGACTGTGTTGCTCTGGAGGCCAAAGCACCCGAATGGGATGGCCTGTGCAATTATCTGCCCTTTTGGCAAGAATGTGGGTGGGTGAATACAATGCAGCCAGAGGATGAGGCACTTGGGACAGTTAACAAGTCGCCCAGGAAGAACCTCAACCTCTTGCGGAGTGTGTTTGCAGTCCCCAACGATGATGTACTTACTGCACTCTACCAATGGCCAGTCGCTGACACTGCAAGGATCTATGGTAACAAAATGCCAGTCGTGGTCACTTAGAATCAGAGGTTCTGTGATCTGCAACCTGTAAGGTTCATAAAGAGAATTAGTTGTTAAAATGGGTTTTGCAAGTTCAAATTCAGGAGAGAGGAGTCTCCAGTCTGGTGTGTTTTCACAAATTGGTCGACCCTCTTTTGACCCCCCCACCTGGTCCACCCGATTAGAGTCCTCGCACTGGGTGGACCCGCGCTCCCTCTTTAGTTTTTTGGCTGTAGCTGAAAAGGTGGAGGAGTCCCAGGTGTTTGGGGCATTGTCGTCTGTCCTTGGTGTTTGTGAGGACAGGAGGCAGCCCAGTGTCCTTCTTCTCCACAGAAGTAGCATTGCTGTTGCTGCTTGCCACGGAAGGACAAGCGGCGTTGGAAAGGCTTGTGCAGCGTCTGGCCTGCAGGGGACGCTTGAGCCAAACGTGGAGGTCACGGGAGAGAAGATGCCAGAGGTGGTCGAGGCTGAATCCCACGGCTGAGGAAGGGGACCTTGACCTGACACACTTGGAGCATGGAATGAAGTGTGCGGGGTGGATCTAGAGGAAGACTTAAAATTGCTGAACGACACAAATCATTTGCATTAATAAAGGCGATTTCTTCTAAAATCTGATCCCTTGCACTCTCATTCCTGACCTGCACTTCAATTGCACGGGTCAATTTCTCCACAAAATCTACAAAAGGCTCAGCTGGACTCTGTTTGATCATGGTATAAGGTGGCATGGGAGCATGGGTTTGGAGGCTAAAAAACGCTTTGCAAGCCTGATCTCTAATTGCTGTGAGGGCTGCAGAGGGAATCAGTGAGGCCTGTGTGGAAGGAGAAATCCACTGGCCTTCACCACAAAGGAGCTCAAGGGACATCGCATTCCCTTGTCCATCTACTGCAGTATCTGGCTGTTGTAAAAGGCGTGGAAGTGTTTTCCGCACCGGCTGCTTCCATGCCGCTTCCCAGAGTTTGAACTCTGTGACATTCATGAGGCATGAAAACAGCTGCTTTAAATCAGCAGGAACAACTGTCGCATTAGAAAGATCGGCTGTAAGGAGACCACGGAAGTACGGGCTTTCCCTTCCGTACTCTCCGTGGGCTTTCCAGAGATCCTTAATCAACTCTTGGGAAAAAGGTTGCCAATTTGGACTGTCACTGGTGTCCCCCCGGGAGCGCCTGAATGTCACTGGAGCAACAGTGAAGCAAGCCTGCTGACTCCCTGGTTCCCGGTTGTTTACTTCCTGGTTCTGACCGTGGGAACCGGAAGTGTCACTGTGGGAACCAAACAAACAACATGACCGAATTCCGGGGTGGGGACACGCCGGGAACTCCGCCTGTGGCTCTGCCTGGCAGGCGGGTCCATGGGCGGGCTCGGGGGCAGGGCAGGTGGGTGGGAACTTCAGAGTGGTGGGAGGGGTAGGGGACGGGAGGGGGTGGGGTGAAGGGGAAGGGTGGGGAGAACAAAGAGGATTGTGGGGACAAGGAGCGGGGGATAGTGAACTGACCATGTGGTCCCCACCATCTTGGACGCCACAGCCACCGCCACAAGGCTTCTGTGATGCAGCAACTTTAAAATAAACTTTTGTCTTGGAACTGGGAGAAATCGGGGTGGGGGAAGGACTTCTAGTCGCTGGGCCAGGGCTCCTAGAAGCATCCCGCGCAGTCCAGCCCAGACTATGCAGGCGGGGGGAACAGGAATTTTGAAAAAAGCCGGGGCTGGTAGACCTTTTGTCTGCCGCTTTCCTTAAAATTCCTTTTTTGCGGGGAGAGGGTTTGGGGCTGCGGGAAGGGCAAACCGGGACAAGCTGTCCTCGCAATGGCTCTTTTTTGAACTCTCTGTATTTTGCCGCGGCGGCTTTGAGCAGCACAATTAAAGCCGCGAATTTTTGCGGGTCTCTGCTTTTTGCATCTGCCAAATCTGCCAATTTCTGCCAATTTCTGCCAATTTCTGCTCCGCAGCGCTCCAAAAGTGCGGGCTGCAGGCATGTGCTCGTGAGATTTCTGGGAAGGTCACACAGAGCCATTGCGAAAATCGCTTTACACAACTTTTAGAAAACCTAGCTTTCTTAAATTCTAACAACTCAATCAGAACCTTAAAAATCCCATCCTGTACCAACGAGGAAGAGGCACCCATCTCCTTCCGCGTTTAGATCTTAAATCGGCACTTTCCCAAACCGAGATCGAGAAAATAAATGTTTAAAAGAAAAAAAACCCACTGCACCTTTAAAAGACCGGCACCTCTGCACTCACTAAATCAGCACAGCGTGAAACGAAAAAGCAGCTGCCAGAAACACGCTCCTTCTGAGCTTCCGCTGACTGCCACGCGAGCCGCTGCACCCACACGCGCACACCCGTGCTCGCGCACAAAACAAAAATCGCGAAAACAAACAGAAAGAAAGAAAAGCGCCAGGAAGAACCGAAAACCAGAGAACGAGCAAAAGCACTCCGATCCCGGTGGTCGCTCGACCAGCCTCTCCGTGGACTCGCTCCGACGGTGGCTTCCCAAAACCGAAACCCGCTCGGCAGAAAAAGCGGGGATACTTAGCAAACTCCTGGCGGTGGATGCAAAAACCAATCTCGGGGTACCTCTGCTTTTGGGGGAGACGGCTCCCCGTCGCTCCGGGAGCTCTTCCTTGAGTCCACGAGGCTGCTTCGACCGAAGCTGCTTGCAACACTCACGGACCGCGATTTCAGACCACGCGCCTGGCGTGGGGTCTGCCAGTCCTTTTTCCGTGGGCTTTCGAGACCTCCGTCAATCTCTTCTCAGCTCCACGGCTTGGGCACCACAATTTATGTCACGGTGCTGTGTTTCGAGACCTCAGTGTCTCCACGCACGGTCAGTCCAGGACACTGTGACACGGGACGAGGATCAGTTCGTGCGCCGCGCGACGATACTGATTCCTGTGGGTTCTTGTTTCGAGAGATCTTTGGCAGCGGTCTTAAAGTGATGAAGCAGAGGCAGGGTGGGAGGCAGGTAGCAGCATTTATTGTGTGGCAAGCGCGATATCACGCTCCTGCGTCTGCTCTCGCAACTGCCCCGAGGGCGGTTCTGCGTACACTTTTATACAGATGGTGTCAGGGAGGGGTAAAGGCAAAACAACCAGTAGAGGGAATTCTAGGGACCGTTAGACAGGTGCAATATTCAACTTTTGCCAACCAGGGGAGAGGGAGAAATACAAAACTCGCGGGCTTTCTGACGGACAGAAAACTGACAGTTACGTCACTTGCCGCAGGGGTACACGTGGATAGGGAGGAAACAAAGGAACATATAACAAACTTAATAAACTAAATTTCACACACCGCCACAAATAAGATCTCTGCCATGTCCCCTCCTACCAACAAGAAGGAAACACAAGCTTTCCTAGGCGCCATAGGCTTTTGGAGAATGCACATTCCTGAGTACAGCTAGATTGTGAGCCCTCTCTACCTGGTTACTCGCAAGAAGAATGATTCCCACTGGGGCCCTGAACAGCAGCAAGCCTTTGCCCAGATCAAGCAGGAGATCGCTCATGCAGTAGCCCTTGGCCCAGTCAGGACAGGACCAGAGGTGAAGAACATGCTCTACTCTGAAGCCCGGAGCCATGGTCTGTCCTGGAGCCTTTAGCAAATGGTGTCTGGTGAGACTCGGGGTTGACCACTGGGATTCTGGAGCCGAAGCTACAGAGGATCTGAAACCAACTACACTCCCACAGAGAAGGAACTGCCTATGAAGGAGTTCAAGCTGCCTCAGAAGTAATTAGCTCTGAAATGCAGCTGCTTCTGGCACCCCGACTACCATTGCTGGGGTGGATGTTCAAAGGAAAGGTTCCTTCCACGCATCATGCCACCGACACAACATGGAGCAAATGGATTGCCCTCATTACACAGTGTGTCTGTATTGGAAGCCCGAATCGCCCTGGGATTCTAGAAATTATAACAAACTGGCCTGAAGGTGAGACTTTTAGATTATCTTCTGAAGAAGAGGAGCAAGTGACACATGCTGAAGAAGCCCCACCATATAATGAGCTACCGGAGACTGAAAGACGATATGCCCTCTTCACTGATGGTT
The DNA here is from genome assembly GCF_021018805.1 of Prinia subflava. NCBI lineage: Eukaryota > Metazoa > Chordata > Aves > Passeriformes > Cisticolidae > Prinia > Prinia subflava. The sequence continues at coordinate 1,372,606 of NW_026960608.1, forward strand.
CCTGTCGAATTGTAGGAGCCAACTGGAAATGGAAAGCTGCAGTATGGAGCCCCACATGACGAGTTGCGCAAGCTACTGAGGGACAAGGTGGATCGAGTCAGGTTGCAGAGATTAAAGCTGTCCAGCTGGCTTTGGATATTGCCGAATGAGAGAAGTGGCCAAGGCCCTATCTCTATACCGACTCCTGGATGGTAGCTAATGCTCTGTAGGGATGGCTGAATTGCTGGAAAAAGGCCAACTGGCAGCACAGAGGGAAACCCATCTGGGCCGCTGAGATTTGGCAGGACATCGCCACCCAAGTAGAGAAGCTGACTGTGAAAGTTTGACACGTGGATGCGCATGTACCTAAGAGTTGGGCTAATAAAGAGCATCGCAACAACGAGCAGGTGGACAAAGCTGCCAAGGTGAAAGTATCACAGGTGGATCTAGACTGACAGCACAAGGGAGAATTATTCCTGGCTCATTGGGCCCATGATGCTTCTGGTCATCAAGGGAGAGATGCAACATACCAATGGGCCCGTGACCGAGGGGTGGACCTTACTATGGACAGCATCTCACAGGTCATCCACAACTGTGAAACATGCGCTGCAATCAAACAGGCCAAGCGAGTGAAGCCTCTGTGGTACGGTGGACAATGGCTGAAGTACAGGTATGAGGAGGCCTGGGAAATTGACTACATCACCCTTCTGCAAACCCGTCAAGGCAAGCACTACGTGCTGACCATAGTAGAAGCAACCACTGGATGGTTGGAGACCTACCCTGTGCCTCATGCTACTGTCCAGAACACCATCCTGGGCCTGGAAAAGCAAGTCCTGTGGAGACATGGCACCCCTGAAAGAATCAAGTCAGACAGTGGGATCCATTTCAAGAATGGCCTTGTAAACACCTGGGCCAGAGAACATGGCATTGAATGGATATATCACATTCCTTATCATGCACCAGCTGCTGGGAAAGTTGAACAGTGCAATGGACTACTTAAGACCACCCTGAAGGCACTTGGTGGCGGGACCTTCAAGAATTGGGACATGAACTTAGCAAAGGCCAATTGTCAACACCCAAGGCTCCATCAACCGAGCTAGTCCTGCCCAGTCTGAACCCTTGCAGACAGTAGATGGAGATAAAGTCCCTGTGGTACACATGAAAGTTATTTTAGGAAAGGCTGTTTGAATTAATCCCACCTCAGGAAAAGGCAGACCCACCCATGGGATTGTTTTTGCTCAAAGACCTGGTTACACTTGGTGGGTAATGCAGAAAGATAGGGAAACCCATTGTGTACCACAAAGAGACCTAATTTTGAGTGAGAACTGTGTGTAAGGTTTCATTCTGGATATATATATGTATCTGTAAGAATGTATTGATTCAGGTATGATGTAGATGGTGATAGAATAAGGGGTGGATTATGTCCTAGGTTACAATGTAAGATGTGCCCAAAGTATGTATTGTGTCACCATCTTCACAAGCTGTTGAAACTAGGTGGGGCAGTGTTTCCCTGTTGTAATTTAGATTTAGGGGGGGGTCCCGGGGAGGGTTCCCCGGGAGCCCCTGGGGCTCTATGTTTGTTGGTATTTGCATGCAGGTAGGCAAGGAGACTCTAGACGGCTGATGAGGTGCTGATGGGATGAGGATTTATTCAGAGTCTTACCCCAGGAAGGCAGCATGGTCACTGAGGGAGAGGGGAGAGGAGGGGGAGAGGGGGAAGAGGAGAGGGAAGGGGAGAGCAGCCGAGCCTCCGGAGGCCTCCAGGGCAAAGAGGGCGTGCACAGAGGAACAGGGTCTTTTCTCAGCTCTTGCTAGGGAGGGGCAACTTGGGACACAGCCAATGGTGTCAGAAAGGGAAGGAAAGGTCAAACTACATGGTACCAGCTCTAGGGGTCCCTGAGGGGGGAGAAACCATTCCCACAGGGGAATGTAACATCTCCTCCTTTTTTTGTTTAAAAAGATACCAAGAAAAACCATCAAGTTCATTTTGACACGGAGTATGGGTTTCCCCACCACTTATGATTGGTAGGGAAATCAGACCGCTTTAGGTTTGCCAACTCTATGTGGTTGACTTCTGAGGTAGAAGGTATGAGGCTGTTAATAGCCTTGAAAATCAAACAGCATAGGATCCCAAATGCTATTGTTACAAGGAAAAGAATAACAAAAAGTAACAAAATTGTTTTAACTATAGAAGTCCACGACCCTGTGAATCCCCAGCCCTTGAACAGTTCCTTGATCCAATCTTCAGATTCTTGCTTCACTTGTACAATCATGTTGTTTATGCTTCGGAGGGCAGCATGGATGTTTGGAGCTTTTGAGGACAGATTCATGCAACAGAGTCCTTCAAATTCCTGGCATTCATGTCCATGCAGTAATAAAAGAAAATCTATCGCAGTGTGGTTTTGAAGAGTGGCCTGTCTGGTAACTTCCTCGTCTTCTAGGAGAGAGCTGATGGCGGTGGATGTTGAGTTTGCCTGTTTGACCACCCAGCACTCTAGATGGCCCAATTCTCCTAGAGCTTTGGCTGCTGCTACCCACGGAAGGAACAGGGATACAGCAACCCTTTTTGACTTTGCCCAATGAAAAATTTCTGAATTACAATTTGGGTCCAGATTATCAGCACTCCTCTTTTGAATTTTGTTTGCTGATTTGTTTTTGTGAGTCCATTCGCCAATTAAAGTTTGGTTGGGTGTCAATACGGACAATCGCCCTATGGTACATGGCCCTCCTAAAAGCCGGGATGGAATTCCTGCCCATGCCCGATCCCCACAAACCAAGAACAATCCCCTAGGGAAGCTTCTGGGGCTAGAGTGAGATGGGTTGTCTGCTGCAATGTGGCTTATATTATGACACCACCTTTTTGCAGTAAACTCTCCCTGGAATTGTCTTATGAGGTGGTACTCGTCAGTGCTAGAAGGTTTTGGGATGACAGAAAAATGTATGCAGTATGTTGAAGGGGAGGAACCCAATAGTTCTAACTCTTGGGGTTCCTGAGCCACCTTGGGCAAACTCCGCACCCATTCCCCTAAGGGGTTCATGGCCACCACAGCTTGCTTTTGGTGATCCTTGTGTGATCGGGGGGGGTGTTACTCTGGAATTTCGTTGGACCTGTATTTGTTCAAACCTGCTAGAAATTCTCCAGCCTGCAAAGGAATTCCTACCAGACAGGTGGACATAGGGTTCTTAGCTTCTGCAGTGGACAAATATATGTTTTCCTGCTGAAGTGTCTGTGCCAGGGTCACCCAGACGTTCTGACGTGGCTGAGGGACGATCCATGCAGCTGCCAGACTGTTCAGCATTAGCAGGATGACAGCTTGGATGGGGTTCATCATAGGGTTGAGTGGGAGGTAGGTTTTCTCTAGAAGGGAAAAATAAACATTTTTAAAACATGTTAAAAGGTTCCTGTTTCTGCCAGAAGGAATCCACACCTAGGGAGGTTCTTTCTCTTCCATCCGGCGGCGTCTTCTCTTCGAAGCATCAGTTACTTGCTTCTTATCCCCTTCTGCTGGAGATGGATTTTTGGGACAAAAGGTTTCACCCATTTCTGGGGAATCCACCGAGGGCCTGAGGGAGTAGCCACACATGCATAGCCATGACCCCAGGTCACAAGCTCATAGGGACCCCTGGTTTCCCAAGTTTCAGAATCCCTAATCAAAACCGGTGGACGCTGAGACAATTTGAATCGATTACCACTGTTAAAATGACTTACCACAGGTGGACTCGTTTTCAAATGAACAATTCAGAAAATTGATGGTAAGCATGGCTTTGCAGAGCTTCTGCTGTGGAGACATCCACACAGCTGAGCTGCTGTCTAGCCAAAACCTGCTTGAGCGTCTGGTGTGCATGCTCAATCACAGCTTGACCTGTGGGGGAGTGGGGGATGCCAGTTTTATGTTCCACTCCCCACTGCTGGACAAATTCTAGGAACTTGGACACATATGCTGGGCCGTTATCAGTTTTGATTGTTTTTGGAATTCCCAACACTGCAAAAGCTTGCACCAGGTGCTGCTTGGCATGTACAGACTTTTCTCCTGCGTGGGCAGAGGCATACACTGCACCGGAATATGTGTCAATGCTCACATGAACATATTTGAGGCGACCAAAACTAGGAATGTGTGTGATGTCTGTCTGCCATACCTCACAGCTGCCCAGGCCCCTGGGGTTAACCCCCATGCCCATTGATGGCATGGCTTGGAGCTGGCAGTTGGGACAGGTACCCACGATGGCTCGAGCCTGGCTCCGTGTTAGCTGGAATTGTCGGATCAGAACCGGCACATTTTGATGGTAATGTTGGTGACTCAGTTTTGCCTGTTGGAAGACATCAGGGAGATGTGCCTTTTCAACTGGTGCAGCAAGGGAGTCTGCCTGACGATTCCCCTCTGCGATCTCACCTGGCAAATCAGTGTGTGACCTCACATGCATCACGTAAAACAGATGCTGTCGATGAGAAACCAAATAAATTAGCTTTGAAAGCAACCTGAAGAGATGTTCATTCTCTATTTCTTTGAGCACAGCCTGCTCTGCTCTGGACACTACTCCCACCACATAGGCAGAGTCGGTTACCAAATTAATTGGTTCTGAGAACTTCTCAGAAGCTCTTACCACTGCAGCCAGTTCAGCCACTTGGGGGGATCCCTCCACAAACTCAACATCAGCTTCCCAGTGCTGAGTCTGTGGGTTCCTCCAAGTCATCACCGACTTGTTGGAAGCCCCCGATGCATCCGTGAAGACCGTAAGAGCTTTGAGTGGTCTCCGACTCCTCATGAGGAATGAGGTGGAATTCCTCATTGAACAGCTTGTGGGACAGGGCATGGACTGATATTTGTCCCCTGTAGCTGTCCAGAGATAATTGGAGACTGGCATTACTCTGCAGCAAATGCTCAAACATCTCTTTGGTCAATCTCTCAGGAGAGTTCTTTCCCTCCTCTGAAAGTCTGACCAGGAGGTGAATACATGCAAATTCACAACCCACCAATTCACACAATCTTACCCTGGCCTTCCGAATCAGCTGAGCTATCAGCTCCTGTGGCTCTGTGATGGTCTTGGATCTTTGGTGAGAGAAGAAGACCCACTCTGTGATCAAGAGTGAATCTCTCTGCTCCTCGATCCATTGAAAAATCAAACCATGCAGATGTGGCAGCTTTCCTAGAACAATGAAATGGAAAGGCACCTTTGGCTCACATTGATGAGCCTGCCTCTCTGACAAGGCTTTTTGTACCTTTTTGATTGCTGTCTTCGCCTCTGGGGTCAGCTCCCTGGGAGACATCAGCTCCTTCTCCCCCTTCAATAAATTCAAGAGGGGTTCTAGATCCTGATTTGTGAGGCCTAGCCAGGGTCTTACCCAGTTCAAAGACCCACACAGGGAGTGGAGATCTGCTAGGGTTTTTGGATTGCAACCAATTTCTAGGCTCTGCAGAACAACAGTCCTTGCAGTGATTTGCAAACCCAGGTACTTCCAAGGTGGCATCCTTTGAACCTTGTCCTCCTGTAATTGAAATCCAGCAGAGGTTAAAACTTTAACCACTAGGTCAAGCGTGTGTTGGAGTACAGAGTCATTGGGGCCATACACTAGCACATCATCCATGTAGTGAAGGATGGCTTCTTTTCTCTTGGCGTGTATTGGAGACGGTAATGAGGCTACATATTGTTGGCATATGAAAGGACTCAATTTGAGACCCTGGGGAAGAACTCTCCAGTGATAACACTTCATTGGGGCTTGTCTATTAACAGTGGGAACTGAGAATGCAAACCGTGGGGCATCTTCAGGGTGCAATGGAATTTGGAAGAAACAGTCCTTGATGTCTAAGACAGCCAATTGCCAATCTCGGGGGAGCATTGTTGGAGTGGGCATCCCTGGTTGGAGACGTCCCATGTCTTCTACTATTTTATTAATTTCTCGTAGATCATGGAACAACCTCCACTTGTCCTTCCCCGGTTTCTTTATTACAAAGATCGGGAAATTCCGGGGGCTTGTTGTCTCCACAATGTGTCCCTGAGCCGATTGCTCTTCCACAAGCTTTTCCAGCACCTTGAGCTTCTTTTTACTCAAAGGCCACTGTGCTACCCATCTTGAGGTGTTTTCCAACCACTTTAACTTTTGGGTAGGGCACTCCACAGTGGCTATTTGCAAAAATCCTGGGGTGTCTTAGGAATGACCAATTGGACTCCCCACTGGGACATGGTGTCTCTCCCCCACAGGGGGGCCTTATAATCTGCTACGAAAGGATGGACATTCGCCACCTTTCCATCAGGTCCCTCAATTTGCATGACGTTTTTTGAAATCCTTTCCAATGTGATTCCTCCTATGCCCTGAAGTTTGCCAGCCACAAGTTGTAATTCCCAATTTGATGGCCACATGCTTTGCAGGAATACGGTTATATATGTGCCTGTGTCTAACACCCCTGCCACTAGGAGGCGCTTAGACCCACAAGCAATGTTGCATGCCATAGAGGGTTTAGGTTCTCCCACCACTTCTGTCCAGTAGACCTCTGGGATTTTCCATCTGCTGTGATCTCTGCTGGAACCGGAATGGCTTGGGCAAGAATTTGCCCCTCTACGAGAAAAAAGCGTTGGTGCATGCAGCGTGCCAACAACATGAGGCCTACTATTTTTCCCTTAATGGTCGTGGGAGCTATCTCAATTTCCAAGGGTGTTTGTGCTGTGTCCCCAATAACAAAATACTCACTGTCCAATCCCATGTGATAAACTGTCATGTCCTGTGAGATGTTTGACAGGTCCACTGTTACGACCATGCACTCAGTAGATCTGAAATGAAAACCTTTGTAAGTCACAAGCCTGAATCGGCCTAGTGGCTGCCAAACCTTGTTAGTTGAACATTTAACATTTACATTTTTCTGCACCCCTACACCATGTGACCCGCCCTCCCCCCTTTTTTTTAAGAGAGAGGCTTTTGCCAATGTGAGTCCCGCTATATTTATATCTTTGCGCGTTGTAGTATCAACAGCGGTAACGCGCTGTAAATTCAGTTTTTTTGTTTGTTGGATTTCTTTTGCTTCTGGGTCTGAGGGCAGGTTCTGGCAAAGTGTCCTGGTTTCCTGCAGCGGAGGCAGATGATGCGCTGCAGCTGGTCTGGATTGCATTGGTTGCCTGTTCAGGTTTGGTACCGCAGATGCTGTAGGCTGTGGGTGTGTAGGTCCTGGATTTCTTTCAGATGTGCAGAACATTTCCGCCCTCCTTGAACAAGCTTCTATCATCTGGGACAGATTAGGCGGAGGTTCTAGGGGAAGGCTAAGAATAATTCTACTACAGGTCTCGTTATCATTCCTTTGAGCCATCTCCTTAATCAGTTCTGCCTGCACCACGGGGTCTTGTACTTGTTGTTCCACCTGTGTCCTCAGACGATCAACAAACTGCAAGAAATTCTCTGTAGCAAATTTTTTTTAATATTGACATAACTGCCTTTCCCTTCCATTGTTGGGAGCTGATAAAACATTTTCTCTGCAACAGCACTAATCCTAAGTAAAACTGGCTTGGATAACACTCGAGTTTGTTTTTCTGGGCAATGCCAGGCACCTTCACCACACAGATGTTCAAGTGTAATATCATGTCCCTCAGTGTCTTTAGCTGCATTAGAGGTGTGATGCATCTCCTGTAATAATGTTCTTAAAGCTCTTTTCCACATACTATCCTACAGATCATACCCTGAGGGAGATAACAGACATCTAAATAAGTCTTTGATGTCACTGGGCACCATTTCATTAGAATTAAATGTGGCTCGAAACATGCCCTTAAAGATTGCGCTAGATCTGCCAAATTCACGTTGGATTTTGCAAAGTTCTTTCTTATTCTGGTAGGAAAGTGTTTGGTATTGCCTGATTCCATGCTTTCTACCAACATATGTGACAGGAGCAACAGAGAAAATGTTTTCATCTGCATTTGCCAAAGGTCTTAAAATTTCTGCTGGTCTCTCAGTGTCTGGGGCATAGGAGGTACAGCGTTTGCAGTCCCTTGGGGCTTGGGAAGAGGAGGCTCTCTGTCCTGGCTTGGCAGCCAAGGCTGTTCCCCTCCCCCCGCTGTGAAGGAATGCCCCCCCCGCCCCCCCGCTGTGCACTCACACCCACCACTGTGACTGTAAGGTGACACTGGCCCGCCCCCCTCACTGCTGCAGTGACAGCCCAGAGGGAGGCAGGGAGAGGAGGCGTGGGGCGGGGCTGCCGAAGGGACAAGGGGATTGGGAAAGGGGTGTGGAGTAGGGGCGGGGATTGGGGGGAAAAAGGGATTATGGGAAGAAGGTCTGGGAGCATGGCAGTTGCCACTGTTGTCTGGCACGTGGAGTGTTGCTTCCCGGGGATCTGCAGCATGGGCAGAGCCCTGGAGAGGCATCCCACCCCTGGAGGAGTCTGCTGGAGAAAAACCCGCTGTCTTAAAGGGGTGCTGTGAGGATGGTAAACCAGGGTATAAAGGAGGGTCGGAGAGGGGGTTACATGAAGAGGTTTTCTGTGGCTGGCTGGTTTTTTGTAACTCCAGGAGCTGTTTACGGGCTTGCAAAAATATGGGAATAAATAAAGAAGCAGTGTGATCATTACCCTGTATTCTTTCTGTAATAACGCTACCCACGTGGTCCCAGAAAGATACAATATCTATTTGCAACAGGTCAGCTTCTGTGAACTCATTTTCCAGCCAGCGAACGATTTTTTTCTGCAGCCTTTTGGAAATTCTAACATTAATAAAAGATCTTGAAGCTGTTTTAATACACTCTTTTGGTGAACAGATAACTGAATGCCTATTTTTCGATATTTCTGAAAGCTATTTGTTCAAAATCCACCCTCCGGATGCAATAATCTGGCTCTACAGTCCTGTGTCTCCTAAATACCAAGCATACAGGCAGGGAAACTCCGGGGCCGGGATCGCTTTTTCACGCCGTTTTTTCCAGCTCCGGTGGCACCGGGGGGGTCCTGCAGCCTTGCCTGGCTTGTGGGGGACCTGCCCGAGCCGGGGTTTCCCCGAAAAACACGGCTCCCTGGGGCAGAGCGGCTCCAGGAGCCGGTGGGTTGCGGCCGGTGGGAAAAAAAAGAAAAAAAACCCCAACCGCGATTCTGGCTGCAGGGTCCTAATGCCCGCCTGCCTACCACACTCCCGATGGTAAGAAGTTACTCCCTCCCAGTTTGGAGGTTATTCCCAGGGTAACAGCCAAACGGAGGTACTTACCTGATCTGTGGGAGTATGGTGCTGAGCCAGGTGCAACCAAAGTTCCTGTTTTAAGCTCACTCGTGATTGGGCGAAAACACAAGCTACGAGCTTATCCCTACACACGTATAGCTACAGAATGTGGCCAAAAATGCCATAGGGTAATTGATCTTCCCAAAAGCTTCTGAGACCCTGTTTGGGGGTCTCCAGCTCAGACGTGGGCTTCTAGAAATTCATAAAAACCCCATTGGGTGCCAATTGAAAATAAATCCTCCTTTTTTATCCCTGCGAAGTTCCAAACTAGCTCAGGCCTTCTCAGGCTCTGGAGGAATATATCATAGACAGGAAAAAGGACCCAAAAGAGGCTCTAACCCTTAGCTGCAGTAAGATGTTTATTCCAGGTGGTCTCCAGAGGGAAAGAGGGCCTGCACAGAGGAACAGGGTCTTTTCTCAGCTCTTGCTAGGGAGGGGCAACTTGGGACACAGCCAATGGGGTCAGAAAGGGAAGGAAGGGTCAAACCACATGGTACAAGCTCTAGGGGTCCCTGAGGGGGGAGAAACCATTCCCACAGGGGAATGTAACATTTCCCTTGCCCCCTCTCGCTGGACTATCTTCTGTTAATGGGCCATCAAGGCCTCCCCCTCATGACTCATAGGTAACTCCCTCTGGGAGCCATCTCTGTTTAATGGGCAATCAAGGACCCACTGCATGACTCATAGAAGGATATCAGCCCATTGTGAGATGCTCCACCCAGGGGGAGGAGCCAAGCATTCCCACCTGGATATAATCTGGGATTAAGGACAGCACAGGAGACCTTACGCACTGGATTTCCAGAGGACAAGAGCTACCAGACCTTTCTACAGGATCACTGCTTCATCAAGACTGCTTCATCTGGACTGCTACCACCACCCCAACTAACAGGGTTTCAGGTTGTATTCTGATTCTCAGTGGGGTTTTTTTGTGCTATTGCTTTTATTTTATTTTACTTTTTTTTCTCTTTCTCTCCTATTAAATTGTATTTCTGACTTGGAGTCTCTCACTGGTTTTGCTTTCAAACCAGCACACTTTATTAATTCAACTTTAATTGCAGTGAAGAGAAGCTCTTGATGGGAAAGAGCTGGGGAGGGTTGGGTTTGCTGCCTCCACTTCCCTCTGGTTGCCTGCTTACCCTTCACACTTAAACTGTCACCTTTCCAAGGGCTCACATTTAGCTCTGATCTCTGCTCTCTGTGACCAGGGACAGGACCCAAAGAATGGCTGGAGCTGTCAGGGCAGGTTCAGGTTGGATTTTAGGGAAAGGTTCTTTCCCCAGAGGGTGTTGGGCATTGAAAGGGCTCCCCAGGGAATGGGCACAGTCCCAAGGCTGCCAGAGCTCCAGGAGTGTTTGGACAATGCTCCCAGGCACAGGCTGGGATTATTGAGGTGTCTGTGCAGGGCCAGGGCTTGGACTGGATGATCCTGTGGGTTCCTTCCAGCTCAGGAAATCCCGGGAATCTGTGATTCTTCTTCCTCTAGTCTCAGCATCTTCCTACCACCCTCTTCTCTCCCTCAGCTGTGTTGCTTGATCTTTTCTCCAAAACTCGTTGAGTTTGGGCTTTTTTTAATAGACTTATTTGAGCTGGGATCTTTGGGTCATTTCTACTCCAATCTTGTTCCTTGCACAATGGGTTCTGTCTCCCCCAAATCCCTTCTCCCACAGCTCAGTGCCCAGCCCAGGTGAACAACCAGCCCCAGGTAAACCCAGCACAGGCTCGGAGCAAAGCCTCACTGCCAGAAGATCCCCTGACATGTTTATACTTAAACTTGTCAACATTTGGCTTTTTTGTCCCTCTTGGGCGAAATTACTGCTGTTCCTCACCCCGTGTCAGCTCCCGAGCCACGTTGGGAACGGTGCTAAAACTCCTGCTGTGGGTGAGGCTCCAGTGGGAGCTGTCACTACCTCGGGGTCAGGAAGCCAACGAGAACCTCTGTTCCATAAACTGTGAGTTTTTCATAAAAGCCTTTCTAATTTGTACCAAAGAGACTCCAGCACACCCTTGGGACTGGTAAAAATAATAATAGATTGAGTGGTAGAAGACTGTGAATTTGAAACAGAAGGTTGTGAGATCCACGAGAATTACCCAAAAAATCAACACTGGACATCAATAAATGTAATTTAGATATACAATGAGATAGCAAAGATTCCCACAAAGAACTGTCAGCTCTTACCTCTTCAGATCTTGGTGAGATAAAGCAGATGTTTCCATGCCATTGATCCAGAGGAATCAGCCCTTCCATCCGAGAATGCATTGTCTCCAATCGTATGGGAATTATTCCTCACCAAAATTACAGGGTTTGCTATTTTTCAATCATTTTTTTATTCATTCTGAGATGAAATGCACATGTTCCTGTCAGCAGGTTTAGCTTAGGAATTCTGCATTCTCAAAGCCAGGAGTCTTCTCATGGAGGAGAGGGGAAGGCAAATGGTGCTCGGAGCTGGAGCTGTTCCCTCTGGAAAGGCCCCTCTGTAACCCCCAATTTAATCTTTACTATTCCATCCCCAACAAATGGCTCCTGCCCCTTCCCAAATCCCCTCAGCTGTGCTCACATGGAGTGCTTTATCCTGCCTTGATATCACATGGGCTCCACTGAGGAAATTGCTGCTTTAGGGTTATGTTCTGGAGGATATTCTGTCTGAGCCTTGTGATCTTTCTCCTCACTTTAAATCCACAAGTGCTGGCACACTGGGAAGAACAAACACGCGGGGTTTTCCTTCACTGGTTATTGCTGTCATCTCACATTAACAATCCCAAGGCTGGAAATCGCTGAAATCCTGGGTCACCTGGAAACTAAGCCCCGCATGTGGGGTCCTGTAGCTGGATCAGAGCCTGGGTGTGCAGTTTCCAATCACTGTGAGCAGAAAAAGACACTTGCATATGTTCTCCTTATGACTGTTCCTGTTTTGATATGAATTCCTTGGATTTACCCTTTTTAAAGCCAGTGCTTCAGTTCCTAATGCTGGGCTTACTCTGCCATACCCAAAATGCTTGAAAGTTTGAGTTTAGGCCAGAACTGAGCTTTGGAAAAGGGCCTGGAGTGACAGGAAAAAGGGGAATGGCTTCAACCTGACAGAGGGCAGAGTTAGATGTAATTTTCGGAAGAAATTCATCCCTGGTATAGGATGCCCAGAGAAGCTGTAGCTGTCCCAACCCTGGAAGAGCCCAAGGCCAGGTTGGATGGGGCTTGGAGCAACCTAGGCTGCTGGAAGGTGTCCCTGCCCATGGCAGGGGGTGAGATGGGATGAGTTTTAAGGTCCCTTCCCACCCAAACCATCCTGGGATTCTATACTGGGGCTGGAACTGTGGCCCTGCTCCATCTGCAAAGGATTTTAGTCACTTTATATGTTTCTCTCTTAAGGCAGAAATGACATCTTTAGGTTCAAATCATTATCCACAGAATTTACATCTCTAAGGAGAGAGAAGCAAAAGACAAAGAGGCTGAAATTGGCACATGGACCACAAACCTGGGGCAGGAGATTTCCAGGAGCTCTCCTGTCACAATTCCCCCTGCCCGGAGAAGACACAAGTGGTGACACTGAGGTTCCAGTTTCTTATGCCCACAATATGGTGCTAATCTCATGTACTTCTGGCAGTGGGAAGCCATTCCCTGTGTCCTATCACTCCATCCCTTGTCCAAAGTCCTTTTCCAGTTCTCCTGGAGCTTCTTTAGGCACTGGAAGGGGCTCTCAGGTTTTGGCAAAGGTGCTGCAAACCCTTGTGCTGTGAGAGTGGTCATGGTTTAGGTGGTCTGCTTGGGGGAGTCCCACCTTGACAGGGTCTGGCTCTGTGGGGTGGCACCTTTTCCCCAAGGACACCAAACCCAGAGCTGTGCTCCCTGGCAAACACACCTGGAAAAGCACAGAATTGATTAAGTCAGAAAAGACCTCAGAAGTCATTGAGTCCAACCTAGGACTCAACAAGACCATGGCACCAGGAAGGCTGGAGAAATCCTTGCCAAGGGGCAGGGAGAGGAGCTCCCTCCCTGTGGCCCCTGGTCAGGCTCAGTGTTAGGGTGCAGCTCCCTCCTTTCCCTTCTCCTCCTTTTCCCCCTTTTGAAGAGCATTCTGAGGGGCAGAGCAGGCTCTGGGCTCTCTAGCATCTTTCATGTATCATGTCTGCTGCTCGAGGCACAGATCATATCCTCTTTCCTTGGCACCAGAACAGCCCAGAAGTGGCACCCCCAGGACAATGCCTTGGCTGGCTCCAGCGCTGACCCAGGATGTGGGAGCCGAGGGGTTGGGATGAGGGGGCTAGGAGGCACCAAGGAGGTTGAATAACATGGTGTGGAATATCATTGTTCCAGCCAGGATGAGTAAGAGCACAGCTGAGCCTGGTCACCAACGGCACTTCCACGATTACGGGAGAGGCAGGGGCTCGGAGATGGCCGCACAGTTGAAAATCAAGACAATGAGTCTATAAAAGTTTAAGAACTGAATAGATCCCGAACAGTTGGTTCTCATTATCACCAAATAACATATAAATAAACATACAACAGAACCAAGAGCAGCATCTTCTTCACCCCCTCTGCAAGAAGTTGTGTTTAGGCTGAACCCAGCCTCCTTGGCCAAACCTCCTCTCAAGTGCTCCGGGATGGAATCATGGGGCTGCCAGGCCTCATCTTCCTTCAAAACAGAGCAAAGCCTGATCCATGCTGGAAAACGAGGTGTCAATGCACTGCTGGTCCTTAAAAGTTAGTAGTGCAGGGAGAAATGTGAAAATAAGCCCAGCAAGAGTCAACACAGCTTTTTTTTTTTCTTTTTTTTCCCTTGTAAAAAGTCCATCCCACCCCTTGCCATGGGCAGGGACACCTTCCACTATCCCAAGTTGCTCCAAGCTCCATCCATCCTGGCCTTGGCCACTTCCAGGGATGGGGCAGCCACAGCTTCTCTGAGCAACTTAGTGTTCATTGTGAGAATTCATGGAGTAAGATGAGATGGAGAGATGAATGATCAGAGACACTGCAATGTCCTGAGAGGGAAAATCTTGGAAGAGTCCCTGGCAGAGCTAGGAAAAAAGCCATGAAAGTGATTCCTTAGTATATCTTGTTCTTCTAAGATGAACATATTGCTCAATCCCTGCCCCTATGGAAGCAGTTAGACACCTCTCCTGCTCAGAGAGAGCTCACAGTTACTGAAAAAACAGTTTTAAGCAAAGCAGATTGTATGGAACATCTTAGATCTCACTGAGGAAGAGGAACTGAGATTGCAGTGCTGGATGGAGGCTCCATAAAATCAGGAGGCCTTTCTAAGGCCTTGTAAACGCTCATGGATGTGCTGTTGGAATGCCAGAATTTCAGGTTTTAGGAGACTTTACTGTACTCATGTTGTTGAGAGCATCACAGAGAGAGCAAGGAATGGCTTTCCTCAAAAGAAAGTCAGGAATTCCAAAGCTTTTAGGTCACACATGTTAAACTCGACTCTGCAGCTGCTACAGGAATTGCAGCTGCTGCCAAAATGTAAATGGGAAATGGGCTCAAAGCTGCTTTATATCACTCGAAGATTCCCTGATCTATGGAATTCACATGGAGAGGGGCACTCAGACATGCCACGGAGTGCCCTGTGCTGTGCAGTCATACCCATTCTAAAGGGAAGGGAGATCTAAGCTACAGCAGCTTCCTACCACCTGTGGTTAAATCCTGCTGGGATGGGAAGGTAATGCTGGAAAAAAACCCAGCAAGTTTGGGAATCAAGAGAAAAAGTCATTCCAGACAGGTCCTCTCTGTGTTCTCCTCTTCTGCAGCTTCTGCCTACCCTCCCCAGGACCCTCTCTACTGCTCTTTATTTTCCCATCCAGAGCATCAGGGATCCCTTTCCTTTCTGCATCTTCCCCACCATCTGGATCCTGCTTCTCCTGGACCAGGACTCTTGGAGCACAGGTGGGATACAAAAAACAACTTAAACCTGTGAGGTTCTTCATCCATGTAACAAAGTTTTTCAGGGATGGCAGAGGAGGGGGAGGGAATGCTCAGAACAAGAGGAATTAAAATAAAATCCTGGAGAAACTGCAACCATGGCCTGTGAGGCTCAACTGGTCTGGGTGTGAGGATCCCGCATATTAATTACATTTTAATTCCATCATCGCATGGGATTCCTTTCTCATTAGTGGGATGCTGGACAGCTCTAGGAGGCAGAAATCCCTCAGTCTGAGGATTTGGCCTAAATCCCTGATGAGATCTAGGCAGGAATGGAGAGGTCACATCTTCCCCCTGACCCAGCCCCAGGCTGATCTGACCTCTAAAATTCACCTTCAGAGTAACCTAAATGACTCAGGAAAATGGGATGAGGCTGCTGCAAGTGTGGGTAGGTCCATGTAGGATTGAGGTTGGGATTTTTGAAAAACAGGATTTTGGTGGTGCAGGAGTTGGTCTTGATGATCCTTGCAGGTCCCTTCCAACTCAGGATATTCTGTGATCCTATGAAAACCAGTAACAACACTAAGCACTCAAATAATTATAAATGTTCCTAAAATAATTGTAGGGTTTTGAACAGAGGGTTCATTTGTGTTTATTTGCTTTTTGTTCCTCAGTTGTTGGGGTTGGCAGCACTTGATGCTTCCAGTTTTGCTCTTCCCAAATATTAGGGAAACATTTTCTTAAATTAAAACAGACTCTCATGGAATTTGATGTCTATGACACAGGATTTATAGGAAAAAAATCCTACTGCAGGAAAACAAAGCCAGGAAAGGCTGGAAAAGGTTGTCCTCCTCCCCAAAGGCAGGACAAGGCCACCATGGAATTCTTTATGGCTGTGATCTGTGGGATGAAGACCCCACAAATTCTCAGACAATGTGTTCCAGGACTTGGAAGGGTTTCTCCTGGAAGGGACAGCTTCGTGGGAAATTCACCCTGCCCCCAGGATCTGGGAGCACACACCTGGCACAGGACCACCCAGCTCTCGGAGCCCACCCAGGAGAGCTCACCAGGACCCATCCCAGGGATGTGCTGGTGACATTCCTTGGTGCTGGCCCTTCCTGGAGATCTGGGGATGACTGACATCTCCCAGCTCTGCTGACCTGCTCTGCATCATGTGATCCTCCAAAACCAGCTGGGATTCTCCTCTGCGGTGCCACCTCCTCTGCTGCTATTAACACCTCATATTTAATTCCTTTTTTCCTCTTACTTCTCCAAATCATATCCTGTTCTCTTCAAGTCACCTCTCCAGTTTGTTCAGAACATTTCTAATTTCTCAATTCAAATTTCCTGGTAGCCTGTGAGCATCACACAGCACCTTATTCATCTCATTATCCCTCCTGTTATCAGTTAAACCCCCGGACTGGGAATAGAACCAGCACAGGCTTTGCCAACTCTGTTAGATGAGCTTTAAGGTCCTTCCAAACCAAACCAGGTGTGATTCCATTCCATGGTTCCCTCTCCAAACCCACTCTTCTCCCTGGTTCACTCTTTCTCAGGCTATTTTCCAGGTTCCATTAGTTTGCAGCAGTGACAATCAACCTTTAGAAAGCTGGAGAAGGCAGTGACAGCTGCCCCAAAATACACACCCCTGGGCACCCCGTGCTCGACTGTGTACCCTGGAACAGCGGTGACAACGCTGCCCATGCCCGAGGATCGGTGGCGTTTGGTATCTGCTCCCAGGAAGCCTCTGCCGGCTGCGGAGACAGCGACTGGCGGGACTGCGGTCACCAGGACCGGGATCAGGTCCATCCATACTGGGATTGGGATCGGGATGGGGATGTCGACCAGGACTGGGACGAGGATCGGAGGCAGGAACGGGCCCTCCTGCACCTCACTGAGCACGGGCCCACGCATCACCGCACCTGCCCGTACCGGGACAGGGATCGGGATCGGGCCCGCAGCAGGGCGCGGCTCCAGCCCTGTCTGACTCCTCCCTTCTATTTTACATGGCCCCGCCCCACAGTGGCCCCGCCCCCAGTGTCCCCGCCGCTGCCCAGACCCCGCCCAGTCCCTGCCCCCCAGCCGGAGGCTGAGGCGGTGCTGCCCCGGCCGAGCCCCGCCCCTCCCTGCCAGACCCCGCCCCGCTGGCAGCTTGGTCTCGCCCCCAGGGCTGGACCCCGCCCCCTGGCGGGGCGCCCGTAGCCCGGCCGCGCAGCCCGCGGTGCCCGGCGCGCCCCGGGAGCAGCAGCGCTTGGGCCGTTCCGCCCGAGCGTACCATGGGCGCGGAGCGCAGGGCGGCGGCGGTTCCCCGCGGCTGCGCCTGCGGCGGCAGCTGGCGGCTCTTCCTTGGCTTCTTCGCGCTGTCGCTGGCGCTGCACGTCCTGACGCTGGGCTGTTACCTGGAGCTGCGCTCCGAGCTCCGCCGAGACCGCGGCTCGCAGCCCGCGGCCCCGCCGCGCCGGGACGGGATGGCGGCAGCGCCCGGAGCTCCGGCGGGGGGCCGCCCGGAGCGCGCGGCCGAGGGCGCGGAGCGGCGCCAGCAGGTGGGTCCGGCCGGGGGCGGGGGGACCGCGGGGACTCCGCGCTGCTCGGGGCCATCCCCGGCTCCATCCCCGCACTCGGGTGCCGCGCCCCGGGGCGCTTCGGAACGGCCCCTCGGGGGAGTTTGGTGGAAAAAGGGAGGAAAGCCCCGAACTCGCAGTGCGGGGATGAAGTGCGAGGGGAGCTCGCCTGGGTTGGGGGTGACGGGTTGTAGGGCCGCCTGTGTTCCACCTGCTGCTCTCCGTCTCCCTGTCGCGACAGACCCGCCGTGTGTCCCGACAGCCCGGCCTTGGCCCGGGGCAGCGGCTCTGCCCTGGCTCTTGCAGGGTCCCTCCGGGCGCGGGATGCTGCTGCCGGGGAGCCCCGCATGGCTCGGCTCCGCACCCGCCGTGCGCGCTGGGTCCGAGTCCCGCCCGGCCTCCGCTCGCTTCCCTCCCTACTCCTGCGCTGGGTTCGTGATTCCACTTCTCCCCCAGCCCAGGTGCATCATCTTTTGGGTGATGCCTCGGTGTCTCCCCCGCAGCAGCTCCTCGGCCTGTGCAGGACAGGTGGGCAGCAGCCTCCCGGTTATCCCCTCCGGTGTCCCCAGCCCCTTGGGGTGTCGCCTGTCTCGAGAGCCTCTGGGAGAGCCGGAGCAGAGCTGGGGCCTCCGCTCGCAAACTTAGCTCATTTTTTCCAGGCACGAAACCTCGCTGCGAGCAGGATAAGCTGAAGGAAGGAGTTTCCTCCTCTCCGAGCCTCCCGAGCGGATGGCCCGCTCCCCTTAGGTGCCGGGTGGCTTTGCCGCGGAGTCGCAGCGGGGTTTCGGGGGAGATGCCAAGCCCTGCCTTGGCACCCCGGCGGTCCTCGCTTTGCTGGTTATCAGTGTGTGGGGGGAAGGACAAAAATAGCTTTGATAAAGCGGCGAGTTTGGAACTCTTCCTCCCACTTGGCAGCGGGAGCCGTTCTGCCGCGCCGGCCTCGGCTGCCCCCGGGAAAGCCGGGCTTGCGCTTCCTTCGCTGCCTTCATCCCGCAGCTTCCCATAATAAATCCAAGTCCAGCGTTGAACCGGAGGGAAGCCGAGCTCCCGGGTCATCGTTCTGCGCTCTCCCCTCGCTGCCCCTCGAGCAGTGTCAACACAGAGTGAGCCGGAGCAGTTTGATGGAGCACTCTGATGTCGTGCTGGGATTCCTGGGTTGCCTTGGAATAGCGCACGGCTGGAGTGCCTTTCGTGTTATCGTGCTGGATCTGTTTAGTCTTTCGAGCTCTTCAGTGACTGTATGATGAAATACCAGGGCAAATACTTGAGGCATTCATAAATTACAGCGTTAGATAATTTGTCTCTGGATGCGGACAGAGCTCCGAGGGTCGCTCGCTGCAGCTGATGGGCTCCAGATAAGGTAATGCTATTTATTTATTTATTTATTCTACATGTGGCCTGTCAGGCTTGAGATGAAATATTCTTTGGGGCACACTGAAGCAGTTGGGTTGGAGAGAAAGCTTGCTGGTAGTAGGGACATGGGGAAGGAAGGCTGAGTGTCCCAAGTCGCTTGGGTTGGGAATGGCTGCCGTGACAACATGTGATTAATGGGATTTGTAGTGGTGCTGCTCATCCGTTTCTTGCTGATTTTTCTGCCTTCAGTCGATGTGCAACTAAAAGCAAGCACTTTGGGTGTCCTGGGGTGCTGTGAGTACATTCCTTCAGTGATTAAAGCAGTAAAATGAGGGGTTTGCAAACAGCTTTATTTAGAAAGTTACTGCCCATCTTCGGGGTATGTGTGGGGTTCCTGGCAGCTCTTCCAAGCTGCACTACTGATAAACCCAAAGTGTGATCCCATACATGTGATGTTTGCATAAACTGGGCTGAAATTACTAAATAATGCGTTCAAGAGATGTGATCAATGACATTTCTCTCCTGAAGACCATAGTCAGAGTCAGGGTTCATTTGGGGGGGACCAATGAGCACAGTGCTATGAGCCCTCAAATGTCCTTCAGCTGCTGAGGTGTCCTCAGTGAAGAGGCTGAGTGCTGTGTGTGTTGTGATTGTACAAACTGACTTAAACCCAAAAGATACTCTCCTTCCTGACTCTTTTTTCTTTACTTTTTAATTATTTTATTCCCCCACCTGACCTGAGGCAGGGGAAGAAGAGTGCGGGGGGAAGGATGGGGAGCAATGGTCAGTGCTGAGATTTTTGCTGAAACCTCACGTGGCCACGTGCCAGAAATGACCTCATGACGGGAGTGAGATTTGGCAGCTCGATAACGCCCCGCTTCCCTATCTCACAGGGTATCCAAGTATGTAACTCATTTGGGATAGAAGGGCAGATTTTCATGGCAGAGGTTGAGGCATTGTAGTTCCACATCTTTGTCCCAGAACCTACTGGGTGTTGCATCACCGCATTGGCTGTGAGATGAGTTTATTAGAGCTGCTTTAATTCATTGACTCTTCAGTGGCTTGGAGGTGTGAGAGAGGGTTTGGGAAGTGGTGGAGCCTTGGCTGATGGTATAAAATCTAAATAATCCATCTGGATGGGTGTGCTGTGGGATGGGAGAGGGATTCTGTCAGGCAGGCTCCACTCACGGAGATCCACATCAAGGCACTGTGTCCCTTTAGAGGATTTTGTGCCTAAATTAAATCATATTTTGCTGTCAAAAAATCATCCTTGCAATATTTGAGCTGTGCGGAGCATCATTCCTGTGCTTTTTCTTCAACCAAATCTGTGTCATGCCACGTTTCTGCCAAAACTTGTTTTTTGGCCAATGCTGGGTGAAATGTGTGCCCTGAGAGTGTCCCAAGATGGGAATAAAAACTGCCAAAACCTGGGAATGGGATCAAATACAGTCGGTTTTGTCAAACTAATTGTGGAGGTGCTTGCAGCTGGTGGGGGAGGGAGGGGAGGTGCTGAGTCATCAAAAAATGTGTTGAGCAGCAATTTGCTTACTGGCATTTCACCTTCCCGGTGCCAAGGTGTCTGATCTCAGTCTCCATTTCTCGACTTTTTAACAAGAGATGTTCCCACTTTGGAGCAGTGCCCACACTGGCATTCCTGACCTTGGTGATGCTTTCATAGAATCATGGAATAATTTGGGCTGGAAGGGACCTTAAAGCTCATCCAGTCCCACTCCCTGCCATGGGCAGGGACACCTTCCACTAGCCCAGGTTGCTCCAAGCCCTGTCCAACCTGGCCTTGGACACTTCCTGGGAATACAGGGGCAGCCACAGCTTCTCTGGGCAATCTGTGCCAGGACGTCAGCACCCTCACAGGGAGAAATTTCTTCCTTTCTTTTCTTTCACCAGTGTAAAATTGCAGTTATTTTCCCCTTTTTTTTTTTTTTTTTTTTTTTTTCAATTCTGGCTCCAAAGTAAGAGGCAGCTCTTGGTGTGATTGGCACAAAGGCTCTAAAGGTGTCAAAGCTGCTCCAGAGGCTTCTCCCACCCTGAGCATACCTGTAGCTCATCCATTTGTCTTCATCCCTGTGTCTGGTTCCTGCAACCCAGCTGAAACCTGCCACACGTGCTGAAAGCTTTGAGCAGAGCTCCTCTTAGAAATGCTTCTCCAGCCTCCTCTGGAAGCAGCCTCAGCACCGGTCCTGTGGGCTCAGACCTTTAAATCCCTCCTCAGGGCCTGTGTGTTGGGATTTCACAGCTCTGATCCCGGGTTGGGGAAAGGCTGGGTGTGTGCAGAGGGAAGATGGTGATTAGGGATGTGCCCCCACAGTGGGTTTTCCCTCAAATTCCACTTTGTGGTCCTGGTTGTAGCTGGAAGAAGCTCTCAGAGGGCAATAAAGAGAGCCTGCAGAGCTCTGTGGCACATGTCAGGCTCTGGTTTACCTTCATTCACAACTCGAATTATCATATTCCTGCTGCTGTGCCTATGAATATTCCATGCAAAGTCTGGCCTGAATCCAGAACTCCTCCTGTTGAAATGCTGCTGAGTGGCAGGAGCATGGCAGTGGCTGCAGGATGTGTTGCATCCTTTGGGAAATTAAATACAGTGTGCGTTCTTCTCGAGGGCTGGAAGTGCATCCTGCATTTCCTGTAGGGTGAATTCCTGGTGTGAGGGGAAACCTTTGGCTGTGTGGGAGCAGCCCAGCTGGTCCTTGGGAATTGTGCAATCACAGAAGGGTTTGGGGAGGAAGGGATCTCTCAAGGGCTATCAAGTCCAATCTCTCTGCCACAGGCAGGGACACCTTCAACTCAGTCAGGACCTTCACAAAGTCCTTATTCCCAGATTTATTGTGCTGGAAGGGTGCCTTTCCTTCTGCCCCTCTGGCCTCCTCCACAGCTGAGCTGGGGTTTCATTTCTGTTTTCTGCTCATTCCATGAAGGAGAAAAACTGTGACTTTGTTTGAGGACCAAGACATTTTATCAGCATTTTCTGAGTTCCTTGATGGAGAATGTTGTTGACAGAGTAAGTGTTTGACTGACCCGTGACCAAATTGCAGGGTTTTTCCACAATTTTTTGATGAGTTCCTTGGCAAATTCTTGAACTTGGCTTTTTAAGAGCATTCCAAAGTTATCATTCCCTTAACCCCAGAGTAAATAGTGCTGTATCAACCCCATATTATTTTAATCTTTTAAGATTATTTTTCTTACCACATAATAACATAAATCTTCCCTGCTCTCCCATACACATGTAGTGTCTTGTAATGCTAATTAAACTGCACACCAGCCTAATTTTGCTCTCAGACTAATCCAATATATTTTTCTTGACTGGAAGCCAAACCCTGAGAGCTTCAGAGCATGTGCTCTCATTCCAAGTCTTATTATATGTTAATGGCTTTATATTTTAATATCCTTCGACACTTGAGGAGGATGTTATTTTTAGAGGTGTCTGGCTGCAGAAGGTACCAGTCTGTGAGGGGTTTGGGGGATGTGAAGCACTGAGTAAACTCAATGCAGTAAGTGGGAAGTGTGTCCCTGAAGAGGTGTAATCTGTCAGGATCTATTGTGCACAAGCATGGAATTACAGAAAGATTTGATGTGATTTTACCGTGGTTAAGTGCCTTTATGGGACGGTTGCAGTGGTAAGTGCTCTCTCATTAAACTCTGGGTTTGTGTGCTAATGGTGCCAATGCCTGGATGCTACTACAGCAGGAATAATCACTCCCAGATGGGTGTGGATGGAAACGAGCTCTTTCCCTAATCCCAAATGAAATGCTGTTATAAGTGCAAAATCCTAATGTTGCAGGACCCCATTGATGGGGTGCCAGCCCTGCAACACCTTCCAAATGGAATTGCCAGCATCCTCCTAATTGGCTGCACCTCAGCTTTGGGGATGGAGCTGAGATACACTCCTTGGGGATGGCTCTTGCAGTAGAATCCCAGAATCTGCTGAATTGGAAGGATCCCATCAGGATTGGGATTTACTGCATGGCGTGGGGTTGAGTTGTGTGGCTTTGCAGCTGCAGGCATTGTGTAACGCGAGATGGCATCATGTGGTGAGGGTTTGTGTCCATGGGGAGGGTTTGTGTGGTGTGGGGATGGTCTGGGTTTCATGGTGTGAGGGTCCATGTCCATCGTGTGTGGGTTTATGTCCATGGGGAGGGTCTCTGTGTTCAGTGGTGTGAGGGTCCACGGGAAGGGTCCATGTTCTGTGGCTTTGCCGAGGTTGGAGCCACTGGCTTGGTGGCCTCGTGGCAGTGACTGTTGTGTGATGTGGCTTTGCCGCGGTGGATGGGGCAAGGGTTGTTTGTGCTGCATGGGGCAGTGGTCACTGCGTGGTGTGGCAGGACAGTGGCCACAATGGCTGGAAGCTGCTGGACGCTTCCAGGAAGGAGGAGGAGAGGACTGGGGAAGAGTTTGCCTCCTGCCAGAGCAGCCTCTTGCATGGCCCTTGGGAGCTCAGACCCCTCCTGGCTCCCCTCCTGGGCAGTGCCGGTGCCCCAGGGGTTAAATCCCATCTCTGTGTGACAACAGGGTTAAATCCCTGTGCCAGGCCAGTGGGGTGCTGTCCCTGAGTGCTGCCTTTGTCCTTTAATCCCTCTTTGCAATTCCTGTCACCTCTGGGCTTTCAGCCTCTCCCGAGACACAAAGAGGGGGAGACAGGGAAGGTGTTCCCTGAGCTGGTCCTGGAAGTCAAATCCACCTGGGAGCAGGTACAGGCTCTGTGGTTGTGAATTATCTGCAGGTGGGAGGGTTGGGGAGCTGCTGTCAGACAGACCCCATTGAGCTTCTTAATCCCAGAATGGTTTGGGTGGGAAGAGACCTTAAAGCTCATCCCATTCCATTCCCTGCCATGGGCAGGGACTCCTTCCACTATCCCAAATTGCTCCGGCCTGGTCTTGGACACTTCCAGGGATGGGGCAGCCACAGCTTCTCAGGGCATCTTCCCAGTTGTATTGATTTATTAAAATATGAATATCGATCTAATATCAATATCCAACTGTGACAGACAGAAAAACTCTCTAACAGGTAAAGTCAGAAAGTGTATGTTTATTGCGACCTGGGCAGCAGGTGGGATAGCTCCCTAATGCGCACTGCAAAGATTACAGGTAATTACAAAGCCTTTTGTTTACAAAAATGTTGAATACACAAAACACAAATGCATATTCATACCCCTGTCACTTCCTCTTCTCCACTTCGTATGCTAATTGACACAAAAGCTATTAAGCATGCGTAGTTTGTTCCCTGAAATGGGTCGGTGGTCCTTTTGTGAGGAGTGGTCACCAAAAGGAGGAAGTAAAATGAGTCTTCCTCATTCTAAACTTTCAACCTTTCCAATGCAGATGTCATTGATGAATCCTTGTGTCCTGTTTTCCAGGACTATTTCAATAGGTTTCTGGAAACAGGAGGTTTGCAATTGTCTTGCGTTAGTTTCTCTGTTTTTCATAATTGACAAGCAATGACTTATTAGATCTGGGGTAGCTTATCTTAAATCCGGTTTCTTTTAACCATCCTCTAACTTTTAACTGGTTTCAGCAAAGCTTATCTATTCATTTCAGCTAAATCAGCAACATCTGTTGTTAACTATTACCTTAGCTTTTCTCAGATCTTCAAAATTAGTGTCTCAGTATCTTCTCCCTTTTCCATTTCTTGTTTTAACTGGATAATACTGGCATTCCTTCCCAGAGAGTTGAGATGATTGGAGTGCTCTGTCCAGAAAAAAAAAATACAAATCTTTGAATGTCATTCTTATTTGATAATAATATTTATATTTGCTAAAAATAACTAAATCTTTGAATTCTTCCTTATATTTTCCGTTCCTTGAGGTGGCAGTGGCTTTCCCTGGGTTTCCCCGGGATGTGGGGCAGGCACTAATGGCCCTAAACAGACCTTTGTGATCCTTCCAGTCTTCCCCACGTACCAGGCTCAGTGAAATTAATCCAGGAAGTAATTTCAGAACAATCATTTCCTTCAACTTTGCAAACAAGTTGCTGAGCTACTGGTTCCCTTAATGAGCACTTTATTCTAATTTTCCCATGGGATAGGAAAATAGGATAAGGCATTTAAAGCTGGCAGCTGGAACTGTTGCCAACCCAAGAGGATGGAACAGTTCAGACTCAAAAATGAGGGGTTTATTTTAATTTTTTACTGCAGTTGCTGCTGTTACTGGGGCTGCAGGAAGGTTCTGCCTGGAAAACTTGAATTCTCATGTTTTCCCATAAAACATAACCTATGGCAGAAAAATGAGATCAGACAAGGAATCGCTGGATGTGCAGCTGATGAGGTGCATTTCGAGAGTAGGATGCAGAAAAGAGTTGGGGTTTCTATTGCAGCTGTTTGTATCTTTTGAGTGATAATTAACTCAATGAGTAGATGGCTGCCTTGGGGCTGTGGATGGGCTTGTTGGTGCTTGCTCTGTCTGTCTGGGGTGTTAACTCTTGCTGGGAAGTGAGGAGATCCCATCCAAAGGTGAGGGAAGCCCATCAGGAATTACCTCCTAGTGCCGTAAATTCTAGCAGATTTCTAAGGTCAAAAGAGGATTTTTTTTTCAGGGGGGGGGGCATGAAGGCAAAGTTTAAAGCTGGTAATTGTCCATTTTAAAGGAATATTAAATCTTATTTTGAGCAATATCTTTATTGCCAACTTGGGTTTTTCTCCTGTTGTTGACAAGAGTTGTTTTGTCTCAGAACATGGGTCCTGCAGATTCCTGAACTGTGCAGGACTTGATGGTGAAAGGACAAGGGATGATGGGTTTAAACTAAGAGGGTTGATTTAGATTGGATATTGGGAAAGATTTCTTCCCTGTGAGGGTGGTGAGGCCCTGGCACAGATTCTATGGCTATTCCACCCCTGGAAGTGTCCAAGGCTAGGGTGAATGGGGCTTGGAGCAACCTGGGATACTGGAAGGTGTCCCTGCCCATGGCAGGGGGTGGAATGGGATGGGCTTTAAGGTCCCTCCCCACCCAAACCATCCTGTTCTTCATTCTCTGGAAAGGGAATGTGTGCAGGAAAAGTCCTTGAACTGAAGGCTTCAGCTGAACCTTGGGAGCTCAGCACTAATCCTGGCTCAGCTGAGCTTGGCCTCTGTGTCTGGTGAGATGCTGAAACCAAGAGAAAAACTCAACCTTTTGCTGGTGGGGTGGATTTTGCTTAGGAGATGAGAGCATCCATGCTCAGCACCTGCAGGAATGCTGTCTGGTGTAATCCCTGGATCCCCTGGATGGAATCCAGCACTCCAGGCTCAGTCCAGTGCATCTTCCCTGTGTCCCCAGGAGCTGGTTCTTATTTCAGGCTCAGCACCAGCAGCAGAGGGGCAGGAGAATTTCCATGCCACTGCCAGGGATGCTGGGAGCTAGCACATTCCTAATAAAAGCAGGATTTGACCTCAAACACAGGTGTTCGGTGGGTCATTCACATGCCCCTGTATGGCTGCAGGGCTTGGACAATTTTAGATATGCTGTGTCGGTCTCCTGGTTGGGATGGAGCTGCAGGAGGAGCTCTGGGAAGTTGAGGTCTTCAAGTGTTAAATCCCAAATGCTGCTCCTGCAGGCTCAACTCTGATCCTGGTGTCTGGCGTGTGTTTCCAACAACAGCCTGGATTTGCCAAGGAAAATGACGCTGGATGCAGCAAAAGAGCTGTCAACTCTTTCCTCCCTATGCTGCCGGGCAGCTTTTCTCTTGCTTTCCGGAATAACTGGGCTGTTTGGAAGTGATATGGAATTTGGGGTTCTCAGTGATGCTTTCATTCCCTTCCCTCCATCCTCACCTCATTCCAGACAGCAGCACCTCACACGAGGGCTGTGGGGTCCCTCTGGAATACCATTGCTGAGGTGGGGGCTGAGGGCCACATTAAGCTGAGAATAACTCACGTTCTTCTCCTCTGGTACCTAAATGTTGGACCAGGGGAATTTTGGCTGGAATATTAAAGAACTTGTTCCTAAAGGAGTCTTTCCGAGCCCAGTTTTGTGCAGATGGGTTCAGGAGAAGACCCCCAGGGACCCCTGGACTGGTGTCCCCCCCCACTCACTGACCATGAGCTTCTCTGTTGGGTTCTTCTGACTCAAAGCTCTTTTTTTTCCCATCTCTGAAGATGCTGAAACCCCAATTTATAAATGATAATTTTGCTAATGAGGGTTCATAGTGTGTTTGGGGCAGCTACCCTTCAGTCAGATCCCTGTGAAGATCCCACGTGGCTTCAAGCTGGATCGGGTACTGAAGGAGTTAAAAATTTCTGCTGCTGGTGCACACGAGCAGTACCAGGTATCTCCCAGGGGATCCAAGTTTGCTTTCTGAAATCTGGCAAATAGCAAAAATTTTGATGTCTGTGAACAGCAATCACATCCCAAAGAGATGATGGCTGACAGGGAAGGGCTCCTGACATATTTACTGAACAATTTTCTTATCCTGAAGTGCTCAAAAAGACCAAACCTGGAGAACAATAGCAACAAAAACCCTACTGCAGGATTTGTCAGCAGATGCAGTTTGGAGATAACAAATAATTTTTGCTTTTTGTTTGACTCCTTGGCATTTAGGGGTTAATTGGACTGAGGCCAAGTGTGGTGAGATAGTGCCTGAATCAGAGTTTTAAAAACACTGGGATTGGAAGGGTTTTAACTTTTAACTTCTGTGAGGCTCTTAGAGGCTGGTAAAGAGATGAGTTAGAAACAACTAAAGGAAAACATTTGGATTGGGCAGTAAAAATTGACTTTGGAAGAGGCAGCTTTTCCTGAGACCCCCAAAAGTCATCTCAGCCCTCACCCCAGCTGGGCTTCCCCTTGTGCTGGGGCTGGATTGGTCTGAAGTATTATTAAATGGTAATAAATGGGAATAAAGGTTTCTGTGAGGGTGTTGTGTCACGTGTCCATCCACCAGTCCCTCTGTCCTGATTGTTGTGTGTGTTTGGAGAATGAAGCAAAACTGCATTTGTGAGAAACAGGGGGACTTTGACTAGAAAAATCAGGGATAAAGTTGTAATGTTGGTCCTGATTCAGCTGCTCCCTTTGATTTCACTCTGATATAGAAAGGCACTGGCCTGAAACTGGTCCAGAGGGGTGTCCAGGATGCTCTGTGAACTCTGGCATGAGGAATTCTGAGCAATAAAACTTTGGAAGTGCAGCCTTGGAGGGCTATTGTGGAAGGAAGGGCATAAGAAACATGACACTGGGATTGTGATTTCTGGCAGGAATGCTCTGCAATGGGGAAATTTCAGTTTGGTTTGTGTTGCTTACATGCCTTTATTCTTGCTGAAGGGCAAATGACGGTGTCAGCATTAAATGTGAGGAGCTAACATCTTCCCATGAAATATGCCCAATGTCTCCAGAACAGAGCTGGAGTTATTGCTGCTCCAGAAATCTGCCTTCCCTGGATTTTACTTTTGGTCTTACCCTGAAAAGGACCTGACTGAAATGTTCTTGCTGATAAAGAGGTTGATTGTGGAAGGAATTGTGCTCCGGGGAGAGGTCTGAGAGCAGGAGGAGCCATGGCTGCTGAGCTGGATGTCCCCGTGTCCTCTTTGGCCCTCAGGCTCTCGTGTCAGGACATGTCAGCCTGATGGGAGCCTGAGATGGAACAAAACCCAGGGCAGTTGCTTGGATGTTTGGGGGTTTTTTAAGCTGACTTCTCTGGATTTGAAGATCTTGAACTTCTGTGGGGAAAATTTATGGTGGTTTAGAGATGGAAGAGATTGGCCATGTTCTCTGTGATGCCCTGTTGGTCCCATGTCCCCGGCAGCTTCTGTTGTGGTGGCTTTTAGGTTGGTTGGTTCAGCTGGGCTTGGTGTAGCCAGGGCTGCATCCCACAGGGTGAGTGATTTAGGGAGCTCTGTTGACTGGGGTCCAGTGGAGATGTGTGTGGCAGCTGGAGCTGCAGGAGGATGAGGAGTCAATTTATCTTTACATCCAGTGAATTGTGCTGCTCGTTTTGGAGATTAGGAATTGCTTGTCGGGCTGGGCTGAGTTTGGGCCCCTTGTGGGTTTTTCCACCAAGATCTGCCAGGGTTGGTGTCCATGGAAAAGAGGAACCTGTCAGGCTGCTCAGGAGGTGCCGATTGCTGCATCTGCAGATCAGCAGGGTTGGGCTTTGGCCAAGAGGCTTTAAGGGACACCTTGCATGGAAAGGGTTGCCCAGCCCTGGCACAGGAGTGGTGGAATCCCCATCCCTGTAGCTGGATGTGGCACTTGGGGACATGGTCAATGGTGGCCTTGGCAGTGCTGGGGGAATGGTTGGACTCTGATCTCAGAGGGCTTTTCTCAGGCTTCTACTATCACTGCTCAGTGTTGACATGCTCAGATTGGAATCACTTGGATTATTTCATACAGGATCCTTGTTTCCTTCTTTCCCTCTGAAATCTCCACAGCAGAACCATTTGTACATAAATGAAGCAGAATTTTTGACCAGCTCTTGTGCACACCTGTGCACTCCCATTACCCACCAGGAAATTGCTGCTCAGAAATGCTGCTCCTAAAATATTTGCTGAGAAATGGTTTGGGAAAGCTAAAAAATATTCTTTTGAGATTTCTCACATGTTCAGTTGTGAATTAAGGCTGCACAAAAAGAGGTTCTTCAAGGAAATGAACTGTTCTTAGAAGCAGTGAGGTGGGCCAAGATGGGGCCACCCCCTTCCCATGGGCAGGAACACCTTCCACTATCATAGGTTGCTCCAGTCTGGCCTTGGACCTTTCCAGGGATGGGGCAACCACAACTTCTTCCATAAAATGATGGAAAACACTGGGCTGGAGGGGCTCTGGTGAATACAGGATTATTATATATATAGGATGATTTAATTTCTCTTTCAGTAGCTGTTTGCCATCGGGGGCTGGGGTGAAGGATGAGGATGGAGGGGATGAGGCAGCGAGTCCCTGCTCCAGCAAGGCAGGATTTCCAGTAGGAGAATGCCCTTGGAAGAGTGTTGTGTTTGTGCCCACAGCCATTAAACTCCATAATCTTGGTGTCTGTATCGACTTACAAATGAAAGCTTGCAGTAATTTGGAGCAGCATTTGAATTGTGAGTGGTAGTGATGATGCTGAGCTTGTCTTTTAATGCTGAGTTTAGAGGCTTTGAGGTTTGGATTTAAAAAAAACTTCAATGAAACCACAAAAAAGACATTGGAAGCATAGCTGAACAGGTGGAACAAATTTGTTAAATCTGTTATTGGGAAAACAGCAACTTGCTTTTAAGAAATAAATCAATCTGCAGCTCAGTGTTTCATAATGAGGAGTGGGATAGGAGAATCTAAAAATATCTCCAAATGACAGCTAATGTTCCAAAGGAACAGATCCAAACTAGAATATAATATTGTGGTTACAATAAGGATTTTAAAGTTCATTGAGATCCTTGCTGGGATGCAGATGGGACTTGAAGAGCCAGCATATTTCTGTTAGCCAGGTCCAGTTTTTATTTGCATAACTTGTTATATGTATTGCCGGTAGCTTGCAGAGCCCCTGGTCAGGATTGGGAAACCACAATGAGTTCATCCCCCTCTGCCTGCTGAGACAATATATTCCCCAAGAACTGGGAGGGAGGTGTCTCTAGCAACTGAAGCAAGTAATTATGTGCTTGAAAAGGCAGGAAAAAGCAGAGTTTTAACCCTCTGAACCTTTGTGTACCTGGGATCTTCTCACCAAGACCCATTTCAAGGATCTTTGTTCTTTGACTGCCTTTCTCCCATCTTTCCTCCTGTGGCATGAGCTTTAGCAACTAATTTTAATGAAGTCAAGGAGCTTTTCTAGGTGGAAAACGTGTCCTGGGTTTTCAGGAGATGAGGCATCTGTGCTGTTGTCTCTGTTATCATGGAACCACGGAATGATTTGTGTCAAAAGGGGCCTTAATGATCATCTCATTCCACCCCCTTTTCTGCTCCTTTCCTTAATTTCCCCTGCACTATTCAGGCAGCAGAGCCAGCTCTGCTTCCATTTTTCTTGGAAAGCGATTCCACAGCCTCATCCCTCTCTCAGCAGGTTCTTCCTAGCATTATTCCAGAGTTTCCCTTGCGCAGCAGAGCCTGGGTACTCTGTCACACCCAGCCAGGCCAGGCTGGGGCACTGCCATCACCTTTCATGCTCCATCATCCCTTTCTTTTGGGACTTACTGAGGGCTCCGGGGCACAGGGGGCTTCTTCCAGTGCTGCTGTGAAGTAGCTGCTCCTAACTAGCCAAATCCACATGGACAGCTGTTGCTCAGAGGGGAGTGGGTAAGTGCATCCATAAAGTTTGGGATTTGTGCCAGAGAGAGCGCAGCCGGTGCATGGCCATCGCTCTCTGGGAGCCCTTGGCACTTAAACCTGGGGGAACAAACGCAAAACCTCTCCAACTTCCAGATTCTGGTTGAGGGAAGAATCAAGGTGTTGTGGAATTGTAAATGAAAATGCCAGTTTTTCACAGCTGGATGTTCCCATGCACTGGGACCAGAGTTGCTCAGGGTCAGGGATTGTGTGTGATGGCACAGCTTTGTTTTGGGGGCAAAGAAGGCTTACCTGAAACTGCTTTAGGCTGGATTTTAGGAAAAAATTCTTTCCCCAGAGGGTGTTTTGGCACTGAACAGGTTCCCCAGGGAATGGTCATGGCCTCAAGGCTGCCAGAGCTCCAGGAGCGTTTGGACAACGCTCTCAGGCACGGGGTGGGATTATTGGGGTGTCTGTGCAGGGCCCGGAACTGGACTGATGATCTTTGTGAATCCCTTCCAACTCAGGGTATTCCATGATACTGATTTCAGTGATGGGCAGGTTGCAGTGGCAGTGCCACTGCCCTCTTCTGTAGCAGGCTGAGATGCCCTCGGGGTGACAAAGGCTGGTGCTGCTGGTGCCTTTGCCATGGTCAGTGTTGGTGTTTGGCTGGGTCCAACCAAATCATTGGGGCTGCCATTTTCCTTTGGAAGCATTTCTGAGTCCGGGGATGTTTTTCCATGACTGGGATTCCCTAAGTGCATTGTAACATCACTTTCTGCCCCAAACCTCAGCTCAGATTCAAGGACTTATTTTTCACCTTGCAACTGTCACCATCCCCAGCTTGGTCATTGTGCTGGGATCTGGATGGACCCATGGGTTTGGAAACTCCTCCTGTTGCTTTAGTGCTGAGAGGGGCTCATGTGGTGCTGATTTGGGAAGCCCTGCTCCCCATGTGCTCCCGTGGTTTGGGAGAGCTGGCATGTGATGCCTGGGATCCCCACTCTGACCACGATGGCCCCTCTGGCCAAGAGCCATCCAGAGTGGCCGGGAGGCAGGGATTTGGCACCTATGGGTGCTGCTGGAGGTGCTAAAGCTTTTGGGAGGTGCCAGGGTCTCACTCTGGCCACACCGACAGTGATTTTTTAAGGCTGAGGGGTTGGTGGAGCCTTTGTGTTTCTGCTTTGAAGCCTTGGCTTGAAAGTGTTGTAATGAGATTTTATGATGTATTCTGGCAAGGCCTGGTTATTTTGTGTGTGGATTTATTGTCTAATGAATTGAGTGATTTTGAAATGTTTTGTGCAACGCTTTTTTGGAAAGGACGTTGTATTTTGTTTATGGGACGTGTGAGTTTTAATGAAACTTTATTTAGCTTTTAGCAAGAATAATCTTTATTCAACAAATAGTGCAAATAAATCTTTAATTGAACAAATATGTGCCAACTTTCAAACACAGTAACAATGACATGAAACAAGGAAACTTTGGAACAATATACAACTTTAAACATAGTATTAAAAAAAAAAAACCCAAACAAAAAAACAAACCAAATGCAAAACCCCTAACAAAGCAGATTTTGGGCTGTGTAGAAGAGCATGGTTATGTGGGACCTGCCAAGCTGGAGAGAGCAGAGCAAGAAATGTGGTGCCTGGTGGCTTTCCAGGGGTGCCCAGGGATCGAGGTGCCCCCCATGCCGGAGTTTGGGAGTGGGAGCTGGTGGATGTGCCTGAGCTGTGGGAGCAGATGTGGGATCTTTCCTTGTATGTCCCAGTCCTTCCTGAGCTGCCTTCCCAGTGGGGCATCCCCAGCCCCAAGGAGGGATGGGGGGCACCCAAGGCTTGAGGATTTGCCTCTTCCAGCCCCACGTTGTCTTCAGGCTCTTGGAGGGCACCCGAGGGGCTCTGAGCTCTGTGTTGCTGCAATGTCCTGTGTGAGCTGCCTGGGAAATGGGATGAGCATTCCCTGCTCCTCTTTATTCCTTCCTGGGCTTGGCTGCTGCCACTTCGGTTGCAAATGGTGATTCCCATCCCCTGCACTGCATGTAGCTGGAAATCCCTGAAAAACTCTCAAATCCAGCATGAAAGGGTTTGAAATGAGGGGAAGAAACCCTCAGCATTTGTTTCATTTCACTTTTTGGAGTATTAGTCTTTAGGGAAGATGGGCAGAGTCCCCTTTCTGCTTATTTCCTTATTAATCTGATCCTACTGGATTTCCTTCCTTGTTCCAAGTATGGAATGTTCCTTTTATATCCCTGGAAGTGTTTCAGGCCAGGTTGGACAGGACTTGGACCAACCTGGTCTGGTGGAATGTGTCCCTGCCCATGACAAGGGGTGGAACTGGATGGGCTTTAAGGCCCCTTCCAACTCAAACCATTCCAGGATTCTTTGCAAATAATTATCCTAAAGTATGCGTTATAAATGCCAATCCACTTTGCCAATTGAAATATAATTTGGTTTATTAAAAAAATAGAATTACAGAATTTCAGTAAAACCAACAAGCGGAGTTAGGGTGACGATAACCCAGGGATCGGCAAAGGGTGAACCGGAAAGCAGCCTCTATCGCACTGCAGTCCCCCAGTGTTCACGAATTGGCCCCATTTGGGGTCCAGGCTTTATACATTTTATTTTGCCCCTCGCACAAGATTTCCCCACAGTTCTTTGTCCCCTTGGAATAGTTATTCGAATGCATTGGTCTGCTGAATGGGGTCTCCTATGGGAGGGAGAAGTGTCAATTTCGGTCCTCCGGTGAGTGAATGGAAGATAAAATTTTTAATGGACAGATGTTCTCCTCCAGTGATCAGCAAGATGGTGAAGCTCTGATGACTCTGCTGCCTTTGGGAGGAGAACTGATTGCTTATCTTAATGTGTCCTCCTTTCTGATGCCAATGACGGTGCCTGGGTTCCCGATATTTCATTGTCTCCTCCTAAATGGTGGTTTCTGGGTGGTGCCTGCCTCAGAATTCATCAATTCTGTGGCTGGCTGGAACTAAGGTTACATTCCACATAACATATTTACAGTTTGTATTTATGATTTAATGTGGAATTGCATTTTATGGAAATGGTTTGCTCTCGTTCACCCCTGGAAAATGTATGGTTTATCCCAAGTCTGTACCCTCCCTGCAGTATCGTGTATCTGTAACCTCTGGCTGGAGAATGTTACCGTGCCCACCTTGAACCTCTGTGTTAAGAGTGCAAACGCAAGGGGCTCGCCCTCTTTGCCCCTCTTCCCCCTGGAGGTCTCGAGACGCTCCCCTTCCCTCTCCCCCCTTCCCCCTCTCTCCTTCCCTTCCCCCTCTCCCGCAGGATCATGCTCCCTGCCTGGAGTGAGACTTTGAATAAACCCTCATCCCATCAGCACCTCCGCAGCCGTCTGAAGTCTCTTTGCCTGCCAGCACGGGAACACCTGCGACCCTAGGACCCGGGGGTCTCCCGGGGGACCCTCCCCGGGGACCCCCTAAAATTTAAACTACAACAATTTAACATACTATAATCCATAAGAACACAAATTAACATACCATATTTACCACATATGGAAGGAGTTTAGTACTGAAGATGCTCATACAGCCACTGCTTTTCCCTGGAATTTCCTATATTGATGACAAAATTACTTGGCAGGAAGAGACCAAGCTCTGCATTTAAGTGACTTCCCTACATCTTCAAACTCCAGGAATATCAGGAATACAAACCCTGATATTTCTTCTTTCTCTGGGAAGAGCATTTTTAGCCCTTCATTGCCCTTTTTCAGCCCCTGGAATTGGAACCAAAGAGCTTTTCTTCGAAAAGTGAGCCGTGGAATTGGGTGCTAGTGGAAACTAATAATCGCTGAATGGAAAATTCCTTCTCAGCTATGTTTTGCTATTCTCTTTTTTAGCTCCAACCTACCAGACCTCTCTAGGGCTGCCCACACTTTTTCAGGAAGGATAAATGAGGCTTATGTTTCCAGAATGGGAGATGGAGGTATCTCACCCCTCCATGCACCCTTGACTTGATCTGACCCAACCTTCTCCAGACCTTTGAGTGATCCTAGAAGGGCCCAGTGCTGCTCTGTGCACCCACCTCACCTTCAAAGACCCCCTATTTCCTTGGATTTGGCCTCATTTTCTGTTTCAGACAATCACAGGATCATTCAGGTTGGAGAAGCCCTCTGAAATCATTGAGTCCAACCCTTCCCCAGCACTGCCAAGGTCACCACTAGACCACATCCCCAAGTGCCACATCCACATGGCTTTTAAACCCCTCTGGGGATGGAGACTCCACCCCTGTGCCAGGGCTGGACAACCTTTTCCATAAGAATTTTTCCCTAATATCCAACTAAACCTGCTTTGGCACAGCTTGAGGCCATTCCCTCTCATCCTGTCCCTGTTCTCTGGGAGCAGAGCCTGACCCCTCCCAGTTGCCCCCTCCTGTCAGGGAGTTGTGCAGAGCCAGAAGGTCCCCCCGAGCCTCCTTTTCTCCAGGCTGAGCTCCCTCCACTGCTCCTGCTGCTCCAGACTCTTTCTCAGCTCTGTTCCCTACTCTGGACACAGGAAAACCCCTGAAGAACAGCAAGAGATGGTTGGGTTGTGGAGTTTCACCCCATTCATAAATGGGAAGGTGTTTGCGCTGAGGAGCCTCCATGGCCAAAGTGGCAGAGTTGGCTGAACCAACATTTTCCCGTTGGATCTCCTGAGCATGGCCCTGAGCCACCACCTCCAGCCAGAGCTTTGTCTAAAGCTCTCTGAGCTCTTCTGGCCTTTCAAACAGAGCCAAAAGCCCAACTGTGGAGAGAAACACCTGCCTGTGCTTTGTTTTGAAATCCATATTAAATCAGGAGATCAAGGAGTCACTGTCCATGTAGAGGGATGGAGGAAAGCCATTGATGTGCCAGATGTGTGGTTGGAACATCTGTGGTTGGAGGTGCTCTGACCAGGATTTGTCTGCTGAGGAAAGCAGGGAGGTGGTGCCTGAAGGGGCTGCGAGTGGTGGTCTCTCTGTGGTAAATCCATCTTTTTCCTTAGGTAGGACATGGCTTGAATCCATAGAACATCCAGGGATGGTGTTAAGGATAAACTCGTTGGATTCATGATTGATTTTTTAACTACTTCAATTCCCAGTTAGTGGGGGGGGATAATTCCCTGTAGGAGCAAACTGAGCATCAAAGCTGTTTGTCCTTGCTGAGCTGGGCTCCAGACACTCCCAGTGTCCAGCAGAAAGTGGGATGGGGACTATAATGTTGGGAGCTGTCAGTATGGAGATGTTCCACATCCTCATCTCTGGATGAGCCCAAAGGAAAGGGACATTCCTCAGGCTGCGGCTGTGTCCCATGAGGATCAAGGGGACAATTGCATCTGGCATTGGGACTGGTGTCTTTCCAAAAGGCAGGAGGGAAGGAGCACTGGCAGGATCTTGGTGCTTGGCCAGTTTGGTGATGGATCCCAGTTAAGGATGGTGAGGTCCAGAACACAGACCATGTTGTTCACATTCCCTGTGAGGAAAAGCTTTCCCTTGCACTCGCTGTCCACACTTCCATTCCTTTCCAGAGCTCCCCATCCCTCCCCAGTTGTGGCTGCAGCCATCCCCCTGCAGGGTGAGGGCTCAGAGCTGCCCCTTGGGTGGGAGGTCATTCCCACATCCCTGTGGGATGTGCAGGTGTCTGTGTGCCACAGCTGCCAAACTTTTTTCCCTGGGATAGACCAGGATCCCGTGAAGCCTTGGCTGCCTCGGCTGCTGGAATTCCTGTCAGTGGATCACCTGCTCCTGATTGGAAGTGATAAGTCCTCTCTGTCTCCATGTCAGCAGTCTATCAGGCCCACAAGTGTGTTGGCAGGAAACCTTCCTCTCTCCCAGGCTCTTGGATCACAAGGGGAGGATCAACCAGATGTCCTCAAAATCCTGTGTATCCTGAGGCTGACATGCAGCTGACAGGGAAAACTTCACTCCCTGTCCACGGAATCTCTCCCAGGTTTTGTAAAGACAGAACCATTTCAGATCTCTCCATCCCTCCTGCCTCTCCTTGGTTGATGTTGAGCTCCAACCTCTTTTGGGGTGGTCAAAATGGAACCTTGTGGAAGACCAGAAAGGTGCTGAGCTTCTCCTGCAGGGACTGCAAGGAATGTGTCTGACACTTCAACTGGTTTTCCCTGTGGATTTAAGGAAGGGGGTCAGGACAGCAGGGCTTGAAGGATATCAATAATTCAACCAAAGAAGTAATTTATTTGCACCAAGTTTGGCATTTAAATGCTCATGGATAAGCAGGAATAATGTGTAGGATTCGTGGTACCTGTTTAAAATAGCTCTGTTGAAGCCCCAAACCAGACATGGAGTGTTTGGATTTCTGACCATCCTCTTGCTCCAGGATCTTCCTTTGGAAATAATGCAATATTCTGTGCCAGCAGCTCGTGCTGCCCCAAAGATCCTCCTGTTTTTAGGATGCAGACTTTGGTCTCAACCTGGGAGTCAGAGCACGCACTTGAACAGCATCTTAATGAGCTTATGGTTGAGAGCTATTTATTATCTGTTAGAACAGGCCTTTTATTCCACTGGCAGCCTAATTTGCATGGTTTGTTGTAATTAACACCATAAAATGTTTAAAGAAAAGTACAGAGAGAAATTAAATTTATAGGCATTGAATTCAATACCATCAGAATAAACCTTTGATTTGTTTTTTCCTTTGGAAAGAAAGTGATTCACTCAAATTAAATTTAGGAAAAGCTCTCAACTTGGAAGGAGGGATTTAATAAAAAAAAGGCATCCCAAATTGCCAGAGAAGCTCAGGGGTAAGCTGGGATTTCACTTGGACAAGGCTGCTGAAGGGAAATTCAACTGTTTTGGGTGGGAGAGGTGTCCCAAAATCCTGCGTCAGCCGCTGCTGGCTGCACATGTGCAGACAGGATGGTGCCTTTGCTGTCTATCTGTTCCATTTTTTCATGCTCTGGCAACTATTTTGGGGGCACTGAGGGGTTGGGATGGAGGCATATTG
This sequence comes from Prinia subflava, assembly GCF_021018805.1. Lineage (NCBI taxonomy): Eukaryota > Metazoa > Chordata > Aves > Passeriformes > Cisticolidae > Prinia > Prinia subflava. Next base: position 1,410,642 of record NW_026960608.1, read on the forward strand.
GTGGCAGTGTTCCCTGGAATTGTCCAAGGCTGGGTTGGACAAGGTTTTGGAGCAACCTGGGATAATGGAAGGTGGAGAAGGAGTGGAACAAGATGAGCTTCAAGGTCCCTTCCAACCCAAGCCATTCCAGGATTATTCTATGATAATTTGGAAAATCAACCTGAGACTATTCTGTGGATGAAGGGGTTGGGAACTGTGCTGTGTCCTAGCCATTCCTGAGGGGTTGGAGGCATTTTCCAGGGGCTCCAGTGGCAGTACATCCCCTCCTGCTGCAGAGCACGCAAGGTGGCTCTGGAAAAGTCTTTTAGGGCACTAAAAGTGGTGTCACCATGTCCACCTCCAAATGAAGTCATCAAACTTTGGCCACTTCTGCTCTGATTTATGCAGCAAGCATTATACAAAATTATATTGTGAACAAATGGTTTGCATATTGTTTGCAATTTTGGGTTTAGTGTTATGGCTGGGATTTGTATAGTCAGAACTAATTTGTAGCGTCTGGGACCAAGGCTTGGAGTGGTGCAGGAATTGGGATTGAGCTGCTGGAGATATTAGTGGGGGGGAGACCGTGTTCCCTGGGGTCAGGGCTGCTGGGATTTATGGCCTGTGGGTTCTCGGGAGCTGATCCAGCAGGAATTCTGGTACCCAGAAGATAAACAGGGAGAGTTTAGCACATCTGTTCCTCTCCCTGGATCTTTGAGGTGCCGATTTGGGATTTGGAGGGTTATCCACAGGTTCATGCTCTGCATCCCAAGGGATTTGTCAAAAATTTCTGCAGTGAGACATTGCTGTAGAGGATATTCCCCAACAGGTTGGGTTTTGAAGCTTTAAAAGGTCAAAAAAGGTCTGTCCCAAAGGTCTGTAGCATGAAGATTGGGGTAATGATGGAGCACATTGAAAGTTTCAGGTCTTTGCCAGCTCCAGGGCAGTTTGATAAACTTATAGTGGCTTTCCCACCTTAATTTCCTACTGAAATCCTTCCTGGATCAGGGTGAAAACCACCACTGAGTGTGGCCGAGTTTCTCAGGTATCGTGGGCATGATATGCTCACGGATACGATTTGAGCTATTCCAAACTAGGCCGAACTAGGCCTCAGGCCTGGGCCTACTAGGCCGCAGACGTTCAGCATACGTAGTAGCAGATAAACTTATCTGCTACTAGGAATGTGTTAAGGTATGGACACTTACAGCATGGAAGTAATGGCACTAAATCTCCATAGCTACCTTAACCCTAGATTGTTTACATACTTCTGTATGTCCACTGCCTATCACAGTGCACCTGCTAAATGTAAACGACTCACTCTGTATATAACCCGCCATCTGGAGGAATAAAGCGGAGTACGTGCTTGAAACCATACTGGTTGGTCTCATGTAGCTCTAGCCCCCGGTCTTTCCAGAGCTCGGCTTCAACTGAGGACCTGTGTCTGTAGAGGCCATGGAAAACCTGAGGTAAGTGAACTAAAAGCAACTTCTTAAAAGAAATATAGCTGGCATGCATCGACACCTCGAGGAGCAGTGCTGGAAATTACATTTTCTTGACCAGGTCATGCACAAACTAAGATTAGTTAATTAATTACTGTTGCTGCAGCAAGGAGTTCTCCATGTTGATTTATTCTCTCTTTTTGAGCATTTTTATTTTTACCTCTGGCTCCTATTGCTCCATTTGTTGCTTCTCACTCTTTCCCAACTAAACCTCTAAAAGTTCAAGGATCCATGAGGTTTGCATCTCTTGTAGGTCTATTTTTTTCTCTATATGATTATTTGAATTGGTTTGCCAGGAGAAATCCAACCCTTCATCCACTGGGTGCTGCAGGTTCTGAGCATTGGCTCTACAGAAAATAAGAATTAATTTAGTATGAGTTGTTTGACTTTGGGATAAACTGGGAAGAAGGAGCATCTTGCTGTGCCAGCACCTGCTAAGAGCACACTTTGCTGGTTTAGGAGGGATTTGTCATGCCCAAACTGGAGGTTCTGAAGCAGGAATAAAGCTTTTCCCCCTCTTTTCTTGGTTTCTTTGTAGTGTAAAGGGCCAGGTAGGGCCCTCTGCTGGGGTTTGCAGTGTTAATCAGTGATTAACAAAAGGAAAGTTGTGAAATTAGGGAGGACACAATTTAATGCCTACAGTTTGATAATTGTGTGGTTTAGGGTTTTTTCATTTCAGATTAGAGGGTTTTGGTAACATGATAAGCTGCTATTATACGTTGGAGGCACAGGACTTGAATTTGAAATTTGTTTTTTCTAGCACTGTTTTTTAAGAACAGATTCTCCTTGTATTTACTGTCAGTTCCTCTGGCTTCTCTTTTTCTTTGGAAATGATGCATTGGGAATGATGTTGTTGGGATTTGGGAGGATTGGAGTGAGGTTTTTTGGCTCAGGCAATGGAGACTGAATTTTTGGCTTGCTATCCCTGGTCAGATGATGTGCCCTGTGACAAAGGTGACCCCAAATGGGTTCCTTTCACTCCAAGCCATCCTGTGATTGTAGGATTCTATGTCTCCACATCAAACCCCGGGGGAGCAGCTCAGCCTGGGAGCGTGTCTGGGCAAGGACAGGAGGGAAACGGGGATCAGAGCTGCTATTAAAGGGATTATTCCCAACATTATTCATCAGCCAGGCTTGAGTGATGGCCTCAGATCTGGCTGTGTTTGTGTTTGGGGTGTTGTGTGTGTTGCTGATGGGAAAGTGGAGCCTTGCTCTGGAGGGGAACTGGTTTCGTACCAGTTTTGGGGAAGTGTTGGTAAGAAGCTACTGTTTATATTTACATTTATATTTATATATTATGTACATGCATTGGGTTTTTGGGGTAGGGGCACTGTCTATCCTTAGCCCATGGACATCTCCATGGACACAGAGCCACAGAGGCTGTGGCTGCCTCATCCCTGGAAGTGTCCAAGGCCACATTGGATGAGGCTTGGAGCAACCTGGGCTAGTGGAAGGTGTCCCTGCCCATGGCAGGGAGTGGAACTGGATGAACTTTAATTTCCCTCCCAACCCAAACCAGTCTGGGATTCTGGGATTCTTCATAGCTCTCCTGGGGACATGATCTTGTGCTCTGGGCTTTGAGTGTTTGTGACCCAGGTTGTGCCAATACATTTTCCTTTTCCTTGGGTCAGAGTTTTCCAGGTTTGGTTGTGATGGGAAGAGCTGACTGCCCTGACTATTGGTGGAAAGACTCCAGTGCCCTGTGAGATGTCTCAAAATCTGTTTTTCAGTGAATAACTACTGCTAAAAGATATGAGCTGGCATTAATGTCATGAGAAGATGCTGGAACATGGATGGAGCTTTAGCTGCAGCAGAGCAGAGGGTTCAGGAAGGGTGCTGGAGGTGCTAAACAAGGAAAAAGGTGGAGGAGCAGCTTCCACTGCTGCCTGCTCACACATTCCCCGCCCAGAGTGTTCTGCTTGCAGTAAGTGCTGCTTTTTCACTTCACATCACACAGAATCACTGAGTTTGGAAAAGCCCTCCAAGATCATCCAATCCAACCTGGGACCACATTGTCACCCAGCCCAGAGCACTGAATGCCATATCCAGGCGTTCCTTGGACACCTCCAGGGATGGGCACTCCAAACCTCCCTTGACAGCCCCTTCCAGTGCCGGACCACCCTTTCTATGCAGAAATTCCTCCTGCTGTCCAACCTGCACCTCCTCTGGCACAGCTTGAGGCTGTACTTGAAGTGAAGACCACTTTTGTTCTCCTCGTGCCTCTTGTGGAGCGTGGGGTAGCAATGAGCCACCGCTGTTTGTTGTGGCTGTTGCTGCCTTTCTCTGGGTTTTCTGCCAAATGTCTGTCTAAGGAATTATCCTGATGAATACACGGAACAGGCACAGCTCCTGGCAGGATGAGGGATGAGAGCAGCTAATCCACAGGAACACAGCCCAGCCTTTTGTTGCTTCCCGTTGTGGGGAGCTGTGCAGGACAGGATTTGTCAACACTCGGGGCCTGACAAAAAGCCCCTGATGGCGGTTGTGGGTGAGGCCAGAAAGCAGGGCCCGAGGGGAAAATGTTGGGACTTGCTGCTGGAGATGTGTCTGCACACAGACAGCTGGTTCAGAAATCCCTCCTCTCCTCTGGGAATGCAAAACTGACAGCTCTTTTGGCATCCTACAAGGAAGCAGGTTCTGGAGGTGCAGGCGGCTCTGCACACTCAGGCCATGGGGAGTTGTTTTTTAGCGGTGAGGTGAAATTTTGGGGGGTTACACTTCATGCTTCTGAGGTTTCATCCCTTTCAGATGTTCTTTCTCCTTTTCTCTTTTTTTCTTTGACTCTAAAAGTTGAAAGAGGCCTTGGATGGCTTCTTTTGAAAGGTGACCTTGCTGCATAAAGTTGTCTGACTGTGCTGTCCGTGCCCAGTGATATATAGGAGCATCTGAGAATGAGGGGAGGCTGCTCAATAATTCCCTGAATTTCTCTAGGATCATACATGTACCTCAGGATCCCTTCCCAGCACTGGTGAAATGTTCCCCCTTTAGTCCCAGCCCTGTGTGAGGAGCTGCCATGTGTAGGCAGAGCAAAGAGAAGTGGGGAATGGGCTTTTTTGGGAGTCTGGCATATTACAGTAGTGCCAAGTGTGTCTCAATTAGTCCAGTGTGTGCATCTGTTATTTGACTATGGTCCAAAGCAATACATTCTCCTCTTGCTTCCCTGGCCATGGTTTAATTAATTAAATTTAAAAATTCAGCCACAGGCTGTAGGTGAAGGTGCTGCCAGGGGAGTGGGAGCTGCTTCCAAAATACCATCATTAAATGGTGGTGTCATTCCCAAATAATCCACTTCATTGGTAGTTTCTGTGCTTTGCTACTTCCAGAAGATCTCTCACCAGAGACTGGTTCCTGCTCTGCTCACTCACTTCCTACCTCTACCCCTGCACCTCTCCAGGCTAATAATAAAATCAAATTGTTTTCTTTGCTGGAGAAAAAAAGGAGAGTCAGAACTGAGGCTGATGTGATCCAGACCAAGTATTTCCTTCTCCTTTGGGTGCTGGATGTCCGAGTTCTCTGGGAATTAAAACCACTAGATGCATTTCTGCCCTTGGGCACCCCGAGCTCCTTGCAGCAGCATTCTCAGTATCCTTCTCTCCACATGGAATCCTCAGTTATTTGGTTTTTCCTGTTGCAACGTTACAAATTTCTGCTGCCCTGGATTTTATTTGTGGGTTTTTCAGGCTTAGCAGGTAATGGTTATAAATGGAAATTTGACTGCAGCATGTGGTTTCTGGCTGCAGTAAATTCATTCCCTGCAGGCTTGGGGATGGATCCCATGTGTTTCCTCCAGTGCAAATGGTTGTTTCAAACATCCATCTGCTTTATCTGCTGTTGTATTTACAGTTCCCCTTTGTAGTTCCCAGCACCATCTCCTCTCTCTCCTCTGCTTTTGTTTATTTAAGGTTATGGTAAAGTATCCCTCTCGTTTGGAGCTGTTTTGTGGGAGCCTTTCCCAGCTTGGCTGATCCCAGGGGTCAGGGGAATAAAATATCATGATCTGATCACCCCAGGGGAATCCCACAGTGGTGGTTCCAGCTGGTCCCTGGTGTTGTTGCTCCTCGGGAATGGGATTTTAGCCAGACCCTGCCCTTGACCTTCCAGGGCTCTGCAGGCAGTGTGGCTGGTCATTATTGAAAAATAAAGGGTTTAATCCACTCAATTTGTATCAAAAGCTGATCAGTGGACTCATCTTTGTTTGAGTATTGAATTGTGTGATATCCCTGGTTGTTTGTCTGTCCAGGATGATTTAGGAAACCAGTTTCAACTTTAGAAAAAAAAAAAAACAAACCAAAATAATACAGCAAACAAACCCAAACCAAGCTGTCTGAAAAATCCTAGGAGGATATATTTGATACTTTTTCCTGGCAAAAGTTAAACATTTTCCATCCTTCTTCAGTTTCGAGCCTTCAGAAGGTTTGTGGGTCCATCTCCAGCATGTGGTGATGCCTCTCCATGTCCAGGCAGGAGCGGCAGGGAACACCCTGGGGCTCCACAGCCTTTGGAGTTTCCCTCAGGTTTTGTGTCTCCATCATGGGCAAAATATGACCCAGGATGACATTTGGAGAGGTTGCAAAATTCTCTCTGTAAAAAGTATTTTATTTTTTTTTCTTATGCTGAGCCCCAAGTGATGTCACTGCTTGTCTTGCACAGAGAAGTAGGAAAATAGTCCCTGGCTGCAGGAGGAGGTTGTTTTCCTAATTTTCCTTCACCACAGCAGCATTTCCTGTTACTGGTGAGTGTGTGGAGTACCTGGATGAGACCCCCCCCCCCAGCTCATGTGTCACCCTAAGTTGTGTGTTGGAGTTTTGTGGGACACTGGAGAGCAACTTAGGAGTGGGACCTGGAGTGCCAGGACAAGGTATGGCTTCCCACTGCCAGAGAGCAGGGTGGGATGGGATATTGGGAAGGAATTTCTGGCTGTGAGGATGGTGAGGCTCTGGCAAGGTTACCCAAAGAAGCTGTGGCTGCCCCTGGATCCCTGGAAGTGTCCAAGGCCAGGTTGGATGGGGCTTGAAGCAACCTGGTCTGATGTCCCCATGGCAAGGGGTAGAACATGATGAGCTTTAAGGTCCCTCCAACCCAAACCAATATGGGATCCTATGGTCTTGAATTCCCCACCCTCTGTTGCTGGAAATGTCTCTTTTCCAGGGTCAAAAGCTGCTGGCCAGCTCCAAATAGTCTGAGCCCTTTGAGGTTCATTTTAGCCACTGGGTATGGACAAATGGTCCATTAAATTATTTTTCTGGCTCCTTTTTTTTTTTTTTTTTTTAACCTTCCAGTTTTTTCAACCTTCTGGTTTTTTTTAACCTCCTACTGCCTCAGTTTTACCATATGATGGAGAAGCAGCTGCTGCAGAGGCACGAGCAGTATCCAGGAGCTGAAATATTAAATCCTTTACTACTTTCCTTGCTTAAACTCCTCTCAACAAACGACTCAGACAGCACAAAACCTTTTTCTTTCAGCCTCACAATGTCAGAACGTCATGGGGGATGTTGAGCTAGTGCTGTTCCCACCCAAGGGCTGCCCAAGCCTGACACGAGGCAGCTGTGCAGCAGCTGGCCTGGCTGCCTGGCTGGAAACATCTAGATGGGCTGTGCTGCATGGCAGGAGCCACTGAGCAGATGCTGCTGTGCAGCCTCGGGTGCTGTTTGAAGATGTGCGTTGGGCTCTGCACTTCAAAGCCCGGCTCAGAAAGGCTTGGCTTGCACAAACTCACACCTCTGCCTCTGCTCTGGGGCTGTCGTGGCTCCCACCTGCACCCAGAGACCCAGGAATGCCACAGTTGAGGTTTGTTTGCTGGGAAGATAATAGAATTCCTGTGCGCAGCTTCAAGATCCACTTGATCATGCTGTGCCAGCTGCTTGCGCTCGCTGGCCAGGCCATGGGGGCTTGGGGATGGGTTGTTTGGATGGAAAACAGAGCTGTTGCCATGTGGAGAGGGAGTGGAGAATGTTGTTCTGATTAGGAACTGTCTGGCGCTTGCAGCAGCAAGTGGAGCTGGGTTTGGTGGCCCCAAAGCTGGGCCTAGAGGCAGCCAGAGATGTGCACAGTGCTGAGACTGGCTGTGAGATAGCAGCTTGTGGAAAGTTCACATTCCTGAACTCCTCCCAGCTCCTTTTCACAGTTTTACAGCACATCATGGCGTTTCTGATTCAGCTCATCCCTCATTGTTCAGGGTTGTGCTCTTCCAGTGCATAGGCAGTGGTGGGGCAGAGCAAGCCCGGTGCTCATGGTTGATCCCATGGCACTGCTCCAGGCACTCCATGGAGCCATCAGGGATCCCATGTGCCTCCTCTGACTCCCTCAGCTGCCCACATATCCCAGAGCACATTCCAAGGGCAAGGAGACGGCACAGCTGGCAGGTGGGTCAGGCTGCCACAGGTTTGCTTCTGGAAGGATCCATCCCAGAAGTGCTGGGGTGTTGTTTTCCCCTCATGCCAGTGGTTTCAGTGGGTGCCATGGCTGTGGGAGCTGCTCCAGGTGTCCTCACTTCCAGAGGAGACAATTCTTGCTGTTGAGCTCACACAGGCAGGGGAAGCCAGGAGGGGACTAAGCAGCAGAATTTGAGGTTTTTTTACAATGAGGGTGGTTTTTACCACCACTGACACAGGGTGCCTGCAGAGGAGGTGGATACCCCAACCCTAGAAATATTCAAAACCTGGTTGGATGAGGCTTGGAACAACCTGGACTAGTGGAAGGTGTCCCTGCCAATGGCAGAGGGGTGGGCCAAATGGTCTTGAAGGTCCTTTCCAGCCCAAACCAATCCATGTTTCTATAATCCAATTTTTGGGAAGCAGGATGTTTATCTGGAGGCAGCTTCTCCAGTGCTATGTGCTGAGAAGCCCCTTGGTTCTCCCTGGATCCAGGGCTTGAGGGGACATTGCCTCTTCCCCCCATTTGCATGCTGTGTCCTGTTGGCTTCCGAGGAGTCTCTGTAGGATCTGGAGTTTTGCAATTCCTGCATGAAGGAGCATCTCTGGCAGTGCACCCGGCCCTGCCTTGTGGGGACTTGTTCTCATGGCTGTGGCCGGAACGGAGCCTTGCAGAGCTCTTAATCCTGTCTGCATGAGGTCATTGGCTCCTTGACATTAATTGCAGGGGATCTGATTAATTAGACAACAGAGCATAATTTATTTGAGCAGATTATTGTATAGAATTAACCATGCAGTCACTGTCTCCCACCACAATTCTATGCATCCCTGCAGGTGTGGGAATCGTCATTAAAACCTTCACCCTTGAAGTGGATGGCTGGGTAATAACTGGATATATTTCCGAGTTGCTGCAGTGGACTGTTTATCCACACTATTTCATGGATGCATTATTTTGTGGGTGTTACATTTTCAGCAGACTTGTTTTCATTTTAATTCTATTCAATTTGGATTAATTGATTCCCTCCTCCTGTTTCCTTCCCTTCTGTTTTTCTTCTTCCAATAAAATATCATAAAAATTAATCCCCACTGAAGGCCAAATTTAACATTCAGATTGAGAAAAGAGGATTTTAAAGCCCTTGTGCTGAAAAGGGAAGAAAATGCACTTGGACAGGAAGTCTTGGGTTTGTTATGGAGCAAGGAAAAATGTTTTTAAAACTTTATCATAGAATTATGAAATCTCAGGATGGTTTGACCTGGAAGGGACCTCAAAGCTCATCTCATTCCACTCCTTTTCCATGGGCAGGGACACCTTCCACTAGACCAAGATGCTCCAAGCCCCGTCCAACCTGGCCTTGGACACTTCCTTAAACAGCTCAATTATCTGAACAGCAGAAAGATTTAAAAAATTATTAAGATTTTTGAAGATTTCCCCCCCAAAAACAATCGAAGAGGTTGTCTGAGAGCAAGGGCAGAATGAAGTTCATCAGTTCCAGTGTCTGACAGATGTTCTCCTGTAACTTTCTCTCATATGGATCCATCTCCGTGAGTAAATCCAAACCAATTCTTTGCTGCAGCTGGTCCCACTCCAGGCAATGGGGTTATGTATGTAGAATGGAGATAAAAGGCCAAATACCAGAGAACTGAAAAATGCCATAAATTTGGATCCTTCAGCCACATTCCCAATGGAAAGCTCCAGAGCAGGATCTGGTTAGTCACCTCCTGCAGGAAGAGGTGCCTTGGTCACCTGGAGTGTTTGTCTGCCTTGGAGATGGGTTCAAAAAGGGGACTGTTCATTGAATCAACTGCTCTTCCCAGATGTCAGGATTTCAGTGCTCCTGTCTCTTGAGAAACGTCTGGAACTGGTGGGAGTTGAAGGAATTGGATGGCAGAGAAGCACCTTCAGTGGAGGTGATCCAAAGCATCCTCTGGGAATGGTCCCTGTGTGCGTTATGGTCCATGTTATGTTGGTTGTGGAAGCAGTTGAGGTCATTGTTCCTGCCATGACTAGCAGGACCTTCCAGATATTCCTAAAAGTGTTTTCAAACCTGGCAAAAGGAGTTTTTCTCCTAAGGAGGAGCCCCAAGGGTGGTTTCAGGCTGGAGAGAACCCAGTTCTGCATTTTGCAGGGAACAGAGGTGCTCCAAGGGAAGCAGCAGGGCCCTGAAGCTCTTTGCTGGAGCAGCTCCTGATTTGGGGAATATTTTTAAGAGGGATTCTGGCTTGAGGAAGATTGTGCTGTTGACCTCATATTGTCCTAGATGTGCTGGAGAAGCTCCAGTTCATGAGGAGCAAGAGCAATGGTGCAGCTGGAGAAAGGAAGAGGAACTATGGCTGATATAGAATTGCCAAGATTTGGGTTCCCCCAAATCAAGTGTGTGCTGTTTTATAAAATGCATGAATATTTTGGGAATATAACTGCTCAAATAAGGAAGGAATTGCTGTTGGAATGCAGGAAAAGAACCCATGACCTCCATCGGGAGGGGGGCGTAGCCCAGCTGGCTGAAAATGGGCCTAAAAAAGGCTACAAAACCTAATTAAAATGTGAAAAACTGAGAATTCCTGCTAATAGACAGCAGATCCCTGCCTGGCGCTGCTTCACAGCTAAATTTGATTTCCTTGGGAGGCAAAAGGAACTGATTTAAGTTCCTGTCCTGGTTTGAGGGGGAAGTGAGTTTTCCAGCAAGTTGTGGGCAAATCAATCAGTGGTCAGGCTGTATGCTGGCACCTGGAGTAGCCACTGAGAGGTTGGACACGCCTCTGAGAACACAAGGGGTTAAAAGCAAGGACTTCCAGAGGGATTTCCTTTTTGGTTCCGGTTTCAGAAGAGCACACATCCTCTCCTCCTCCCCTGTCCAGCTTACAAGGCTGGGTGGGGGAGGGAAACCGTGCAGCCAGGCTGAGGTAGGCTGGTGCCCCGGGGGGAGAAGAGAGTGAAAGGGACTGGAGCTGAGCCAGCCCCCATCCAGGATGGAAGGGTGGAGAATTGTGGAGGTGCCTTCCGTCCCTGTGTCGTCCCCCCCCCCCCCCCGGGAGAAAGTGCCCGGCTGTGTGGGGGAGTGCCTGAGCCTGCGGCCCTGCCGGGAGCCAGAGATAACTCTTTCTGAGGCAGAAGAAAACTATTTCCAGACATTGATTCTCTTGGCTGGTGGTTTGAGAGAAGAGAGAAAGACAGCCTGGGACTGAGATGTCAGAGGAAGAGGAAAGGAATCCCAGATGGGCAGAGATGAAGAGGAGTGGCTTTTTGGGCTGGACTTTTCTTGCATAATGTTAGCTATAGACCGAACCTGAATCCTCCTGGACATAAATAAGACTGTATTTTGGGTGGATGCAGTTGGCTCAAAACCAAAGACTTTGTGGCAGTGATTTGCCACTGTAAAAGTAGAGAGAACAGAGAAGAGAGGAAGAGGGTGTGGTGGCGCCCTCTGTCTTGAGGGATGAAGATATCTGTTCTTGGAACCCTCGGCCCCAGGGGTAAATGGGGGGGACTGCTGTCCCAATATGAGAAGATGGCTGATTTTTGGTACTTGGCCGAGCATCCTTAAAAGAGCCCTATATGCTGTTTTGGTCCATGGACGGTGGTGAGAGCACTGGACATGGAAAGGAGGGTGTCACCCTGGCAGACTTCTCTGGGCAGTGCCATGGGTGACATGGGAACACGGGAGGGTGGACCTGTGTTTCCTGGGGGGCAGTCTATGGTGCGAGAGAGACTCCTCTCTCCCTGGATGAATGGAATATTGGTTCTTTCTGAGTGATGATGGCTTTGATTGGGAACCCAGGGTTTTGGTTTAAGCAAGTAAGATGGAAGGCAACGTGTAAGTGTTAAAGGTCTGAGCGTGGAAAGGTGGAAATTGGGGGAGGAGAAGAAATGTTCTGGGAGGTTTTTATTTCTGTTTTTTGTGTGTTTAGGTTTTTTTCTTTTCTATTTTCTGTTCTTATGTAGTTTAATAAAGTTTTCTTTCTATTTTCAAGTTTTGGGCCTGCTCTGCTCTGTTCTTGATCACATCCCACAGTAGTTGTTAGGAAAAACATATACTCATGGGTGCACTGGCATCTGGCCAGCGTCAACCCATGACAGTTCCTTACCTTGCTGACATTGATCCCTCTCAGCATTTAACCAGCCTGTTCCCAGCGAGAAACTTCCTGCGGCTCTGCTGTGCTGGACCTGGAGCCTGCAGCAGGAATCTCTTGCTCCTGCTACCAGTAAAAAATTCACTGCAGGTGAATTTCATGTGCAGTGTTAAACTCAGCTTTGACCTTGTTCTCCTCACATCTGGGTTGTGTTTGAGCTTTTCCTTCAGTGCCAGCAGGTGTAAGGAATGGGAAGCCTCAGCTGGAGCTGTGTCCACCTCTGTGACACTGTCAAAGTCACTGTGACATGTCAAAGTCTTTGAGGGAGCCACCAGCTCCCCTCCAGCACAAGGCAGCTCCGGGGAAAGGTGTCTTAGATGAGTGCATGGACAAACAGCCTCATTAAACAATTAATGGTCTTCCAGGCTTAAGGTGGTGCTGGTTTGGGGTCAAATTTAGTGATTGGGGTGCTCCTACAGTCAGGGAAAGTTGTGGGGTGTGTGGAATCCAGGGATTCGGACTGCAGTCCTGGTTCCATTTTGTGTCAAAACCGATTTTCTATGGAGGTTTAGGACAGAAAGTGTTTCTGGGGGTTCCATGGGTTATTCTTCCTGTGCTGAAGGATTGCTGGAACCTTCCTTTTCCAGTTACTCTTTGCTTCTCCCATGAGGAGCAAATCCACCTGCCTGCTGCATCTGCCATGTCCCTACCCGCCAGATTTACCTGCATTTGCTCCAGGTTCCCTGAGCTGACTGAAAGTTACAATCAAGCAGTGTGTTCAGTTGGAATCAGTGGTGGAAATGTAAATATTTGGGATGTTGCTTATTGAACTAAGCTGAGTTTGAGCTGGGTAAGGTTTGGATTAGAGGAAAGGAGGAAATTCCTGTTCAGACTTGGAGTTCCAGGATGTGATCGCTGCTGTCATAGGTCTGCTTAAAGCCCAGTTCCACATGGAAAGGAGGAAGGGAGAGGGAAGGTTTTGGGAAGGGTTTGGTTCTGAAGGGACGTTTATAAGGTGTGCTAATTGTTCTGATGGTAATTAATTCCCTGTGTCCATTGCTTTGGCTTAGACTGAGAATTGGCAGTTGGATTTAGGATTCTGTCCTGCAAAACAGTGGCTTTCCTGGGTAATTAAGGTAAAATACCAGTAAAAGCTTGGGAAAACCTGCTCCCTCCTCTTTCATTGGTCCCCTATCGGTGTCTGTTACTGGAGTGCTTGGAAGACCCAGTGTCATTCCCTAGCCTTCTCCAAACTGGGATTGCACAGTCCTTTGGAGAGACTTTTGATCCAAGGACAGGGCTGCTCAGCATGTTGGCAGCATCTCAAATCCTGCTCCCAAAAGCACTGGTGGCATGTTCAGGGTGTAGATGTGCTGAGATGGGAGTTCCTGCCTGCTGGCAAGTGCTGTGTCCCCAGTCCATGGCATTCCATGGTCCATCTTGTAAGAGATGTCCCAGTGTGAGTAGTCAGAGAGAGATGCGGGATTCCAGGCATCTCTGTTCCAAAATGCTGTTTATTGCAGAGATGGTGTTACAGCAGTCCAGGGTTGTGGGTGATACAGAGCCCAGCCCAAAAGCTTCCAGCCAGCTACAGCTTATAGGCATGCCTGAGAGACCCTTAAGTTCTGGTTACAATACATTATATCTTTTTCCATACTGAATATGCTAATTTACAGCATCCAACCAGTAAAAGACACAAATCCTATAGAATCTACATACAGCCTATTAGAAGCACTACATTACCATATTGTGTTACATTTTAAACCCTAAAAGCTGCTTTCTAGACCCCTTTTCTCTTCCCTGCCACATTGACAGGATCCCCCCAACCTTTGGACTCTTGGGATCCTTTTATTTGCTAAGGGTATTGTTCAGTCAAGAGGGATTCTCCTTCAGCTGGCTAAACCATTGTTTTCCGGTTGTTCAGTAACTAATGGCTTGGCATCTTACATCTCAAAGCTCGCCTTCATTTCTATTTCGCTTATAGGTTTCATATTCTCAAAATATTTTGCCAAGCAATCATATTTATAAGGTTTTCTTGTTTCATCTTTCCCAACACATCTCCAAGTCCAAGGTAATTTCTATTTTCTAGTGTTCAAATGTTAGCGTAGGAAAACATATAACCACACGAAGGCGATCATATGCGGTTCTTTATTTGCGCGCGAGGACACAGGGGCATACAGTGCCCAAATCTTGTGCCCCAAAAATACAGAGTTGCTTTGTGATTTGTATAGTTTAAATTATACACATGTTAACTAACCTCCACTCCTAGATACTGATTATCCTATTCCTTAGTTACTATCTTAAATCATACCTACGCTTCTACCCTGATCCACACTTGATTTGGTTAAAACAATGCTTCTCAATTATCCCCTGAGTTGCAGTCACACTTGATTCGGTCATTACAATGGCATGGAGCTGGTTGCAGAAGCTGACGCTTGTTCCAAAGCCAAGCTGCGTCAAGTTCCAGTTGTACGTTCTCTACCTTCCTCCCCCCATACATACCTCAACTTAACCCTGTGGTTAACTTATACAGAAATTATATTTTTTAACCCTCCACCATCATTCCCCCCTTTGAAAGTATTTTCACTCTAATATACTAAGTGTAAATGCTTTCACTTAATACAGTCCATTAAGCTTCAGAGTTTATACTGGCTGTTCATCTTCAAATCCTCTGTTGTCATAGGCTTTGTCCGGGATGTTGTTGCGGATCGAAGGTGCTGGATTCCGTGCCAATGCCTTCATTATGGTCCGGTTCCAAGATGCCTTTTTCTGTATCTCTCTCTTCAGGATTCTGTAAACTAACCAAATTACTAAAAATATAATTAGTAAAATTATCAGATTTTCAAGGATAGACTTTATCCATGAACTCACATTCCATCGTAATCCTTCAAATATTTTACCCAACCAGCTGGTAGCTAAATCTTTTTGTTCCTTTTGTGCCTCATGCTCTATTTGTTTTAACTGACTGATGTCATGTTCTCCATCTGCAGTTACATTTGGGATGTGGATGCAGCAATGGTCAATTTGTCCCTTTAAATATCCACACACTCCATGTTCTTTCAAAAGTAACATATCTAAAGCCAAACGATTTTGCAGGGTCATTTTGGTGGTGGCCTGTAACTGCATGTTGAGTTCCCTAAATCCCTCTCGTGTGATTCTTGCTAATCTGTCTACCTGACCTGTGAGTCTATATAGCATTTCTCTATTTCGATAATTTGCAACGGGACCAAACAAGGATTCTAGGGCCCACCCAATCTTTACTCCACTAGAGGGTTCCTTCCAAGTGTCATCTGGGTTCTTGTCCTCTGAGACATCTCGTTTTGCTTTTATTTGCAAGGGTCCACTGCTCCTGTTAAATGGGGATTTCTTCCAAATTGGACATAAAGTGGGAAGGCCCAGGGTGATTTCTCTTACCTCCCCGTCCATAGGCAAGTGTGTTGTCCATGTGCCATCACTCATTGCCCATAAAAACGGTCCTGGACTTCGAATTGTACTCCTGCTACATCCTACTATAATCTTGGAATCTATTTTGCCTTGTTTGTGTTTAATTTTCCTGCAGGCACAACCTATTCGTAAGGCTATTGCCAATGGTGACCACTGTTTTATTTCCAGATTATCAGAGGTGCAATCATAAATTTTATTACATACCCACCAAATTACCTTATTTGCCTTTTTCTGACTGCTAGTACCAGTACTCGTCACTGTGGGATCTGTCTCATTTTCAGAGCCTTTCCATTTAATGCACCAGGGTGTGCTTGCCATATATTGGAATTTCTGGAGGATGCTCATAGACCATGCACTGTCCCAAGGTTACAGTCCTTTCCAATCCTTTTCTTCACATTTCCACACCACAACACTCTCTGTAGCGTTGTCCCTGATCTTTTGATAGCGTAGAAACCAACATTGCCATTTTGCAAGGTCTTGGTCCTTAACCCACCACTCTATGATTTGTCCCAATTTGCCATTACTAAGAATGCACTCTGACTTTCTCATGGGTTGCATATAGGAATCCTCTGTTATCTTCCAGTACTCTCTGACCACCACCCTTGACTCTGGTACTTGTTTACAGTTAATTGTTTTGTTCCCTCCTATTTCAGGTAATTTTGACGTTATTATTCCCCAGCTTACTGGGTCCCCTGCTGCCTTTGGTATTGGCAGACAGGCCGTTATTCTGCTGGTATTATGCATTTTGGCAAAGTCTCTGACCAATCCAATCATTACATTCTCAGCCCGAATTTCATTAGAAATTTCTATTACTTGTGTCTTTGCCTGTACCTCTGTCTTCATTCTAGAATGAAGAGTGGTTAGTTGACCCTTCTGTATTCCATATCCCAAAGTAACAGCAATCCCTACTGGTGACATTAGTATCCATGAAATTAACATTACCCACAAGAAGAGCATGAGCACAATTACCGATACCATTTGAACAGTTACAGACGTTTCAGCCTCAGCTTTGTTGGTTCAAAAGTTTCTACAGCCCACGACTGGACTCCACGAGGGACCTTCTTCACACGCGTGTAGTGTATCCAGGGTTCCACTCCAACCACTTTGACTGCTGTAAAGGTGGTTAGCAGTACCTGATGGGGACCAGTCCACTTCTCTTTTAGTGGTTCTTCGTTCCAGGTTTTGACGTATACTTCATCTCCTGGTTCGATGTGGACTGGATTCTCCAGGGCCAGTGGTCTGTTCCACACGAGAACACTTCGAAGCCGAGCTAGAGTTTTCCCGAGGGACAGAACATAATTATACACATCTTGTTTCCCTGTGACATGAACATTTGGATTGGGGTTAGGAGATTCATATGGTTTCCCATACAATATTTCATAAGGACTAACTGACATCCCACTCCTAGGCTTTATCCAAACCCTCAGCAATGTTACTGGTAAAGCCTGTGGCCACTGCAGTTTGACTTCCTGGCATATTTTACTGATCTGCCTCTTCAGTGTCTGGTTCATTCTCTCTACTTGCCCACTTGACTGGGGTCTCCATGGTGTGTGGAGGTCCCAAGATATTCCCAGTAACTTGCTTACCCCTTGTACCACCGTGGCTATGAAGTGTGGGCCTCTGTCTGATGATATCCCTAGGGGCACCCCAAACCTGGGAATGATCTCCTGTAATAACCACTCAGCTGTTTCCTTTGCTTGGTTTCTGCGACAGGGAAGGGCTTCTGGTCATCCAGAAAACGTGTCAACCCCTACTAACAGGTATTTGTATCCCCGAGTTCTTGGCAATTCTGCAAAATCCACTTGCCAATAGTCTCCTGGTTCTATTCCTGTCCGAATTCTGCCTAACTGTGCCTGTCGTCTAGCTACTGGGTTGTTTTTCAGGCAGATTTCACATTTAGACATTACTGACTTGGCCATTGTTTGCATCCATACTGAGATTAGGTATTGTCTTAACCACTTTACCAACACCTCTGCACCCCAGTGACACTCATTATGTTTTACCTGTAAAATTTCTCTCATTACCAAAGGAGGTACCACTATTTGCCCTTGTGCGGTTACATACCACCCTTCTGCATTCTTCTGTGCCTTCAGCAGTTGTGCTAGTCTGTCATCTTCGATTGTATATTTTGGCTTAGGAGGCAAATTAAATTGAGAGATATTAAGTCTTGATGGTATCAATGCCATTGTTTTCTGCACCTCTCGCGCTACCTGACGGGCTGCCCAATCTGCTCTTCGATTTCCTTCACAAATTTTGGAGTTGCCTGATTGATGTGCTTTGCAGTGCATGATTGCTACTTGTTCAGGTTTTTGTACTGCATCTATCAGTTGTAGGACTGCATCTTGATGTTTAATATTTGTCCCTTGGGAGGACAGCAGTCCTCTTTCTTTCCATAAAGCTCTGTGTACATGCACTACTCCGAAGGCATATTTGGAGTCAGTCCAAATATTTACTGTCTTCCCTTCACTCAGCTCGAGAGCTCTGGTTAATGCGATTAGTTCTGCCCTTTGTGCAGACGTGTTAGGTGGCAGTGCTTTTGCCTCTATTACTACATCAATTGTAGTTACCGCATATCCGGCGTGTCTGGCTCCGTTCTCCATGAAGCTGCTTCCATCGGTAAAGAGTTCCCACTCTGGTTGCTCTAGGGGGACATCCTTCAGATCTGTTCTTGCTGAATAAGTGTGCTCGATGACTTCTAGACAGTCATGCTCTAATGGACCTTCCTCAGCTGTGGCACCTAGAAATAGAGCTGGATTCAAGAGGTTAGTTGTTTTTAGTGCAACGTCATCCTGCTCAGTCAGGGTTACCTGAAATTTCATCATCCGGCTTGGAGATAGCCAATGGCTCCCCTTTTGTTCCAGGACTGTAGTTACCATGTGTGGCACATAGACATCTATGTGTCTTCCCATCGTGAGCTTCCTGGCTTCCTGTATCAGCAGCACGGTAGCTGCCACTGCCCGCAGACATGAAGGCCACCCAGCACTTACGTTGTCGAGTTGTTTGGAAAAGTAACCCACTGTCCTAGTTTAGGACAAAATTCCACAACTCCCTCCCCCACCACCGGGTTCGGGAGGAATTTCCTCAGAGGAGAAGGTGGAAAAAACTTGTTTATTGAGAAACAATGAGAAAAAAAACCAAAAAAAACTACTCCCCAACACAAGGAAAACAGTCCGAGATGACAACAAATGTTTTCACCAGTCCAAGAGAGGGTGAGCAGTCTCTGCTGGGGAGGGTGCCAAAGCTTCTCTCAGGTGCAGACTCCGGGGGGGTTCCCTTGACGTTCCCGAATCAGGGCCCGAAGCAGGTCCGATGTCTTCAGGGAAGGGAGGAAGGAAAGAAGGGGAAACACAAAAGCAGAAAAATGGCAAAAAAAAAGCAAGCAAAAAGCAGAAAGCAAGAGAGCAAAGCCAGCAAAGCAGCCTAAAGCTAGCAGCAAGCAAGCCAAAAGCAAGCAGCCGGGGGAGGGGCTCAGCTATAGACAAAACAAACTGGGCATATGGGAACAGGAAAAAAAAAAAAAACCCACGATTTGGGATACAAAGCATGAAAATGTCCTGTCACCCCAGGACACCCACTGGCCTTTTCCAGCTTCCCAGTCGTTGGGTCAGGACTCCCAGTGCCAGTCGCTGCCTTTCATGCACGTACAGCTGAAAGTCTTTAGACAGATCAGGTAACCCCAAAGCAGGAGCAGTTGTCAGTGCTTCCTTTAACTTCTGGAAGGCCTCTTTCTGTGGTTTGCCCCAGGTGAATGGCTGCGTCTTCTGAGCCTCATACAAGGGTTTTGCAATCAGTCCATAGTCCATGATCCACAGGCGACACCACCCTGTCATTCCGAGGGAGATCCGCAGCTCGTGTAGATTCTGGGGCTCTGGAATAGCACAGATAGCTTGAATACGATTAGTACCCAGTTTTCTCTGCCCTTGTGAGATTTCACATCCCAGGTAAATCACAGTCTGTTGGGCAATTTGTGCTTTTTCTCTGGATACCTTATACCCTCCCATTCCTAATGAATTTAAGATCTCAGTGGTTACCTTTATGCAGGTCATTTCTTCCTCTGTTGCAATCAAAATGTCATCTACATACTGGAGTAATAGATATTGGTCTCTTGGTACTTGCCCTTCTCTGGTCCAGATTTCCAGTTCCTTTGCCAGTTGACTTCCAAAGAGAGTGGGGGACCCCTTGTACCCCATCGGTAATCGAGTCCAGGTGAGCTGAGTTTTTCTTCCACTTTCTGGATGTTCCCACTCAAAGGCAAATAGTTTCCTACTTTCTTGGTCAAGGGGTATACAGAAGAAAGCATCTTTTAAGTCAATTACAGTAAACCATTTATATATCTCTTTTACGGATGCTAACAATGTATAGGGATTGGCAACCACTGGATGAATGTCTTTGATTATTTAGTTTATGCCTCTTAAATCCTGTACAAGTCTATACTCACCATTGGGTTTCTTCACTGGGAAGATTGGGGTGTTGTATTCCGATTTACCTTCCTCTAAAATTCGATATTTTAAAAATTTGTCAATGGTCTTTGCTATTCCCTGTCGTGCTTCTGGTTTTATAGGGTATTGTTTGATTCGTACAGCCTTTGCTCCTTCTTTTAACTCTACATGTACCGGTTGTGCCACTTTGGATTTTCCAGGTACATCTGTTTCCCAGACAGAGGGAATTACTGCATCCTCTACTTCTTTAGGAATATTAGAAATTGGTTTTTCTTTTATCATCAAAATCTTTCCTGTCTTAGACTCCGGAATTTTCATTACGAGTTCACCATTCTCAAAAGTAATTACTGCCTCCAGTGCTGCCAGTAGATCGCGCCCTAAGAGCGGAGTTGGGCAGTCTGGCATGTGTAAGAATTCATGGGTCAAGATCTTATCTTCAAAGCTCAATTCTAGGGGTTGCAAGAATGGCCGTACCTCCTCCTTCCCTGTGGCTCCAATGACCGCTGCTGACTTGTTCCCGATTTGCCCCTCAAGATAATTTAGTACAGAATGTGTGGCCCCCGTGTCAATGAGAAAATCTACGTCTTTTCCTTCTAAATGCAAAGTCACCATGGGCTCTCTTGATCCTGGCTCTCTCCCATGTAAAACCATGACCCTGGCTACACCATGCAGCTGATGCTCACCACTTTGATTAAACATACTGTCTAACTGAGGCTGACCATTCTGGCTAAACTGACTCGGACACTCCCTTTTCCAGTGTACCTCCATTCGACAATACGCACACTGATTCAGACCTAGTCTACCATGACCAGAACCTCTGCCAAAGCCACCTCTATTAACGCCACGACCTCCTCTACCACATCTACACCCCTGTCTCTGTAAAACTGCCAAAAGGCTTTGCCCCTGTTTCTTGGCAACTTCTCTGTCCCTGTTATTGTAAACTTTCCAGGCAACCTCTAGGAGTTTATCCAAGTTTCTTAACTCTTCACCTTCCATTTTCTGTAGCTTTTTCCTAATATCTTCCTGTGCCTGACCCAGAAAAATAAAGGCAAGCTGAGTTCTTCCTTGCTCACTGTCTACTTGAAGATCAGTATATCTTTTAGCTGCTTCCTTAAGTCTTTCTAGAAAGGCAGTGGGAGATTCTTTCTTTTCCTGTCGAATTTCATACAACTTAGACCAGTTCATACTCTTAGGTATTGCCTGTTGAACACCAACTGAAATCCACTCCTGATATCTCTTTAGCATTAACATATCTACTCCAGAGGGGTCATTAGCATCCCACTCTGGGTCTGCAGTGGGAAAATTATAATCCAGTGTCCCTGTCACTAAACCATTTCGTATATCTTCTCTAGCTCTTTCTCTCGCTGTTCGAAGAACCATATCTCTCTCTGTCCCATCCATCAGAGTGTCTAATATCACATGAATATCTTCCCAATCAGGGTTCTGAGTTTTCATTATCATCTTAACCACACGAGCTACCTTATCTGGGTTTTCTCTATACGTTCCTGCTGATTGTTTCCATATAACTAAATCAGCAGGTGAAAAGGGTACCTTTACAAAGACAGGTCCATTAGTTCCTACCCCTTGCCTTAGTGGTGCAATAATTGTTCTCTTTTGTTTGCCTGATTTTAATATACCCTTTCCTGCCTGAGGCCGCTCCGGGGCCAGTTTTCCTCGCGTTCGGTGAGCTACTGGGGCATTTAGTTCATCCACTTCACTGTCACTACTTTCCATTCTATCTGTCTTCTTCACATTTCCCCTTTGCTTCCGCCTTACAATCACATCCTGGACAGGTGAATCTGGCGGGGGGGGGGGGGGGGGGGTACAGGGGGGCAGAGGGGACAGGAGCTGGTGAAGGAGGTGTAGGTGGGAGCGGAGGGCACCCTTGAGCCGGTGTTGGAGGGGGGATAAATCTTTCAGCGGGCGGGGGAGCAGGATAGCTTTGAGCAGGTGTATGTGGAGAAGGGGGTGTTCTCTGAGCAGGTGGAGCAGGGGCAGGCACCCGAGCAGGCGGAGGAGGGGCGTGCACAGGCAGAGGAGGATAATTACCTTCAGCAGACAAAGGTGGGGGTGAAACATTGTGCTGGCGTGAGCGAGGGGGGTGTAAGAGAATCAGGTGGGGTCAGGGTGAGCGGGGTAGAACTTGGTGTTGAGGGGGCTGTGGTGGGTCCGGGAGCCATGGGGGATACCAATAATTCTGATTCCAGTTCATCTCTTTTTTCCCCTAAAATTTCACTTAAAACTACATGTTCCATACAATGCTTATTTTGGACGCAAGCCAGACGCTTATTATTCTCAAGCTTCATTGCTTTCATTTTGTCAAGCCACAAAACCGGTTTCTCGAGCAAGCACAGAAATAAATCAAGGTATGGGATTTGTTCTACCATTCCATCTTGTGTACAAAGCGATCTAAGTTGCATAATAACCTTCACATCAAAAGACCCGTTTTTCGGCCACCTCTGATTTTCAGGCAAAGCATATTTTGGCCAGTGAACATTACAGTATTCAATCAATTTATCTTTTCATAATTCCTGACCAAAGTTCCCCTCTTTCCAATGTGCCAACAAACAACCCAACGGAGAAGAACTTGGTATAGAGGCATTATTGTTGCTCAAAACTTCTTGTAACCCTTTTAGTTTTTCCATATTACAGATACATAAAAACCACAGATGCCGAACCTGCAACGCTTTCGCGGTGTCTGACGGATGGCTGCCTAGGCAATACCACCAGGAATTCCTTTTGCCCAACCAAGCGTAGCTTTTGCTGCGTCTTAATGGCAGGCCCCCAGACCAGAGAATAAAGAACCTTACCTCTCACCAGGGGTCGTTGTGAGCGGCGAGGGTCGCGGCACCGATGGGCTCCCCGAGAAATCACCCAGTGCCGGCTGGAGCGTGATCGGGTCGCGGAGTCCTGGCTGCGCCCACAAGGTCCCGTCCTGTGTCGCCAAAAATGTTAGCGTAGGAAAACATATAACCACACGAAGGCGATCATATGCGGTTCTTTATTTGCGCGCGAGGACACAGGGGCATACAGTGCCCAAATCTTGTGCCCCAAAAATACAGAGTTGCTTTGTGATTTGTATAGTTTAAATTATACACATGTTAACTAACCTCCACTCCTAGATACTGATTATCCTATTCCTTAGTTACTATCTTAAATCATACCTACGCTTCTACCCTGATCCACACTTGATTTGGTTAAAACAATGCTTCTCAATTATCCCCTGAGTTGCAGTCACACTTGATTCGTCATTACAATGGCATGGAGCTGGTTGCAGAAGCTGACGCTTGTTCCAAAGCCGAGCTGAGTCAAGTTCCAGTTGTACGTTCTCTACCTTCCTCCCCCCATACATACCTCAACTTAACCCCGTGGTTAACTTATACAGAAATTATATTTTTTAACCCTCCACCATCACAAATACTCCCTTGACTCCTTGGCTGTCATTTTTGTGAAGCTCCTCATGAGTCTTGAGAGGGAGGTGGCTCTGCTGTTATAGGTCCTGCCTGGACCAGAGCTCAATCCCTCCTCCCAGCCAAACTTCTCACCTGGATAAGCTCCTTAGTATTGCTGGTGTTTTGGGATTATAGAACAGCTTTGGGTGGAAAATGCTTTTGAAGTTCCCTGTTGTATCTGAAAACCTTGGTGAGAATCCTGGAATGCAGATTGGAATGAGGGGGAGCTGGGATTTTGTATCAACTCCAGGGTGAAGGACTGTGCCTCTGGGATCTTGGGCTTCAACATGAACAGCTGGAAAAAGCAGGAATGTGTCTAGTATTGGGCAGGAAGGATGACAGAGATGAAGCAACAGAGACCAGACGAGTTCTGGGTATCTTGAAGGTGAGGACCAAACTGGAGCTTCACACAGAAAAAGCTGAGGTAAGGGGTTTGTTATGGTGTGGAACCTGCTCCAGAGCCCTGGCAGGGATTCCCACAGCCAGCTGGGAGTACCTGGTTTGGGGAGGAAGGTGGGTAGTAGAGGTTTTACCATCTCTGGTCCTCCCCCTCATGGTATTGATCACATTCCATGAGTTTTTCAGGGCTGTGGCTTGTCCTGCAGACAAGACGCGGTGTCAAAGTTCTGTTACATTGAAATGGGAATTGTTCCCTCGTTTGCTCCTTGCATTTTTATGAGGAAAAAGAAACTATGACAAAAACAATTCTTAAAATATGTTGAATGGTGTTTCTTTGCAGTAAAGCAAAGCTACTCCCCGAGCTTCTTTCTGGGCTGGTGGAATATAAATTATCTACTTGATTTTTTTTTTTTTTTTGCACCACGTGTGACCAGAGGCAAACTTCTGGAGGACAGTGGGGCTGATATTCAAGTAGTTGCTCCTCTGAACCACAGGCTAAATTTGAGAGCACCAGAAAAACAACAGTATTGCTTGCAGAGAATGCTGCTGCAGAGCCTGGGCTGGTTCTTAGGCTCCTCACACTGCTGATCTCCCAAACTGCAAAGGAAGAGGGAATTTGACTTTAACAATCCTGTTAAACACTCGTGCAGGAGGGCGAGTTCATGCTTTTTTTTCTCAGGTGCTTTAAGGCATTGAGCTGTGGGCTTCTGGATGAGATCTTTGGCTGGACTTGCTTTGTCAGGAGGAATTGGGAGCTATTGGAGGCAGAAAATCTTTGGGATTTTTTTCACTTTTAACCCAAAAGCCCTTGTACACCTGAAGGTTTGAGTGTTTTTCCCTTCTGCAGGAAGAAGACACTCATTCTTCCTACCAATTCAGCCTAAGGAAAAATCCACCCTTTGTGCATAATTACATGTGTTGGGTTATATTTTTCCACTTTTCTTCCTTTGAAGCTGTTTGACCATTGGAAATACATTCCCTTGGTGTCCAGTGGCTCTTCAGAAGACTTTTGACAAGGGCCTGGAATGACAAGCCAAATAATATTTAATTTTATGAAAAATGATTATGCTTTTCTTTATCCTTACTTGCGTGGAGGGTGGAATGTCCATCCTACAAATGAGTTTGAGAGGAGTTATTTTGGGAGTTCCCACTGTGCTCCCTTGACATCCATCCCCAGCAGCTTTGTCCAGTGTTCCCAGGCAGGTTTTGCAGGGAAAACCAGCTGTGTGTGCGCCTTTCTTTTGCTTTATTTTGCCCAGAGAAACCGAGGCAGATCCAATTCACTCCGGGGAACTGTGCCTGTGCTATTGTTTCCCAGGTTATTTTGAGGAATGCCTTCCCCCGGGGTTTTTCCTGTGTTGACTTTTTGACCTTTTTGCATCCTATAGTGATTCTCTTGATTAAACCCATGGTGTTTCTAAAATGAAAGGTGATTTGAAGGCTTTAGGTTGGAGGAGGAGGGAAATGGGGATTGTTTAGACTGTGCAGGGAAAATGCATGCTCCCAAAAAAGAAGCTGTGTGTGCTTGACTCCTGAAAAATTCTTTGGCTCTAATAGTGCACAGGCTAAGAGAATCAGCTCTCCGTGATTTTGAGGATGAGGAGTTTCAGTGAAATCATGGACTAGGTAAGAATTCCTTTTAGAATTCCCCAGAAGGTTGCACAGCCGGGGTGCCCCATCAGCCCAGGGTTGATGCAAAGGAAGGAAGGAGCCTTAAAAGATGATTTTTTTCCACCCTTGCCATGGGCAGGGACACCTTCCACAATCCCAGGTTGCTCCAAGCCCCATCCAGCCTGGCCTTGGACACTTCCAGGGATCCAGGGGGAGCCACAGCTTCTCTGGGCACCCTGTGCCAGGGCCTCACAGGGAGGAACTTCTTCCCAATATATTACTGATATCTCGGGAGTGGTGAATGGAAAAAGCATCCAAGTGGTGCCAGCCACGATTCCCAGACAGACACAGACGGGCCCTTCATGGCCGAGTGTCTCCCGACCTCCAGCATCTGCAGCTCTGGAACAACAGAGCCCTTGAGTCCCTGGCGAGGGACTTGGCCTTTGGGAGCTCGGATGGCTGCAAGAGGCTTGGTCACTCTTTCCCTGCCTCTGACTGACCTTCCCAGGGATCTGAGCATTCCCTCCATCCTGAGCTGGACCCCTGACCCCTCCGTGCCAGTCACTAGAGGGTCAGTGCCATTATTTGCATAATTCAAAGCACTATGGAAGGTATTCCCTAGGGATAGGCCCCTCTCTCTGCTCACATGGGTTGTGTCCATTCCCAGGTTGAGTGTTGAGTGCTGGTGTGTCACTCCTTCTGGAAAACACAGTTTCATGGGAGTTGTCCCAAAGCAGCAGCTGCTGTGTTCACAATTGGTGTCACAAGCTACTTTTATGGGTTTGTTTCCTAAGTAAAAGGTGTGATTCAGTCATTCACCCTGTCATTTCTCTTTCTGGTTAGAAATAGAAATTTAGTGGTTTTCTGAGTGGACAGTGACAAGTGACATCAGATTAAAACCTGGAGCAGAGCAGCGGAGTTGAGATTGTTCAGTCTGGAGGAACAGCCTCTATTTCATCCTGTTCAGTAAAACTCCAGTAATGATCCAGGCAATAACAGCATTCCAAAGCCACGCTGAGGATTTCATTGACACTTTAACTCGAATTATAATGCAATTTGTTCCTTCAATTATGTGAAAAACGAGGTTCACTTTCTTGGTAAAATTTATAAGTTTAATAAAAAGACAATTAGGAGAAAGAATAAAGCAAAAAAAGTATGTCCGGGTGCCTGGCATTCAGCCAAAAGCACACCTTACCCTCTTAGAAACACTTCTTTAAATGTACCAGTATATTGCATATTCAAAAGACCCTAATGCATTATTCAAATATTCCTTTGAGTTTAGATGTTCTCTTGGTTCCAACCCTCCCCCAATCTGCCCCCATTTCATCAATTCAACATTTTATTACTCCTTGTGGCTTCATCCTGTATGTAAATCTCCTTGTGGCAGCCACTTTGTCTTCCCACTCCCTGATAACAGAGGATCAATAAATTCTTCCTTTGGAATTCTGTGGTCTGTCACCATTATCTTCATCCAGATAGTCCAAGAATGTGAGGAATTTCCTGATTATCTTTCCCATTCTTCTAAATTAGCTACATGAGCTAAAAGCATTCTACATTCCAAGAAACTATATATATATATATACATATATATCACACTACTGCTTCTGAGTTTTGTTAATAAAAGAAACTATATTCATACAGCATTTTCTAACATTATACACATAGCATTCATTTTTAATATTTGCGAAAAGCCAATAATATAATATGTACTTATAACAAATTAGTTCTGCAGTGTCTCAATGTGAGTTAAATAAGGGATTTAAAGAGAAATTCACTTGTTCTCATCCCTCACTCTGCTGTGGTGTATCAGGAAAGGTGCTGGTGGTGCCTGCAGGAGCATCCTGCTCCAATGTTCCACACCTGGGGCAGTGCAGTGGGATGTGGGAGCTTTGGGAATGTGGTGCTTTGGGAATTGTCCTTGCCCTTTACTCCTTGTTGTAAACAAGAGCCTTCAGTTGTCCATCCAACCCTGTAACCGACCTTCCTCAGGCAGGTAAGTTTTACTCATCATTGCTTTTTAGGAACATTTAAAAGCCCAGTAGTGAGACTTTGGGAAGCTGATCCCAGGTAATTCCACAGTGTTTCGGCGTCCTTTCAGCCACAGCATCATTGCAATGACAAACACTCAGGAATTTTGCAGACCTGCCTGCACAGGGACAGAAGGAAATAGCAACAGTTTGGGAATTTGAAAAATGCTTTGGGGATTCTTTGGAAACTAAAGTGTAATAAATGCCGAGCCAATTCCAAATTAATAAATGATTTTATTAATTTTAGAAAAATAAATGGATAGAATTTTGGATAAGCCAACAATCAAAGGATCAGTGTTGAGTCCTGGGATCGGCACTGGGGGAACCTTAGCTACGGCCTCTATCGCACCGCATCTCCCCCTGTTCACGCTTTTGGTTCCATGAACCCAGTTTTTATACAGTTTCTTTAGCAGGACCGAGCATTACTCCATGCTTTCTTTGTCCCTTCAGTTCTCCTTCATATTCGTGGGGGTTCATCCTTGCCACTTGGTCAGTTGAATCAGCTTTCCTTCGTATTCATGGGGATTCATCTTTGCTGTTTGGTCCGTTGAATAGTCCTTCCGTGGGGAGATGAATATTAGGTATGACTTCTGGGCCTTGAGTATTGAAATGTGTGCCCCTAGTGGCGGAGCATGGCCCATCTGGGTGGTAATGGTTGGGTCGTTCGCAGTCCCATCTCTGGCGAAGACCCATCTTCCTCAGACCCCCTCTCTTTTTTTGTAAATCCGGTCATTCCCCAGTTCCCAGCAAGGTCATTCCTGAATCCGTCTACCCCCCCTCCCAGCCTTGTATGATTTTACCGTTTATTCCAAAGGGCATACATTATAAACATGAATTACCCAACATCATTTATCACAATCCCCCCCCCCCCCTTATAATTTCAACATATAATTTGTGTTTTCTTTTCTCTTCACCATTCTTAATTGTTAAAATCCCAGCTGAATGTTATTCCTATGGCTACTTCTTTTTGTTCTTACCCGTGCCTCAAAGTTAGCCAATGCAGTTGCCACCCTGCTTTCCTTTTTTTCCCTTAAGTTCATTATCCTTAGTACCTGTATTCCTTGTACTATCAGACATATTGAACGGATGAGGCCAGGTGTTATGCAAGGTAAAACTATCATTCTGGTAAGGGGGCATAGTATAATAAGTCCTATCTTCTCCCACCAGGTTCTTTCTCTGAGAAGTTGCTCCCACCACGAGGTCTGCAGCCTCATCACCCTTTTAATTCCCACAGCTTGGTCCCTTACAATTTGCCTGTAACCATCAATCCCTGTCTGGTATTTAATCCCTTTTAATTTCCTAGAGGCTCTTTCTTCAGCCAACAAGTAGTTTAATGCTGCCCAGTGTTGATGTGTAGAAACCTTCAGTTTAGGATGTTGTTGGGCCAATAATTCCAGGGCATCCCGAGTAAGATTTAAAAGGATTTTTATTGCAATTTGTAACCTTAGGAGCCTGTCTCGCAGATGGTTCGGGATATCATGTTTCTCGTTTCCATCTCGGGCCCAAGTTACTGGTAATTTTTTTTCTATTAGTCAGTCTTTGCTACCCCAATGTTGATTTTTATCCATTTGTTTGGCCCCCCTTTTTAATTCCTTGTTAACTGATAAGCTGAAGGTTTCTTTCAGACACATTCCTACGCTGTTAGCCCCCAAATGGTTTGCATTGTCCGTTTGTTTTAGTAGCAAGTCTGACCACTTATCCTTAGGCATTGCCTTTGGGCCATGATTCACCATTCGCTTGCCTAGTATGAGCATTTGGTGCCAGGTGCCATTAAAGGCATAGTACCTATACCCCTCGACCTTCTGGCAGCTATCCAGGGCTCGGTATGCTGTGGTTTCCGCAGCCTCTTTGCTCTTTCTTGGTGCTAAGCTGAACTCCCTGAGGCTGACCCGCCATTGGGAACATGACTAGGCTCAGGACCACTAGGATTCCCCATAGGTGTACTCCTCTGCCTATGTCTCTGCCCACTGGGTTGCCACCAGCGGCGAGGTAATCCATCTTCTCGGCAGCAGGGAAACTCTTCTGGGGTTCCGTAATTTTGTCAAGCCGCGTACCTACTCTTAAAGGCGCCCCACCTGGATAGCTTTACCGTTTTTGCGTTGCAAGGTACTTTATTGGTCCTTTGACACTCAATTGCTAGGACCTGGGCTCTTGAATCCAGTTTTCCCCCTATACCCTTTGAAATATATGGAACCACTCAATCGAATCTAATTCCAATACCCCCAAGTCCGTAGCAAGCCTCATGATTAAGCTGGTCAGTTCTTGCTCTATTTCATAACACTTGTCACACAATCTCCTAGGTCTATCCCCCAAGTTACAATCTACCACCCAAATCTCACAGTGCCCACATTGAAAATGAATACGTGGGAAGCATGGACACCCTGGTTGTGAACACCTGATCCAGTTCTCCTCAGTCATCTAGTGTGTTTGTGCAGCTTTATCTTCAGATCCCCAGGGGAGGAAGCGATTCTCCACTCAGGCGTCTCCTCTTGTCTCTCAATTCTCTTTACCCAAGAGGTGTGGGTCCCCCCTTTCTCAGCTGTCCTCACGGCTGTATCTGTGGTCCAAAGAACAAGATACAGGACCTCCCACTGTGGTACTAGAGAAATTCCCTTCCAGGCGTTTATTAACACTTCATCCCCCGGTTATATCTTGTGGGTTGCAAACCCTAGGGGGATGCTTTGCATAACTACTTCTTTCTTTCTCAGCTCCTGTAGGTGTGGGCCTGACATTGGTCTGAATTTAGGCTTCAGGCTCTGTCAGTGTCTGTGTGAAAGGCAAGCGAGCAACTTTCTCATGCTGGCCTGAGAAATCTTAAGGAGGAATTCAAACAAACCTTGGGAAGTGAGAAACCATCCGCAGGTGGTGTTTTTTCCAACATGTTTACTGGCAAAAGAAATGTTTACAAAAGGGTGTAGATGCTGAATAACCAATCATGTTCTTTGTACCGAACTACTCTATAAAAGTAGAATTTAGAAGAATAAAGTTTGCTCTCATTTTTACCATCATGGAGAGTCATGTTGTTATCCCTGTGCCATCCAAAATCCATAACAACATGTCGGTTCCTGTTTATTGCTATCAAGTAAGGCTGGATTTGCCCATCCTCCAGCCTTGGGTGCCCGACAGGCATTCCGTGTTCATATGGCACTCTGTACAGCATCTCAAAAGGGGACAAACTGGTCTCAGAGTGGGGAAATGTCCTCACATTCAGCAAGGCTAAAGGGAGACATTTAACCCAGGACATCTTTGTCTCCAACATCAGCTTTGCTAATTTTGTCTCCAGTGTTTGGTTCATTCTTTCTACTCAGCCTGAGCTCTGAGGATGCCAAGGGGTGTGGTAGTCCCGTCTAATTCCTAAAGAGTCCGCTAATTGCCCAATAACCTTCAAAGTGAAATGGGTCCCTTGGTCGGAGTCAATGTGATCTATTATCCCATAGCAAGGGATAATTTCTTCTAATAAAATTTTGGCTACTGTCCGAGCTGTTGCCCTGGCACTAGGGAAGGCTTCTACCCAATGTGTTAATTGATCTACCGTTACTAGTAAAAACCTATATCTCCCTACCTTGGGCAACTCAGTAAAATCTATCTGAATCCTCCCAAATGGTCCATATGCCAGAGGCCGAACCCCTAAGGGAATCTGCCGTGATCTAGTTCGATTTATTTTCTGGCATATCATGCAACCCAGCACTTCCTCTTTTGCTAACTCGTAAATCCCCTTGCATCCAAAGAACTCCAAGAACTGTTCTGCCAGTACCTGTGCTCCCCAGTGTGTCTGCTGATGAAGCTGGTTCAAAACCTTTCTCACATATTCCCTTGATAATAACTCTCTCCCATCTGGCAATTTCCACTTTCCCTTCTCCCACTGGCTTCCTAATTTCTTGTATTCCTCAATCTCCTTTGGGGACAAGCAGGAGGGGTATTCTTGTGTATTTTCTTCCCTGATTTCTGGGGTGCTCACCATTAGGAGGGCTGCTCTTTTTGCTTCCTTGTCTGCCAAGTTGTTTCCCCGAGTTCTGAATTGTATACCCACTTGGTGCCCTTTTACATGCACAGCGGCAGTGGCCTCGGGCCCCCTTATCGCTTCCAAAAATCTTTCTTATTAATTCCTGGTGAACCAGCCCATTCCCTTGGGTGCTAACCAGCCCTCGCTCTTCCCGGATTTTCCTGAATGTGTGAACCACCCCAAAGGCGAATCTCGGGTCAGTGTAAATTGTCCCTTGCTTCCCTTTCAGCCGCCTGAGCGCCTGCAGTATGCCATACAATTCACAAGCCTGTGCCAGCCAGCTAGCACTTGAGGGTCCAGACTCTATGACCACCCCCGATTTCCCATCCACTACTGCATATCCTGACTTCCTTTTCCCTTCTATGACCCTTGCAGACCTGTCTACAAACCATTTCTCGCCATCCCTTAATTCCTCCTCTTCCAAGTCTGGTCTTATTTTTGTCTGTAATTCCACCACCTCAGCACAATCATGATTACATTCCTCTGATGTCTCACCAACAAGAACTGAGCTGGATTTTGGGCAGCAGCTGTCTGCAGCTCCAACTCAGGTGAGTGGATCAGTATTGCTTCATATTTTAGCAACCTGGCATCAGTGAGCCACTTATCCGCCTTGTGCTGCAAGATAGTTCTAACATTGTGTGAGGTATATACCACCAACAGTGCCCCGAAAGTGACCGTTTTAGCTTCCTCCACCATTAGTGCCACGGCAACTATAGCTTACAAGCAAGTGGGCCAGCCTTGGCTCACAGGGTCTAGGAGTTTTGACACATACCCCACTGGCTTCCTGATTCCTGCCCAGTCTTGTGTTAACACTCCATATGCCATGTGGTTGCTAACATCTACAAACAACTGAAACTGCTTCCTTACATCGGGGAGACTCAATACCTGGGCTGTCACCAAAGCTCCTTTTAATCGTTCATATTGAGCCTCATCCTGCTCGGTCCACTTTATCTGTAGTCAACTTCTCATATAGGAATTTCACCTTCTCACTATATCCCTCAATCCATTGCCTGCAGTACCCTAGGAGTCCCAGCAGCTGCCTCACTTCCCTCTTTGACCACGGAGAAGGAAATGCAACAATCCCTGCAATTCTGTCAGGGTCCAATTTCTTTTTCCCCTTTGTTAGCCAATGCCCTTAGTATTTTACCTCTTGTTCTGTGAACTGAAATTTCAACTTCAACACCTTTAACCCCTTCCGTCCTAGGAAATTCAACAGTGCTATGGTGCTTTCCCTCATGTCCTTCTCCCTGGGACCAGCAATCAATAGATTGTCCACATACTGCAAGTTTTGTTCCCTTCGCCAGGGTAAACTGACTCAGCAACTGCCCTAAGGCTTGCCCTAATAGATTGGGGGAATTGGTGAACCCCTGGGGCAGGGATGTCCATCGGAACTGCTGTTTCCTATTTGTCTCTGGGTCTTCCCACTGAAAAGCAAAATAGTCCCGACTATCCTCTGCTAAGGGGCAAGTCCAGAAGGTGTCTTTGAGGTCTATCCCATTGTACCAAGTGTCCTCAGGGGAGATCTGACTCAGGAGGGTGTAGGGATTAGCAACTACAGGGAAGCTGGTTTTTGTCCTTTGATTCACCGCCCGCAAATCCTGAACCAACCTAAAACTTCCATCAGCCTTTTCCACTGCCAGGACTGGGGTGTTATGCCTAGACAAACACGGTTCCAAAACTCCCCGTTTCACTAGGTCCTCAAATATGGGTTTCAGTCCTTTCTTCTCTCCATGGAAATGGGTTACTGCTTTATTCTAATGGGATCTTCCAGTCTCTGGATTTCAATAGAAATTGGCTCCATTTCTATCCTCCCCCCTTCTCCTTGGGTATGCCAGACTATAGGGTCTACTTTGTTCTCATCCTCCTCTGTTAGCCGGTATAAGCTCACCACTAAATTCAGTCCCTGAACGATTAAATTTATATCAAGGACCACGATCAAATCCCTTCCCAAAAAATTGTAATCTGCCTCTTCCACCAGTAGCAAGTTCCCCAAGCAAATCGTGGTCTCTGATTCTATTTCTACATTTTTAATAATTGGAACTCTGAAAGGTTCCCCCTTAGCCCCTATTACCATCATGGTATCCTGGCTTTTTATACATCCCTTTGGTATTTTCTGGACGGTGGAGCATTCGGCTCCTGTGTCCACTAGGAAAGATATTTCCTCCCTGTGGGGTCCTATTTTTAACTTTATCAAGGGCTCTGTAGATGTTCTCAACCCCAAAATAAAGAGCCCCAGATACCTATATGCCTCATCATGGAATATCTTTTCATCTTTAATCCTCCTCTGACAGTCCCTTTTAATGTGCCCCGTTTCCACAATAATAACACTTAGGGTTTTCCCTCAACTTTCCCGAGTCCCTTCTCGGCAGAGGTGACTGCCCTCTTCTGGCGCCGCCCCTCTCTGTCCTCCCAGACTTGTGAGGCTGCTCCCACTTCTGCACCTCCCGGACGGCCGCCACTCACACCCTTGCCTATACTTTCTGCTGTGCCTCCTCCCTCCTCTTATAGACTTTCTGTGTCTCCCTGAGCAGTTCCTGCAACCCTTTTTCTTGCCAGTCCTCTATCTTTTCCAATTTCCTCTGTATGTCCTCCCGTGATTTCGCCACGAATGGCGTTTTCAACAACACTTCTCCCACAGGGGAATTAGGATCTGTCCCTGAATACATCTGCAGGCTCTTCCTCAACCGATCCAGCCATTCTGAAGGTGTTTCATCCCTCCCTTGACACTTGCTGAATGCCTTGCTAATATTCTGTCCCCTGGGGACAGCCTCCCATATGCCCTGTATCACCATGTTCCTCAGATCCCTCATACTCTGCTGCCCATTCTCAGTCTGGGGATTCCACCCCGGGTTTTGACTTGGCCACTTCAAATTCCCTGGTGAGGCTTGGGGCTTTCAACATTCCCACTCCTGGATCCCTGCTTGCCTGATCATCTCCCTCTCTTCATGATTAAACAATGATCGTAATATTGCCATTATGTCATCATACGAGTAGATGCTCGTGCCTAGGAATTCGTATAACCTTTCAGAATCTCCCAGAGGGTCATCCATCAATCTTTCCATTTCTTTCTTAAATGCTCTTACATCCATGGTATTAATAGGGACATTCACATATCCGATAATACCAGGGGCAGTCGGCACCTCCCTTAGAGGGAGTAGATTATGCCTATCTTTCTCACTTTCACTGTCTCCCTCGCTTACTTTTCTCCCTTTCCGCCGCAGCCTCCTAACTGGGGGGGATGGCGGCTGGTCTAGGCAAGTCGGCGCATGTGTGGGAGCTACGACTGGGGAGGGATGTTGAATCCCTCCTGGGAAGTGGCTTTTCCGAGGGCAGGGGATCTCTGGGCGGGGAAAGGGGCATGAGCGGGGTTTGGAAACCCATCTGCTGAGGCCAGTGCTCAAGCGGCAGCGCCAAGGCTACCACCAAGGAAACTCGGGCTGCCTGCGAGGGTCGAGGTGGGTCTCCCGGAGATACCTGGGGAGGGGCCGAGGCTGGTGCGGGCTGGGGCATAAGTATCGAGTATGGTGGAGGGAGGTTGTCTAAGGGATCCCATTCGTCCCCCCGAGTTTCTACGGGATTGTTAGTTCTTATTGGGTACAGCCTGATATTCGCCCTCCCCCATATCTGAGCATACTGTAATTCCTTGTACTCCCGTGTCTCTCTGTCTGCCACATAAGCGCACAAAGCCTGACACGTCCACTGCTCAAATGTGCTGAACATAAGCCAAATCACATGCTTCCTTATCTCCTTCCCTCCCCAGACCTCTAGGCAAAAATGAACCATTCTTTCCTTAGACTTTCTCCTCCTGGTGGGACACTCCTCCCACCATTCCAACAGCCATCCTAGTGGGCTTTTCCAGGTAATCTCGGGAATGCCTCCCTCTGCAGTTTCTTCCTGGCTTTTCCCTTCACCTTACTCTGGTACAACCCCATTCTCCCAGACTACTGAGGAATGACTTGCCCTTACTCTAGGTAACTCTGAGTTTAGTTCAAAGTCTATTTCTTAAGTTGCTATTTTGGTATCGCCAGTTACTAACCCAGCAGGGGACCGACCAGTGGGGTTTCGTCTGGCCATGGGCTCTCAATTTCCTTGTTTTTCCTGGACCTTACCTGGTCGCAGGCTAAAAGGTTTACCAGTCCTGAACTCCTAAGGACATACCCTCCCTTTTAGCCTCCCGGTGACCAATTCCCCGACCTTCCAAGGTTCGGTATTCCACACAAAAATACAACAGTCGCTTGCCCTTTGACCAACCACCTCCCGCTCAGGCTAGTGGAACTGCAATCTCAGGGTCCCCACTCTCTTCGTCATATCACATCTCATTCACACCCGGTCACCACCACTCAACCACACAGTACTTACGGTGCCTTTTTCCTGCATGGATTCTTCGTGCACTTCGAGTTTTATGAGTGAAAATTTACCATGGTTCCTGAACATCCCTTAGGTGGATCTTCCCTGAGTTCCCGAGAGCCCCTCAAGCTAGCTTGTCCTGATCCCTTTGACTGTGGCTTGTATTTAATTTGGTTCATTGGCCAGTTGGTCCTACAAAATCTCCCCGTTCCGCTGAGCCGCTGATTTCAGCGAGGCGCCTCCCGGATGGAAAAAGAGAGGACCGCAGACCCCAAAACTGGCCCCACGTTTGGCACCAAATTGTAATATATGCTGAGCCAATTCCAAATTAATAAATGATTTTATCAATTTTAGAAAAATAAATGGATAGAATTTCGGGTAAGCCAACAATCAAAGGATCAGTGTAGAGTCCCGGGATCGGCACTGGGTGAACTTTAGCTACGGCCTCTATCGCACCGCATCTCCCCCTGTTCACTTTTGGTTCGGTGAACCCAGTTTTTATACAGTTTCTTTAGCGGGACTGAGCATTACTCCATGCTTTCTTTGTCCCTTCAGTTCTCCTTCATATTCATGGGGGTTCATCCTTGCCACTTGGTCAGTTGAATCAGCTTTCCTTCGTATTCATGGGGATTCATCTTTGCTGTTTGGTCCGTTGAATAGTCCTTCCGTGGGGAGATGAATATTAGGTATGACTTTTGGGCCTTGAGTATTGAAATGCGTGCCCCTGATGGCGGAGTACGGCCCATCTGGGTGGTAATGGTTGGGTCGTTCACAATCCCATCTCTGGCGAAGACCCATCTTCCTCAGACCCCCTCTCCTTTTCTCTTGTAAATTTGGTCCTTCCCCGGTTCCCAGCAAGGTCGTTCCCGAATCCGTCTACCCCCCCCCCCTCCCAGCCTTGTATGATTTTACCGTTTATTTCAAAGGGCATACATTATAAACATGAATTACCCAACATCATTTATCACATAAAGGGTTTCCAAACATTTCCATTTGTGAGACTGCACCTGAGCTTGTTGGAGTAAAGCAAAATGCAGATGTAAAATCTGAGTGAAGTACTCGGATGCTGAGGTTGGGGGGGGAGGTGCTCTTTGGAAAATACCTTGGGAATGCAAGGGAGAGGGGTGCTGCAAGCCTTGGGGCTTGTGAAAAGCCAAGGACCTTTTGTGATTATTGCTCTTGATAGAGACATTTATGGGCTGGAGCTTAAGGAGCCCAGCAATTCAGGGGAGGTGTTTGTTCTCTGCTCTTTCAAAGATGCTTTTGATGCCCCAGGTTTATTCTCAAAACAATGATGAGCTCAATAACCTTTGGGGCTGCTTTTTGAAGCCTCCTGGTTCCTGTCTGTCGTGGTTGCGGAGAGAGGTCAATTTTTCCAGGGGGATGTGAGCAGGCCAATCAGTGATCAGCTTTTCTGCTGGCACCTAGATTGGTCACTCGGAGGTTTAGACACGCCTCTGAGGACACAAAGAGTTAAAAGCAGGATTCCAGGGGGGTTTGGCCTCTTTTAGATTCTGGTTTAAGCAGAGAGACGTCTCAAGCCTCTTTCCCCTGCCCAGCCACGAGGCTGGGTGAGGGAGGGCAAACACATAGTCGGGCTCAGGTAAGCCGGAGCCCCGGGGGGGAGAAGAGAGTAGACAGGACTCTGGAACTGAGCTGCCCCAGCCAGGATAGAGGGGTAGAAAACTGTAGAAGTGCCTTCTGTGTGTGCTCACACCACCCCCCCCCCTCCCCTCCGGGAGAAGGTGCCCAGCCACGTGGGAGTTGCTGAGCCTAGGAGTGCCTGAGCCTGCACCCTGCCGAGAGCTAGAAGCTGTTAACCCTTGCTTGGCAGAAAGAAACTTTTCTTAGACATTGATTCTCATGACTGGTAGTTTCAGAAGAGAGAGGGAAGCGGCCTGAGACCGAAATGATAAAGCACGATTAGAAAGAACCCGATGGGCAAAGAATGAAAAGAGTAGCTTTCTGAGCTAGACTTTTCTTGCATAATGTCAGCCATAGACTGAACTTAAGTCTCTTTTGAACATAAACTGCATTTTGAGTAGATACAGCTGCCCCTGCTTTTGCTACAGTGACTGGCACTTGAAGAGTAGAGCGAGCAGAGAAGAGAGGGGGAGGGTGTAGTAGCGCCCTCTGCCCTCAGGGGAGACCTGCTCTCAAAACCTCGGCCCGAGTAAAAAAGGGGAGAGCTCGGCATGCAAGTATCCTTAAAAGAGCCCTGTATGCAGCTTCAGACTATAGACAGCAGTAAGAGCGCTAGACATAGAAAAAAAAGACTGTCACCCTGGCAGACTTCTCCAGGCAGTGCCACGGGTGACATAAAAACACATAAGGGGTGGACCCGTGTTTTCTGAAGAACAGTCTGTAGTGCAAGAGAGACTCCTCTCTCCCTTGCTGAATTGAAGATTAGTTTGTTTGTTTGGTTTTTTTTTGAGTAGTAATTGTTTGATCTAAAACCCAAAGGTTTGGTCTGTGAAGAGTAATGTGTAGAGAGTAAAAACTGAGAGAAGAGAAGAAATGTTCTGAGAAGTTTTTATTTCTGTCTCTGTGTGTGTTTGTTTTTCTGTCTCTGTTCTTATGTAATGTAATAAAGTTTTAGTGGTTTTTTTGTTTTCAAGATTTAAGCCTGCTCTGCTCTGTTCCTAATCACATCCCACGGTAGTTGTTAGAGAAAAAACATATATTCATAAGTGCATTAACATCTGGCCAGTGCCAACCCATGACACTGTCTTGTGCTGTGTTTTTGTTTTGCTGTCTATTTACAGCTTAAATAACCACGATCTGGTTTTTTCAGCAAGAAAACCCCATCAAGGTCGTGGCAGCCCTGGCTGTTGGATGCAGTAACACACAGAAGGTGTTTGGTTCCTAATTGATCTTTGACTTCTTTTTTATATGAAGTGGAATTAACAGGAAAATGCCACTGGTGATGAGCTGCCACACCCAGGGCTTTCTGGTTTCTAACCCTGAATTCCAATTTCTGGGTCGGGATGTAAATCTGTTAAACAGTTTTTAAGGTAGCAGCAATTTTTTCCTGAATAAGAGGTCGCTACATAAAATTTTTGCCTCTTGACAAATCTCGTGTTACAAATGTTGCTGCAGGTTTAAAGTGTTGATTTATGTGGTATATTGGGTTGAATTTAAAGGTCCCTGAAGACCTTTGAATCTCAGTAGCTAATGAGGCTTGCAGAGAAGAGCTTGAGAGAGAAAAATCTTACTGGCAGTGAGTAATGGTGGAGAAAGAGCTCCAGGATTGAGCAAGTTTTGCAGAGAAAAATTAGGAATTATTGTGTCAGCCTTTGAAGTGTTTGATTATTTCCAGCCATAGATCTCCCTGCAGCCCTCTCCTGCAGTCCCCTGTGGGGCTGACACTGGTCTGAATTTAGGCTTCAGGCTCTGCCAGTGTCTGTGGAAAGGCAAGTGAGCAACTTTCTCATGTTGGCCTGAGAAAGGCAAGCGAGCAACTTTCTCATGTTGGCCTGAGAAATCTTAAGGAGGAATTCAAACAAACCTTGGGAAGTGAGAAACCATCCGCAGGTGATGTTTTTTCCAACATGTTTACTGTCAAAAGAAATGTTTACAAAAGGGTGTAGACGCTGAATAACCAATCATGTTCTTTGTACCGAACTACTCTATAAAAGTAGAATTTAGAAGAATAAAGTTTACTCTCATCTTTACCATCATGGAGAGTCATGTTGTTATTTCTGTGCTGTCCAAAAATCATAACAACATCTGGTGACCTGACGTTTCAAAGAAGTTCAGCACAGCTGAGACTGATTCCTGCAGCACAGCTTGCAAAATTGCTACCTTCCTCCTGAGAGAGGTAAGCGAACTATCTCCACGCTTTTCTAAAGAAGGCTGGTCCTGCTGACCATGGAAAAAGATCAAGCCTGCCAAAAGACAGCAGGTTGGACGGCACGTGGCAAAGCTGGACTTTGATTTCCACAACAGACAGCCAGGCAGAGGTTCCAAAACACCTGGGGAACCAGCCTCTCCTCAGAGAGGACAGCTTGTGCCTTTTCTGACAAGAGCAGCTGGAATCCTTCACTGCCGACAGCTTCTCTTGCTCCCCCGACCTCTTCCGCTTCTATATGGGCGAGATCAAAGCGAGCGTCTGCAAGCTACCTCTCCTGGCTGGCAGAGACGGTGCTTCCTTGGCCTTTTCCTTCTCCTTTCTTCGTATCGCGGATGGCTGTGCAGTGGTTCCTGCTTTATCAGCCACTGCGACTGGTCTGTACCATGACTTTAAAAGATGCCAGCCCCAGCCCATCCCAGATACAGCTGGTCAGATTCCCAGACCCTGAGTGTGACACAACGATTCCTTCTTCCTCTGCATGGCCCAGCACCTGGCCTGTGGTTGGTGGGGACCGGAATCGAAACTTTTAATCCCCTCTGTATCCTTGTGTGAGTTTGGGGCAAAAAGTTCACCTTATGAGTGTTTTATGCTTTTAACTTTACCTGTGCTTGTTTTTATGATTGCCTGTGTGAGTGTAGGGCTTGTTTTTTCTTTGTTCCTCTGTGTTTTAACTGGGTTTTTTTTTTTTCCCCTTGCGGGGGGGGGGGGGTGCGGTGAGACAGAGGCCGTGGCGGCACCGATTCGATCTCTCTGCCTTCTCTCTCTCTCTGTCTCTTGCCCTGCCCAGCCCCCTCTTTCTCCCCGCGATGGCGGTGAGACGGGGTCGGACCCTCCCCCCCCACTCCTTCTTCTGTTTTATCTATGCACAATTCTCTCCCCACCCCCGTGGTTTTGCGGGCATGGTGGGAGAGGGGAGAGCTCTCCAGCACTGCCAGCTGCTGCGATCTCTCTCTCTCTCTTGCTTTTTCTGTACTCGGTTTTCCCCCCTCCCCGCGGGCATGCGGGCCAGGGGGGCGCGCAGGTCTCTTCCCTGCGCGGTGCCACTGAGACGTGCGGCTTGGAGCGGCTTTGCCGCTTCATTCCCTCCCTTCCCCCCAGGGCAGTGAAGGGGGGCCACCAGCTCTCCACTTGAGATGGGTGGTGGCAGCGGGGCAGCGGCAGGCTGAGCCCTGCCGAGCCCGCTCGGTTGTCCCTTCCTCGCTTCCCCCTCTGTGTGCAGTGGCAGTGCCCCTTTCTCTGCCTCCGCGGCACACACTTTGTGACAGCCGCCGCTGTTTTCATTTTTCTTCCTGCGTGAATTCATGCAGGAAGCCGTAAAAGGAACTGCCAGGGAGATCTTGCTCCTTTTCCCCCTTCCCCCCCTGCCATGAGCAGCAGGGTTCGCTCCTCCCCTCCTTCCCTGCGTGATAAGCGGCGTTGCGAATAGGGCATGAGGCGGCGTTTGCCACTTCTAGACAGCTTATTATGCTATGGGAGGTGCTTCACTTGAAATTTAAGTTATAGTGGTTTTTTTACAGAGAAATGGAGGCCACGTTTGTTTGGATTTCCCCCTCCCCTGCAGAGCTGCAGCCATGCGGGGGGGGGAGGGGGGGGGGCCCTGGGGCCCCTGAAGCCCCAAAGCCCCACTCAGGGCAGGGGCAAATAGCTCCACCGCCTTTTAGCCAAGCGAAAGCTTTTCCTTTTAGAGGGACAGTTGATTTTTTGTTTGGGTTTTTCCCTCCCACCCTCCCTCAAAAATTTTCTTCTCAAGGCATCTCCAGTGAATAGAATTGGAGCTTTAAATGCCTGTTCATAATAGAAGAAAAATGAAAAGAAAAAACAAAAAACAAATGAGCAACCATTGTTGCCTTTTGCAGATAACACAAGTATTATTAATAATTCTATATTATAACTATCAGTTATGAGTTTTAAGTGTTATCTCAGTTTTTAAGTTATTTGTTGATGATATATTGATTATATAATGTGAATTCACTGATATGATAAAGTTATTATCACAGTTCTTTAGCCGGCTGCTTCTTCTTCTTCTTCTCATGTACTTTGCTATTTGTCTATAATTGCCTGTAAGACACGTGTCACCCAAGAATTTTTCCTTGCTTTCTAGCTGTCTATGCTAGTTTTGGATTCATGATTTTCTAAATATTTTCAGATTTCTGGACAAGGTTATCTGAGTTTGTAAGAATGCCTCCTCCGTCCTGACGGTTTGGGATGCAGTTCCAGTCCTGGTCACAGACCATCTCAAGAGCCTGCCGAGCTCAGAGCATCTCTACCCTGACATATTTAGGAGGTGTCAATTACCATATTAGTTTCTTATTATAAGATTATTTAGAAGCTTGTTTTTAAAATTGGTGTAAGGGATTCCTGTACAGTTAGAGCTTGGCACTGGACATGCCTGGGCTCTGGCTGAATGGGAATTGCCTGTCAGCCCAGATGTTTTAGCAAAAATTACATATGAGTTATTTGACTCAGCAATTTGACCTTTAAATATAATAGCTGAATTGATCTTTGGAGTCAACCTGAGGCTCTCACCCGGGAGGGAGTTACAGGTCATCACTAGAAAAGAAGCACTTCAGCTTTTGCAGTTCCTGGGCTGATCAAAATTATTATCAAAAAGATAACATGCAACAATGTAACATTTATGTTATGAACCTGAAGAAAAAGTAATTATGAAACCTGGATGTTGAATTTAGACAATAGAGTCAGACAAGTTCTCAGTTTAGGGCAGTGGAGCCTGACAAGTTTGTTAACTTAAGAAGATGTGCCTGTGTTTTATCATTAGCAGGTTCAGCAGTCGTGTTACCCATCACCTGTCGCGGTGCCTTTAAGAGAACTCAGTCTCTCTGCCTGCCTGGCTAGCTCAGACACCGCAGCAGGCTAAAGGGTACAGCTAGGCAAGTCATGCAAGCCTGCTGATCCCTGGGAGTTCTTGTCCTGAGAGGCTGTGTGAGGCGGTGGAGAATGCTGACAACGATGGAGAAGAAGAAGGGAGGAGCCAGTCCGATAAAAATGACAGATTTATTTGGGGGTCCCACGGGACCTCCTTACCACCTGCCGGATGCTCAAACTGCCCCCGAGGCTCTTCTGACCTGCCGTTTTATACAGCAGTGAAATGGGGTGTGGTAAGGAGGTTACAACCAATGGGTTTCAACTAAAGAGGTGGTACGAACATGGGGTGACATAACCGAAACCAATCAGGGACAACAGGGAGGGGTTTACACAGACTATGAGAAAAGATTGACAAATAACTGAATAGCTATATGACTTTGGGGAACTGCAGGATAATACTAACAGGGGAAAAATGGGGTACAAGGAACATACCATTGTACAATCAACCTGCACAAACCTAACAAACTTATTATGAACTTCATTCCACACCACCACAATCACCCTTGAGGAGTGAAAAGGGACATTGCATAGCCTTTCTGGCTATCACATAGACTGCAACGAGATGACCATGTGCTTGGAAGTTATGGAGGCAACAAAAGTCCTCCATCCGCAGCATGGTCCAGTTTTCATCGATCTTCTTTGAGTCACTCCCTGCTCCAGACTTCAAGAAGACATCCAGTGATGCTAAGGATCAACATCTTGTCTCAATGGACTTCTCCTTTTCATGTGTTTTAATTTTATCGTAGATGTTGTTTCATTTAATTTTCCTACATAGACATAGTTGTATTTTAGGTAATATTTCACGTGCCTTCAGGGTATGTTTTGTAGTTATTAAGGGCTGTTATTTCACTTTGTGGTTTTTGCCTTTGTGGTGATTGGGGTCATGTAGATTTTTTTTGGAGTCAGATATCTTTTTACTGATATTTTTATTAATTTTATTATTCTTATTTTTTTTCTAGGTGACATCCTACAGATATCATGGGGCAATTGAGTGAATGATGGTCCAATCCTGCACATCCTGCAATGGGTCTTTGCCCCATCAGGATCACATGCTTTTGGATCAAAAAAAAGAAAAAAAAAAGGGTCAACTCAGGTTGTCCAAATAATTGGAAAAATAAACCAGTTTGCTGTTGCAGGTGTTGATGCAAGGACCACCATTTTTTTGCTAAAAGGCAGGAAAAGCCCTTGTTATCTGAAAGGATGATTCCTAGAGGGATGGATCTTGACGAATTAGACTGCCATTTTTGAGCAGGCTAATGATATTTTGTTTTTTCTGTATTAGAACTAGTAAATAGCTAAGATTGACGCTGGTGCATGGACATGGTTGTGAAGGGTCAACACCAAATGCCAGAGAACTTCCCTGACCATTTAAGTCCGTGCCCAATGGAAGTTCTATTTAGTGATTGGTTGATTACTAAAGGGACTTCTGGTGTCATGTTTGTCTTTTTTCTCTTGCAAGGGCCCTGCAGGAGAGGACACAGACACAGATGCTGCCCTCAGCAAAAACTAAAAGGGGGAGATGTGGGGCTGACATTGGTCTGAATTTGGGCTTCAGGCTCTGCCAGTGTCTGTGTGAAAGGCAAGTGAGCAACTTTCTCATGTTAGCCTGAGAAATCTTAAGGAGGAATTCAAACAAACCTTGGGAACTGAGAAACCATCCGCAGGTGATGTTTTTTCCAGCATGTTTACTGGCAAAAGAAATGTTTACAAAAGGGTGTAGATGCTGAATAACCAATCATGTTCTTTGTACCGAACTACTCTATAAAAGTAGAATTTAGAAGAATAAAGTTTGCTCTCATCTTTACCATCATGGAGAGTCATGTTGTTATTTCTGTGCTGTCCGAAAATCATAACAACAGTCCCCCATCCCTAGAGGAAGGACTCTCCATGCCAAAACCCCTGAGGTGGAGTTTTCCCAAGTCCTAAACTGTCTTCAAGGGGACATATCTCCTTGGGATGAGCTGCGTTCCGTGAGCAGCCATCTCGCGTCCTCCTCGTCTCTCCCACTCATCCCTGATGGAAAGGATTTGGCATTTAGGCTCCGGTCTCTCAGCTTGGCTGAACCAGCCTTGCAAAGATGCCTAAATTTGTCCCTCTTCTTACAGCTGGCCTTGCTGAACTTCTTTCACCCTGAGGAGAAGCTGCACGTTGGAGAAGAAGGGAGACACATCCGTCGGAATAAAAGGAGTAAAGGCAGCGAAGGGCCCGATGGTGAGTCCTGCTCAGTTTCTTCCCGATTTTGATTCCCTCCTAGATGAGGAATTCCAGGAGTTCTGATTTCTGCAACTATAGGTCTTGTGTGAATTAATGCTGCTTAGGAATTCCATCCTTGACTTCTCGAACTGTGCTTGTTTAAGGCTTTGATTTGTACTTGTTTGTCTTATTTGTTGTCCTGCACACCTGGCTTTGCTTAAAATCATCAAGGAGCTTTT
This sequence comes from Prinia subflava, assembly GCF_021018805.1. Classification (NCBI taxonomy): domain Eukaryota; kingdom Metazoa; phylum Chordata; class Aves; order Passeriformes; family Cisticolidae; genus Prinia; species Prinia subflava. Next base: position 1,455,449 of record NW_026960608.1, read on the forward strand.
CACAATCCAACAAACAGCTGGGAACATCTGCATCCCAAACTGGTGACTGCTCTAAGGGGGGTTTGCGTTGCTGTGGAGTCTGAGGTGGGGTCAAAGCCTGTATGAAGGGAAGGCAAAGTTCTACAAAGCTTGAATTAAAAGAGCAGAAAGGTTCCTGATTTCTTTGTGAGGAATTTGATTTCTAGTCCTGACTTTTCATGATTGTCATGACACAAAGACAGGAGCATGAACTCCTGGAAGAGCTCCTGTGCTTCCCTACTGCAGGAAAGCACAGAACCCCTTTTATAGGAGAGGAGAAAGGACTGGATGCCAGGGAAAGCAGGGACAGGACTGATGGAATCATGGTTATGTGCCTGGCTAAGCCTGAGTCCTAACTCTGTTATCATTGTTAGTTTTCCAGTCCATCTCCATGAGTTTCCCATCTCCCCTGAAACCTTTGCAGTTTCACAGTGGAGAAGCATTTCCCTGTGACTCTGCTCCAAGAAAGAGCTTGGTGAAACTCCCTGGATTCCTCTTCCCTGGAATGCTGACAAGTCTGATGCATTTGGTATAGACTCCCTGAGTGATTCCAACCCAGTGTGGGCCATCAATTTTGGAGCTGGTGTCACTCTGGTGCTCAGATGGCTCAGGCAGCATCCCACTCCTTTTCCCAGTCTCCTTGAAATCTATCCCAGTGTCTTCACCAGTTGCTTGTGTAGTAGCAAGTTCCCACTGGAGGCGAGCGGTGTTGATGGAGTGCTGCTGGCAGATGTTGTTAGGGATTAACTTCATCCCTCAGGCTGCCTCTGCCTTGCCAGATGTGCAGAGAGCTGCTGAGGAGAGATAGAGACCCTGAAGGTTGATGTCTACTAGGGTTTTGCCCATCACCCTTGTGCCCAGTTGTTGGGGGTTAGATTTGTTTCTTTTTTACTTATAGAATTTTTCCCCATAAGTTGCTAGGAGATTAATTACTGGGTGCTTGTGGGTACTTGACCAAAATAAAGTGGCCAAAGGAGAGGGTAGCACTGGGCTACACCTTTTGGCTTTGGGTCTCTGGGAGTTTTCTCTCAGAGAGGGGAGATAACGTGAGTTTTGGGGACAGGTAAAGGACAGGGCTGGGGGCAGCTTTGATCTCTTGTTCTCAGCATTGGAGAGAGAACGGCCAGGATGCTGCTTGCTGCGGGAGGAGTTCACTGTCATCACTCTGTCCCATCCTGGGAAATCTACAATCATATGCTTGTGTGCCCAGGAATTCTGAGCTCGCCTCCTCCTGCCCTGCTGGGCTGGCCCTGCCCCACCACCGCTGCTTCTTTGGCACTGCTTTGAGGCTTTCTGCTACTCTGTAGCCCCGCACTGCCCCTGCTCTTCTGGGACATCCCTGCCGTTCCAGCTACCATTGCGGAGCTTCTGATCTCATCCACCAGCCCGTGATTTTCCACCGTTCCAGCTTGGTCTCTTGGAGTCCTGCAGGGGCACTGAGATCAAACTGCCCCGGGCTTTGTGAAACAAAGCCCCTCGAGGTTCCTGGTTCTGTTTATTATTAATGCTGCAGTTGTTGTTTATTTGCTTTGTCATACATACTAGTAAAGAACTGTTATTCCTATCCCCATACCTCTGCCTGAAAGCCCCTTTAAATTTTCTAAATTATAATAATTTGGAAGGAGGGGATTTGAATTCCCCATCTCTAGGGAGGCCCTGCCCCTCCCTAGCAGAAACCTGTGTAATAAATGCCGAGCCAATTCCAAATTAATAAATGATTTTATTATTTTAGAAAAAATTAATTGGACTGAATTTTGGGTAAGCCAACAATCAAACAATCAGTGTCGAGTCCCGGGATCAGCAGTGGGTGAGCCTTAAGCTACGGCCTCTATCGCACCACATCTCCCCCTGTTCACGCTTTTGGTTCCGTGAGCCCAGTTTTTATACAGTTTCTTTAGCGGGACCGAGCATTACTCCATGCTTTCTTTGTCCCTTCAGTTCTCCTTCATATTCATGGGAGTTCATCCTTGCCACTTGGTCAGTTGAATCAGCTTTCCTTCATATTCATGGGGATTCATCTTTGCTGTTTGGTCCGTTGAATAGTCCTTCCGTGGGGAGATGAATATTAGGTATGACTTTTGGGCCTTGCGTATTGAAATGCGTGCCCCTGGTGGTGGAGTACGGCCCATCTGGGTGGTAATGGTTGGGTCGTTCGCAGTCCCATCTCTGGCGAAGACCCATCTTCCTCAGACCCCCTCTCCTTTTCTCTTGTAAATTTGGTCCTTCCCCGGTTCCCAGCAAGGTCATTCCTGAATCTGTCTACCCCCCCTCCCAGCCTTGTATGATTTTACCGTTTATTTCAAAGGGCATAACTTGCTTTAAATTATACATGCATTAGAAACGCGAATAACCCAACATCATTTATCACACCTGTCTTTCAAACCGACACACCAGTGTTTTCCTTTCATGATTGGCATTCCTTTCCCGGCTTTCCCTGATGTTCCCTGGATGCTCAGAGTTGAGTCACTGCAGAAATGCAGAGCACTTCCACCACTTATCCAGTCCAGGGAGGGGAATGGAGCTGGGGAAGGTTCTGGAGCACCATGAGCAGCTGAGGGAGCTGGAGGGGCTCAGCCTGGAGAAAAGGAGGCTCAGGAGGGACCTTCGGGCTCTGTACAACTTCCTGACAGGAGAGGGCAGCTGCAGGGTGTCGGGCTCTGCTCCTAGGGAACAGACAAGAGGGACAAGAGGGAATGGTTTCTAGCTGTTGCAGGGGAGGGCCATGTTGGGCATCAGGAGGAATTTCTTCATGGAAAGGGTGGTCAGGCATTGGAAGGGGCTGCCCAGGGAGGTTTGGAGTGACCATCCCTGGAGGTGTCTAAGGAACACCCAGGCATGGCACTCAGTGCTCTGGGCTGGGATCAGTCACAGGTTGGACTTGATGGTCTCTGAGGCTTTTTCCAGCCTCACTGATCCTGTGATTCTTACCTGTGTCTTTTTGAAAATTAGGGATTTTGACCCCACAGGTGGTGGAGATGGGAAAAGCTGCCAGAGTGACAGGTTGTGTCCCTCTGGCTTTGGCAAGTGGTTGCCTTGTGTTTACCTGTGGTGGTTTTAGAGCTGCATTTAACACGTGGAAGCTGTCAGGGCAGGGCTTGACCTTTTAACAACCATAAAATCAAGAAACTAACAGAGCCACAGCCTTGGGGAACTCAGGCTGTTTGTTTTAGACCTTCGTGAAGGAATCTTGCTGTCAGAGCAGGGCAATGAATCATTAAATTAATAAATAAAATCATGTCATTGTCCTGAAAACACCGTTTTCTTCATGAGTTTCACAGAGGAAAAGTTGATCAAATCTTTACTCTCCGAAGAGCCTCCTGAAAATAAAAGTGGCTGAATGATAAATTCCCAGAAGGAAGGAGATGTGCTTTCCACTTGAGGCCTCGCTAATATTTGTCTGGAATTAATTTTATGAACTTTCAAGTGCTTTTACACATGCAGGGAAAGACCAAAGTGATATGAGTGTGGAGGCTGGGGCTGAAGGGAGGCTGCTCCGACCCTTCCCATCTCTTCCAGTCCTTCTCAGCCTGGTACCAACAACGGGCTGGCTTTGATGATTTATAAACATCAGGGAGAACATGGTTCCTTTCCCAAGAGCTTTTTCTTTTTGTAGAATTTGCTTTCAAGCCTTTTGCTGTGAAAGAGGTGATTTTGAGATAGGGCAGAGCTGGTTCTGTGCAGCCAGGGGAGGGTGATGGCCCTGGCTGTGCTCAGAGCACAGAGCCACAGGGATGGGACATAGGAGCACCAAAGCTGCTTTGGTCCCTCTTTGTTAAAAAATCCACAGAAAATTGTGTGCAAAGCCATCAGTTGGATCCTGTCAATCCACAACAGGACTCTGGAATTTCAGGAACTCTTCCTTGGAGGACTGGTTTCAGCCTTCTGACCCCTGACATGTTTTATAATTGGGTTTGCTTAATTTTGGGTTGTGGCCCTGCACCCATAGTGCCCTGGGGCCACTTAAAGCAACTGAGGTCGTGTCCTGGCCAAGGTCCCTCTCCTTGTCCCTGCATCCCTCCAGCCCTGGGGCATCCCACGGGTTCACTGGGGGCTGGTGCCTGTCCCAGTCCTGGAATGGTCATCTTGAAGTTACTTTCCAGTCCATGCTACCAGACTCAACTTTTGCACAGCTTTAAAAACTGCCACCAGTTTTCCCAGCTTCTCAAGGCCCAGGATTATCCCTTTCCACTCTATTTTTCCTGCCTCTTTTCTCCTCAGTGTTCCCATCTCCACCTGTCACTTCATTTCCTTTAATTTTCTAAACCCTGCCCCTCTCCAGTGCCTCTTCCCTATTTTCTCCTTTCCCCCTCCTTCCCTTTTGCCCTGGTGTATTTAATGCTGCTGTGGAACCACCACTGCTCCCAGATGAACAAATAATTCTGGAGCTGCTAATTAGCAACAGTTGTGCTAAAAGGAATCATCAAGGATATTAAATTAGTCCACTTTTAAATAAACTGGGTATGAAATGTTGGATCTCTATTCCCAGAGTGCCAGTAAAAATGCTGCTGGCTCTTTGCTAACAAAGCCAAAATCTGGGAGTAGCATGGTTGTAACTCCAGAGACAATTCCATGCTCTGGAGGTTATAAATAATGACAGAGCATTTACAAAGCAGATGTCAATAGGACTCTTTAAAAAACATTGTTTTAAACATATAAAATAGTTTATTTTTCTTCTACTTTCATCTCTGTTCCCAGTTAGATCCCTGCCGGGCTGCTTTCCTGGTTTCTGGGGTTTTTTGCATTTTGGGTTTGGGGTTGTTGGTTTGTGGGTTTTTTTGTTGTTGTTGTTTTTGTTTTGTTTTGTTTTTCCCCTCCTAGATTTTTTTCATATTGAGCTTGGTAAGAAACATCAGAGATTGTTCTCCAGGCTTTGATTAGGAGCATGCCAGCTGGGAAGAGGCTGAGCAGATGGCTGGCCTTAAGCTGACAACCATTTGGTTCCTACTCCTTTGGCAATTCTTCCTGCCAAGTCCTGGAGGAGAACTCCGGTGCTGCAAATGGCTTTTGGTTGAAAGGAAAATGAAATTCTGGGGGATTTAAAGCTATTCCCCATCTCTGCTCCTACCTGGAACTTTGGAAGTGATGTTCCAGCTACGTGGGTCCAGTTTCACCCTCTTAGGATTGCTTGGTGGTTTTGGGGTGATTTCAGTGTGGTTTTAAGATGGTTTTAGAGTAGGTTTTGAATAGATTTAGAATAGGTTTAGAATGGTCTTAGAGTGGTTTTAGGGTGGGTTTTGGATGGTTTAGCAGGTAGTGGATGCCAGAGCCTGGCTTTTAGAGTGGTTTTAGGGTAATTTTAGGATGGTTTACAGTGAATTTAGGGTAGAATTTGGATGTTTTCTGGATGGTTTAGCAGGTAGCTGGTGCCAGAGCCTGGCTTTAAGATGGATTTAGGATGGGGTTTGGATAGTTTATCAGGTAGCTGATGCCAGCCTGGCTCTTAGGGTGGGTTTAGGATGAATTTTGGATGTTTTTGGAATGTTTTACCAGGTAGCTGATGGCAGCCTGGCTTTTAGGGCAGATTTAGGATGGATTTGGGACGTTTTTGGGATGGTTTGGAAGGTAACTGATGCCAGCCTGGCTGGGGGTGCCTGGGTCCCCCTGGGCAGCCCTCAGTCCCACAGGTGCTCTGTACCAGCCATCCCCCTTTCCCGACCTGGCAGCACTGATGATGCAATAGGACTCTTTTTCCGTGTTTTTTTTTTAATATCCAGCTCACAATAGCAACTTTTCCTGCCGGCTTCCTCTCCTGTGGAAAGGGCAGGTTCATCCCTCTGCCTCCAAAACAATGGGTGCCTTTGTGTTGGCCCCATGCAATTCCCAAAGCCCTGGCATTCCCAGAAACACAGATGGATGCAGGGCGATAGAGCCTTATTGCGCTCTGAAACCATGGTGATGAGCACGCAGTAAATACTGGACATCTTCTGGATCCTGGAGCATGGGACATGCTCCTAGAAGGAAAGGCTCACCACAGAGTGCGTGTTCTTACTGATTTCCCCCAGAATTTCTCTGTGATTTCCCCCTAAATGGAAGAAATTTGGAATAATATAATGTTTTAATCTTTGGGGATAAACTCATCCCTTTCCTGGGATGCTGCTGTCAGTATTTGTTATTACTGTGATAAAATTAATGCTGCTGCTTATTTACATGTCCCTATCTCCATGTTATTCCCAGGCTTATGATAACAGGGATCTGTTTAAGGTCTTGTCCCTAAAAACCCAGAGTGGTGTTTAGGTGCTGGTTCCAGCTCTGTTCCAGCCCTGCCACTGGTTGTGCAGAGAAACTGTGGATGTTCCTGGAAGTGTCCAAGGCCAGGGTGGACAGACCTTGGAACAACCTGGGATAGTGGAAGTTGTCCCTGCGCATGGCAGGGGATGGAATGGGAAGAGCTTCAAGGTCCCTTTCAACCAAAGCAGTTTATGATTTCATGATTCTCTAACAGCTGAAGTCCAGAATTCCTCACTGAGCTCTACTATGTTTCTGTCCCAGTTGGATGTTAAACAGGAAAAGCTGGGAGAGGCCCAAGCCTAGTTCTGTGGTGTCCAGGGTGAGGAATTGTCCCATCTCACAGGGATCACAGTGGAATGATGGTCGGTGTGACCTGACCCATCTACAACCTGCCTTTGCCCCCTGGCTTCTTCAGCAGCCTTTCCAGTTGACATCTGGATTGTTCCAGAAGGAACCCAGCTTCATTATTTGAAAGTTTACAAAGCTGTGATGAGGTGCTGATGATCTGGTCCATCCCTGGAGCTGCTCTGGGGTAATTTGTTCTTCCCCGGTTGGGATGAGGCCGTGGGGTGGCCACTGGGAGATTTGGAGCTGCTGAGGATGAGAAGGAATTCTCTGGTCATTGTCACCTTGGTGGCACTTTCAGACACTTGCCCTGACTGCACTTGTGGTTGGATTCTGAGCTCCCAGGAGCTGTGCTCAAACTTGACCAGAGCTCAGTTCCTTTTCCAGATGCACTTTGAGCAGCGAGCTACATTATTGGAAGTGACTGGTGATTCCATCTGAATTCCACTCCTGAGACCTGGGGCTTTTCAGAATGCCTCGGATCAAACACTAAGCTTCAGGAACCTCACAGAGTTCCTTGTGTTACAAAACAAGGCCAGCACTAATGAGAGGAGAACAGATGTTCCAGAGGGGCAGGAATGTGGCCGCAGCTGAGCCATGAGTGCAGCTGAGCTACACTGAGCGCTGGAAATGCTGGACTCCTCTGGAAGCTGCTGCTCCCTTCCCGCAGCATGAGAGGCTCCATTGTCTCCCTGCTGGTGGATTTGCAGCTGAGCTTTGATTTTGGTGAATAAACCCTCAGCCAGAGAGTTTCTGCAGGCTCAGCATGTGCTCCAGGCCCATCTGGTTGCTCCAAGTGGAGGAATTGTTGTGGAACTGGATCAGATCCACCTTCCCCACCTGAGACCCCCTCAGGTCCTGCCCCTGCCACCACAGGTATCCTCCTTCTGCAGTTTTTGGGATGAATAAGCTTGTTTTTTGGTCTGGGGGGGTCATGGCAGGGCTGAGGGGATCTCATAATCCATACAAATATCTCCAAAGGGTGTCAGAGGATGGTGCCAGGCTCCAGGACAAGGGACAATGCCCATAAACTACAACACAAGGAGTTCCACCTAAACATGAGTGTCCTAGGGTGACTTTATGATGCGTGTATCCCCAATTATCTGTTCTGTTTGTGCTGTATATTGAGTTCTGTGCCTTTAAGACTGGCTCTGAGAGCAAAGCAGAGAAAGAAGAAGCGCCAAGTTTGTTTTGAAAACAAACACATTCCTCTCTCCGGACTGTGTTCATCTGAAGCACAGACTGGCACCTGTGACAGAAATCTTTTTTTTTTGCTTTTTAGTTAGTTTTAGCTAGCTAGGGCAGAGAAGTTCCCTAGACTGTTTTTTTTCCTTTTTCTTGGGACTCTTTGAATCTGCTCCGGACTGAAAACCCCAGAGAAGCACCAAGGGCTCGCACCTGCGGCCCACCGGGCCTGGACCTCCAGAGAGACTGAGACTGATAAAAACTGAGTGAGCTGAGCCACTCACAGCAAGGATTTTCTCAAGTTTACCATCTCTGTTCGGAGCAGTGAGAGGTTTTATTGTTTCATATTATTCATTCTTTATGCTTGTGGGCATTTTATTGTTAAATAAATAGGTTTTTTCCACTTTTCTCCAAGGAAGTTCTTTTCCCAGACTGGCTGGGGGGAGGGGCCTTTTGGGTTTGCTTTCCAGAGGGACCCTATTCAGAGGTTTCCTCCCAGATTTGCCCTAAACCAGGACAATGAGGAAGAACTTCTTTCCATGGAGGGGGCAGAGCCCTGGAACAGCTTCCCAGGGAGGGTATGCAGTCTCCCTCTCTGGAGACATCTCAAACCCACATGGACACGTTCCTGTGTCACCTGCTCCAAAGGGTGACCCTGCCTAGGACTGGATGATCTCCAGAGGTTCCTTCCAACTATTCTGGGATTCTGTGAAGAGCCAAACCTGGAGCTGCTGCTCTGATGGTGGTAGTTGTGATTGTCCTCACTGTGCCCTCTCTGGCCACTCACTGGCACCCTCTCAGCTGTCACAGAGCTGCTGCACCACCCCAGAGCTGCAGAGCTCCAGTGAGGAATTCCTTGGAGAAAAAGCTGTGAATGAGGTTGGGGTTGAATGTTTTTATGAGGGCTTTGTTGGCCATGATGTGTGGAGACATTGGAGTCATATCTGATCCCACAAATTCCAGCAGGATTTGGGGAAGTGCCTTAATTGCTTTCAATGGATAAATGCAAGGGTTGGCTGAGCCAGGCAGCATTCCCTGTGTCCCAGCTGCTGCAGGGACTTCACTTGATCTTCCCATGAGTGGTGGAGTCTCTCCTGGGTTTGCTTTTTCCCCACTTTTTTCCCTTCTTTTTCCCCCTTATCAAATTCATCCAATCCTCACAAGAGCAATGGGGTCTCTCTTGGGTTTCCTTCTTTTTCCCCCTTCTTCCCCTTTTTTTTTTACTCCTTTTCCCCTTTTTTTAGATTCATCCAGCTGTAAGTACGTGTGGATGCACACAGGTAGATCCTTGGATATAGACCCAGTGTTTTTCTATGTAATTAATCCATCAGTTCTCAGGAAGCTGCTCAATGCCATGGAGGTTTTTCATCCAGTTAGGCAGGATTATGGATGGGAGGAGGAAAAACACGTCAAGTTCTGCAGGGATGAGACAGTCAGAGAGGTTTCCTCCCACCTGCCTTTGATTCCTTATGGATAACCACGGGAAGAGCTCATTTCAAACATCCAACAAACAATTTGGGAGAGCCTCTTGTATTCCCACTTCGAACCTTGCTGCTGCCCCACTTGGGAATCATTTCTGCTGGAATTCATGACATATGTTTGTTGTTTGTCTTAGTGGGATTGAAAGGAACAGGGCATATGCCTTTATTATTATTCAGCTCTTTATTAAAGTGATCAGCTCATTATTAAAGTCATCAGCAGGATTTCAGAGTCTGATCGGAGCTTTCCACGCTGCTGCAGCCATCCGAAGGAGCAGGTGCTGTCCCAGTTCATCATTCCACTGCAAACAGTAGATGCCAAGTCCTTGTTCCCCATGGGAACAGCTAGAAGTTCTCTCTGGTAAACCATTAGCAAGCAGGGCAGTGAGCAGTCTGCCACTGGCATGCAAAGTCAGCTCTTTGCCCTCAGGGAAAAACTTCGAGAGTTTCCCATTGTCTGAATCAGTCAGCTCAGCTGGCCAGTTCCCATTCCATTCAGGCTCTTCACAGGTCATGGCGAATCTTCAAACCAGGCCAGGGGGTGCATCCACCCTCCACTCGGCCAGGGCGCTATCCAGTTCTCTTCTGACGAATCCAGCTTCCTGTCCCGGGGTGCAGTTTCCCCAAAAAACCCTCCCAGGATCCACCGGGGCAGTTTTATTTGCATATACAAATGCATATGCATTTGTCCTGGTCACAGCAGAGGCACTCCCGCTGAAGGAGGTAGTTACAAAGAACAGTAACCAGGCAATCAAGGCCAGAGCCGCTCCTTTTCACTTTTTAATGAGGTAGGAAAGTGTTGCCAGGCAACTCCTCTTCAGGGCAGCTTTCCTCCCCACTCAAACTGGCTGAGATGTGGGGGTTAAACAGGAAAAACCCCCATTCCTCCAAAAGGCTGGCCGACGGCACAAACCGGGAGGAGGGGGTCCGCACTCCCAGAGCTCTCCCAACATGCCAATGCATGCTCCGTGTTCTCCCCCGGGGGGGACGGAGCTGTCCCACCACGGGGCTAGTACAGGGACAGCCCAGCCTTTTGTTTTTGACCGGGAAACTTGTTCATAACAGGATGCGACTGAAAATGTCAGAGTGTTTTGTGTTAGGCAACAACCAAATAAACAAAATAAAAACACAGCTGTAATGCTACACTTCAAATTGTTAGATTTAAATATGTGGGATTGATAAAGGAAGCAAGAGGGTGCAGTGGTGGATAGAAAATCAGCCTGGTGACTCCAGTCAGCAGCCAAAAAAAGCCTTGGGATCCTTGAATTAGAACTGGGAATGTTGTTTGTCACTTGGAATCCAACCGAAATGCCTGAAGGGAAACAAAAGGCACATCACATCCTCCTTCCAGAGCCAGCCAGAGGATGGAAAATGAAATACGATGGCCACAGGTTCTGGTGTGAACCCCAGGAACTTGGCTAGGACTGGTGATGTGGGAGCAGAGCTGAGGAGGGTGGAGATTTCTGTTTGATTGGCTTCTTGTGTTTCTGAGGAAGCAGTGCAAGAGGATTTTGCCAGCAACAGTGGCTCTGGAGTTAATTTGGAGCAGGATTTTGTCTTTGCTCATGACCACATTTGTGCTCTGGTGTTCTTGCACCTACTCAGAGACTGAAGCTGGTTCTTTAGAGCCTTCTGGTACCAGCAGCCTGTCCTTGTGCCTTGCCATTGATCCTACAGTGGATCTGGATGGGATGGAGGAGGTAAATCACCTTGGCTGTTCCTTGTGTCCTGTAAAGCCTTTGAAATTCCCATTGCAGTGAGCAAGGACATATCTGCCTTGTTCAAGGAAGTGAGGAAGGCTTATCAGCAGAGCTCTGTCTCTTGGAGAGCAGAGTTGAGGTTGTAGGGTGGAGAGAACCCCAGGAGGTGACTAGATCCAGCCTCTCCTCCTAAATGGGACCAGCACTGTGACAGAGGTGAAAACAGCAGAGGTGACAGACCTCTAAAGGACAGGTGCTGTTCCATCCTGCTTCTCCTACAATCCTGCACCTGTATTTTTCCTCATGCCAAAAACCCCTTAGGAAGGAGATACACAGGGCTGGTGGGGCTCTACCTGCCCCAGCACCTCCCTTCAGACAGCACCTGGTGCCCTTTGAGTCCCATCATCCTTCTGAAGGTGGAAAAACCTGTGGAATGCATGAGCACAACTAATTCAACCTGCTCCTTTTGTCCTTTCCAGCTGGGGGGTTGCTCCCCCCAGCACCTTTACCTGGAGCAAAAATCAGGTTGATAAGTAGTTGTTCCTTAGATGTCTACTGTTTGCACTTTGGTTCTGATCATCTGCAGTAATCAGATTTTTTTTCCCTTGAATACGATTAAAGATCAAGGTAAACTTCATCACAACCTACTGCCACTATTGGCATTATCAGTAAATTTAACTGTCCTTAGGAGCTTCACCAAATGATTTCCCAAGGAGTCCTGGGTTTTGTCAAGCCAAGCAAAAATGTCTGAGTAATGGCAGGAGAAAAAAAAGTTTCTCAACAGATAAAAAAACCTCTTCCTGATGAGATCTTACATAGTCTGAAGCTGTTAGTGAAGAGAGATTGTGTCTCTCTGGCATCTCGTGTCTCTCCAGGGATTCCAGGGATGAGCTGTGACTTCCCTCCATTTGTTTTCAGCCCAATGAGCTTGAGCTGGGGGCTGGTGTTTGGGATCAGAGGAATGGGGAGGGAACAGGCTACTGATCCATGGAGCTCCTGGAGCAGCATCTGCCCATCTGGATGTCACATAGATGGAGGTTTGTCCTTTGGTGGAATGCGAGGAGAGGAGCAGGGAGGCAGCAAAGGCCACTCTCATCCCTAAGTCACCTCATGAGAGATGATTCCCAGCCCTTGGTGCCAGGGCACGAGCTCTTCTCACATCCTGTGGCCAAGCAGCCTCAGGAGTAACCTCAGTGCAGGACACTTCCCCTGGAGACACATGAAAAGTCCATCAAAGAGTTGAATAATTGCCTCAAAAATTGGATGGAGCCAAGGGAGTGCCTCAGAAGTGTCCAAAATGAGCTACAAACTGTCCTTGAGCTCCCAGGCTGGAGGAGACCAGCTTTGGGCTGGGGCAGTCCAGCACAGGGCTGGGGAGGTCACGAGTGTCACTGTCCCCAAGCCATTTCTGGGGACTCAGCAGCCTCTCACTCCACAATGAGACAGGGCAACACAAAGCAAATACTGAAATTCAGGGCTTGTGTTGTGCAGATGGAGAAGGCTGGGATGCCCCTCTGGTGACTGGGAATGGCACAGGACCAAGATCTCACTGGATGAAGGACAGGGAAGGAACACTGGTTTGTGGGGTGCTGTTGTGGAGCATCTTGATTTAAGATGTAATCAGGCAAAGACCATTAAGGGTGGCTATGTTCACACGTGAATTTTAAGGAGTTTTAAAACAAGGTTGAAACAAAAGCAGGGAGAGAAGACAAAGTGGTGGCTGAGGAAAGCTGGAATGCCCTGGGCTCTGCCCTATGGACTCAGACATCCCACAGTGCTGTTTCATCCTTCCCCTTCTTTGTGTCATGAATTCCCTTCCCATTCCTTTACAAAACATATTCTCTCTGTATTCAGATGTGTTGAAATTAGTTCTAGTTCACACCCCTGGCTTGGGTTCCTGTAAGTGTGGGCAGCACTTTTCTTCCACTCTCAGCAGAAGATCCCCCTTCCTCATCAAAAAGCCACCCTAGGAAGATGTGCCAGAATTCTGGAGTAGCACAGGATATGATTTACTTCTGGGATGTTTTCCTAGATTTATCATTTATCATATTATCTGAATATTCTGGAATAATAATCCCAAAGCTGCTCTTCAGCAGACCCATTGCTTTGTCTCTGGAGTTGGTAAAGAAGCACTTTCCTTTTCAGGGAAAAGGGAAAATATTCCTCTTGTTTCAGTGATTGTATCACTGACTGGTAGTTCAGTAGGGTCCAAGAAGTTTTCATCTGGGTAAACCAAATTTCCTGAAAATGTTTAAAACATTGGTTCCAAACCTTCTCCAAAACCACATGTTCTAGATTAGGCATGTGTTGGGAGCTAACATCCCTCTTTCCCCAATCCACTGGAATCTGGCATTAATAACTCCACACTTAAAAATATTTGAACAGCTTTACATTTCTTCTGCCTATGGGAATGAAGTGAATGTCACTGCACTTGTGCTGGAAAGGCAACTGCCAAGTTCTGGAGGTTTCTTGTTCATTAGGAAAACTGACATCCCGAATGGCAGGAGGTTCATCATCACCTGGAATCTCAGGGAACACCCAAGCTGCTCTTTCCACCTTTGGTATTGGTCAAATAGGGATAGAGGGGTTTGTTGTGGGTAGAACTTACCCCAGAGCCCTTGAGGTCAGAAAAGCCCTCCAAGATCATCCAGTCCAAGCTGTGACTGATCCCCACCTTGTCACCAACCGAAAGCACTGAGTGCCACATCCAGTCCTCCCTTGGACATCTCCAGGGGTGGGGACTCCACCACTTCCAGTGTTTGAAAGGACCTACAAGAAAGCCAGAGGGGACTCCTCATGAGGAATGGTAGTGACAGGAGAAGGAGAAATGGGTGCAAACTGAAAGAGGGGCAATTTAGGTTGGACATATGGAAGGAATTCTTTTTAGTGAGGGGCCAGAATGGATTTCTCAGTGAAGATGTGGCTGCCCCTGGATCCCTGGAAGTGTCCAAGGCCAGGTTGGACAGGGCTTGGAGCAACTTGGGCTAGTGGCAGATGTCCCTGCCCATGCCAGGGGGTAGGACTGCATGAGCATTAAGGTCCCTTCCAACCCAAACTATTCCATGATTCTGTGACTTAATGATTTAATGTTTATTTTATGAAAGAGTGAGAAGTGATGTGGTGTTTCTGGATGATGCTGACCTCTCTTTAATCACCAGGATTTCATCTCTAATCTGTAACCTGGGATGAGGATAATTCCTCAGTACCTCCATCCTCCCATCTCCCAGGGTGGAGGGGAGATGGAAACATGGAGGTCCCTCAGTTGAATTATCTGGTCTTACATGTCCCTAAACCGATGTCACACTTAGGGAAGAAGATTGAGGATGTTTCATAGTAACTCAGTGCTAGGAAATAGGAGAAGGATCAATAATTCCCAATGAATGCTGAAAACAGGTTGGCATAGTCTCGGATGGATGGATGGATGGATGGATGGATGGATGGATGGATGGATGGATATCCAAAACTGGTGGCTGCTGCCATGTACCTTTCCCAGACTGGATGAACACCTTAAAGACATCACTTGGTGTCATGTCCTGAATCAAATGATGCTGCTAAAACATGATTGTGCCATTCCATGGCTTTTTCCTGCTCTTGGCAACTGGGAATTCCAGCACGTTCAGCACCTCCCTAGGTGTATCCTTTGTTTGGCTGATTCCTATAATGGTCAACCTTTTATAGGTTTGGTAAAAAATCAATGTAATTACAAAGAGCTGTTCCCGTCCATAAAACCAGTTGGAACTGTTCAGCAGGAATTTAAACTATTTCTTGTTAATCCACACACACAGCTAATAAGGGAAGGCAGGGGTTTTTTAATATCCTATTTATATCAGCAGATGTCCTAAAGAAGTTTGGGATATTTCTGTATTTATAGTAAATCATAGCAGTGTGTAGCATGCAGAAAGAGAGATTGGGGAGGGAGCAAAGTCAACTCTATTAATCTTGCCAAGAGCAAATATGTCACATGTAATATTCTTGAATTGCATCACCATCTGAGATTTTTCTGAAGGCCTTGGAATTGATCCAGCAGATGGTAGGGCTGCAGGAGCTGGGGCTGGAACCTGCTCCCTGAAGCATGGGGAGATGTCTTCTGCTGCTGGCTGGGCCACAGCTGGGGGTTTGTACACCAAAAACTCATCTCTTGCAAGTGTTTTCCTCAGCTTCAAGTGAGATGTTTGCATCTGAACACAAAGTGCTTCTGCTAGAAGAGACTTGGAATTGTTTGTAGTGGCTTGGAATGGTTTGGAGCCTTCTACTTGTGGTGGCTCTGTTTGGGTTGAGATCTTTTGTCATCATATAGAGATGTCTTTCCTGCTTGTGCCTTTCCCTCTAAGTTTACCCCTCCTGCAGGCTTGACATTCCCTCCTTTTCTGACGTCCTCCCCTTATATTTTCCCAGCTGTTGTGGAAAATCAGCTTTTGGAGGGATCTAGCTCTAAAGTGCTGCTCACAGCCAGGGTGTCCAGAGCCCAGAGTGCAGCATTCCTGCTCCCATCTTTCCTGGGGAAATCCTGTCCTGTGATGAGAAATTCAGCTGGTCCAAGTTAGTGCAGAAGAGTCATGGGCTTTTCCTACAGGAAATCCAGGGAAAGGGAATATCAGTGGTAGGAGTAGATCAGGTAGCTGCAATGTTTTCAGCAGCAGCTTCAGTAGTGATGGCTTAGGTGGTTAGGCAAAAATAATCCGAAAAGTAACATTCCAAAGGGACTGGCAGACTTTAAAGAGACTTTCCAGCCACGACCTGTGACACAGGAGGGCTCACTCTGAGCCAGAAGATCCCCTCCAGACCTGTGCTTCTCCTTGGAAGCTTTCTCATTCCCAACTCAATAGTCTTGGGGAGCAATTTGGATGTGCCAGCACTGTTCTTGAAGCCCTCCAGGTCTTCTTTTTCTTTAACCTTTCCCAGTGGTGCTCTCACCCCTTTCCCAGTGCTGGTGGCCACCAAGATGAGCTCACTTGCCCACTTCTTGCCCTTCCCAGAAGCCTTTCTGTGGAATTCTTCTCATTTCAATTAATCTGTGTATCAGATGATCAGGATTGACTTCACTGTTCTCAGGATTTCCTCCACCCTTCACTAAGTGGCAGCAGGATTTCCCCATGTTTTCCAGAGTTATTCCCATTTTAGGAATGTGTTTCTGCCTTGCCTGGTTGAGCAGCAGCAGCTGACCACATGCAGGTGTCTTCCAGCATCCACTAGAACACTTTATTATTTCCCATGTATATATATTTTATAGGACTGTATATTTTGTAGGACTGAATCTTATTCCATGCTTATTATTCTTCAAAGCCATCCAGCCTGTCCTGCTCTCCCAATCCTTTTCTGTATTAACAGTTCTGACCAACTTCCCTTCCCCTAAACAAGGGAGTGAACAGAGCTGACAACTCCTTCAAGGAGGGTTCAGAGTTTAAACATATATTTAATTCCAGTTGAAAGATGGGGAAAGTAGACTTTCCGAGGTCTGGGTCTGGTTTGACCTCAAAAGAGAACAGACAGCATGTGGAAAGGGAGAGGTGAGATTAGTGGGAAGAAGGACAGAAGTCAGGAAGAATAACTGTGCTTGGGTGGCTGTCACATTCAGTCCTGGCAGCTGGGACCACCTGGATCTCTAGGAAATTCCTGATGGATATGGAAAGGGATTCATGAGGAGCAGAAAGGTGTTCTCATAAAGGTGCACACTTATAAAGAAGGGAAAAGAGGTGCCAGGGAACAGCTGAGAGGTTGAGTTACTCTTAGATTACATCGGGGCAGGAATAAATACTCAACTGCAGCATGGCTGTCACGAGCCAAAGGATGGTCGTGATGGTTCGTTTTGATTTCAGAGTGCAAAAAGAGGCAGTGATAACTTAATTCAAGTGAAATCAATTGTATCTTTGTTGATACACACAGTTATGCGATAGAAAAGAAGGGAAAGAAAGAGAAAGGGAGAGAGAGAGAGGAGGAAAGAAAGGGTATAGCTACCGACTGACAAACGTGAGTCCTCGTGACGCTGATACCAATAGACCACCTTTGCAGTCCTCGTGGCGTGCAGGTCAATGGAGCCGTCATCCGTCGGGGAGGGCCTCAGAAGCCTGCTCTCTTGGTGGGGTTGTTATAGTTCTTTTCGAAGCGAGAGGCAAGATGCCAGGAAGGGGGGTATGTTTCGTGGGCATCGCAGGTGTTCTCTCACAACAGAGGGAGCAGTGCAGCTCAGGTCTTACCAAGTACGGTCAGTACAGGAACATCTCTTTGCAAACATGGCCAGAAACCGTAACCGTCCCCCATTGTTTCATGCATGGGTCCCTGAGGAGGGCGTCTTGGTCCAGTGGCAGCAGCTGCAGGAAAAACTTGGATCTCTCCTGTGCTGTGGCCCAGGGTCCATGGGGGTCTCAGCCTCTGACAGTCGTGAGGCAGATGAGGGATTTTCGGACCGACTCTTACAATGGCAAAGCCCTGAAATCAGGTATGGGAGACTTTGATCAGTCAGAAGTTCTTCAAGTCAAACAAGTTTCCTTCTCCATGAAGGTGGTGAAAAGAACAGGTCATATGCCTTTATTAATATTCAGCTCTTTATTAAAGTTATCAGCTCTTTATTAGTCATCAGCAGGATTGCAGAGTCCGACCGGAGTTCTTCACGCTGCTGTGGTGATCCAAAGGAGCAGGTGCTGTTGCAGTTCTTCACTCAGCTGCCCGCAGTAGGTGTCAAGTCCTTGTCTCCACAGGAACAGCCAGAAGCTCTCTCTGGTCAACCATCAGAGGGCGGAGCGGTGAAGAGTCTGTCACTGGAGTCCAGCATAGCAGACGTCAGCTCTTTTCCCTCAGGGAAAAACTTTGAGAGTTTCCCGTTGTCTAACTAAGTCACTTCAGCTGGCTGGTTCCCATTCCATCCAAACTCCTCATAGGTCATGGTGAATCTTCAAACCAGGCCAGGGGGTGCGTCCACTTCTTGCTCGGCCAGGGCACTATCTAATTCTCCTCTGACGCATCTAGCTTCTTGTCTTGGGGTGCAGTTTCCCTAAAAAACCCTCCCAGGATCCACCGGGGTGGTTTTATTTGCATATAAAAATGCATATGCATTTGCCCTGGTCGCAGCAGAGGTATTCCTGTGGGATGGGGGTAGTTACAGAGAACAATGATAGGGCTATCTAGGCATGGGCAGCTTCTTTTCACATTTTAATGAGGTAGGAAAGTGTTGCCAGGCAACTTTTCTTCAGGGCAGCTTCCCTCCCTACTCAAACTTGCTGGGGTGTGGGGGTTACCTCTAGCCGGGAGGGGGTCAGCCTCTTTTCGAGGGACAGCAGACTCACCCCAGCTATGGGGTTCTCTGCAAAATGGAAAAACCCCCATTTTTCTCAAAGGCTGGGTGACGGCACAAATTGGGAGGAGGGAGGTTGCATTCTCAGAGCTCTTTTAAATATGCTAATGCGTGCTCTGTGTTTTCCTCTGGAGGGGATGGTGCGACTGTCTCAGCTGTCTCGCCATGGGGCTAGGACAGGGATAGCCCAGCCCCCCCCTCCAGGACCACGAGCAGTTTTTTTTTTCTTTTAATTCATTCCTAACAGGTGGCAGGTCTGTAGACTCTGGAGCAGCAGAAGATATTCTGTAATTTGTTTTTTTATACTTCTGTACAGTGGAGGAACACAGTGGATACACCTGTGGTCCACATCTTGGAGTGGAAAAAAAGCAGAGTTTTCTCTTAGGCCATCCTTGGAATCAAGGCCTGCATGAAACTACAGTAAATAAATGTGGGTTGGGTAACAGGCTTTGAGTCCTGGAGCTTCTCCATGGGAGGAATGGGATGGGGAGATGGGATTGGCAGTGTTGGAGAGAGTGTGGGAAAGACTTAGGTTTGCATAACTTGTAGGTATTTAACCATCAATTAAGAGGTAACCAGTGGGTCAGAGAAATCATGGAATCTCAGACTGGTTTGGGTGGGAAGGATCTTAAAGCTCATCTCATTCCCCTGCCATTGACAGGGCACCTTCTCCTATCCCAGGTCACTCCAAGCCCCATCCAACCTGGCCTTGGACACTTCCAGGGATTCAGGATCCATTATATTATAATGATATTATCTGTGTGTTCAACCACTGCATTTAACAAGTTTAAATATTTTGAAAAGTATTTTAAAATATTTTAACAAGTTTAATGTTTAAATATTGGGTTGTGGCCTCTGAAAAACCTGGCAGAAAGGATTTCTGATTGCCATTTTTCTCCTCTGCACATCAATGTTGGGACATCAAGCCAAGTTTTCAAGCTTTATGCCTCAACACCTCAGCACCTGAGAGGAATATTGATCTGAAATTTTGGTGGCCCTCAGCTTAGACTCAGTGATTTATTGCCATTTTAGCCTAAATTGAGCAGTAGCTCATGAACTTCCCATTTTGAGCAGAACCAAGGGAAATTCTGCTGTATCAGAAGCTTCAGCTCCATGCTCCAATTAAACGATCCCCCCTTGCTCTCGGGAGGCGAACAGATGCAAACCCCAGAGAGACTCAGAAGCTCCCAAGCTTAATAATCCTGGGGTTTTTCCCCCCTCATGTCAGGAATACTTTTGTGTCTGTAGAAAGTTCCACTTGCAGATCCATAACATCTCTCTCTGCCATGCCTGGAACAGATGCGTGTGTTGTAATACAGACTGCGAACATTGACATCCCATGTGGTTCTCATTCCTCCCAGTCATCTTTGAAGTTAATTGGATCCAGCCAGCCCAAATGTGTCTGTCTGGCCACAGCTATTTGTACTTTCACTCTGGTTCTGGTGCTAATGGTGGGATCTATGGAACATGAAATAAACTCTCGTGACTCTGAGGGCTGATGAGGCACAGCCGCTCGCGTCTCGCTGGATTGGTGTTGCCACCTCATATGGGATGGCGGTAGACGATGACACAAAACTCCGATCTTCTTTGGAGGGCATATAGCAAAGGTTTATTAGAAACACACTCTTTATATACAGCACTTTGGTACAATGAATATGATTGGTCATTTAGAACAACACCCCTTGACTGCTATTTCCAAGTACATAACAAGTTAGAAAAACACCAGGTGTCAGAAGTGGGATATCTACAAGGATTCTTTGGATTCTTCCTTATGATTTCCCAGACCAAAGTGAGAAAGCCGTATACTTGACTTTCCCACAGGCTCAAGCTAGTGCCCGAAGCCTGAAAATCTCTTATTTGACCACTGTCAGATCCCATAGGTTGGAATGGGCTGGGATCTTTAAATGGGATTTTTTTCTTCTTCTAATGTTGTTCAGTGGCTGGTGGCTACAGTGAGCACTGATGGGGCTAAAAAGTGCAGAATCAAGAGCCTGGTTGTCCAGCCTAAAATGTTTTGCAGTCTGGTCTGGTCTGGCTTCCTAGCAGGATACTAGAATGGAATTTTTAGGAATCCATGTGTTGTCTGATGATGTCAGGGAGCCGTCAGGCTCTGGCTAGCTTTCACCCTGGCCACACTGTTCAGGAGAGGCTGTTCATAGACTGCAAGCTGTCCAAGTAGTGGTAGAGAGCAGAGCTGTTTCCTGCTCTCCTGGTTCTGGTCTCCTCAACGTCTAGGTACAAAGCAAGAGTCAGAGAAGGCTCCCTCAAAGGTGTTTATTCCTCAAGATGTTCTGAGAGAGAGAGCAGGGTACTGCGCTTAACATTTTAACTGGGGGGAAGAGGGGGTGGGGCAGGTAGGTGATTGGCCCCCAGTTAACACAGGGCAGGATCAGGAAAGGTGGACAAAAGGACAGAGGAGGAGATACCTTTGGATGGTACCTGAGTTATCAGGGGGGGAAAGCAGGAATGAACCACTGGGGTAAACAACTCCAAAACAACTTAACAACCCCCACCACCACATCTCCCCCTTTTTAATTTTGAATGAAAGGAGGGAGGACACTAATTCCTTAAACTGCTGTCTCTGGCCTCTTCCACCATCTCTCAACAGCAGTCACAGTAATGTCAGAAGGGGCTGGTTTCTTTTTAGCACACTTAGTTATGACTCCTTTTAGAGCCCTAAGGGCTATGTAAATTAAAATGACAACCAGAACAGCCAGTAAGACATCCTTTACAAATGATGACATTCCCTCTGGAAACCCCCGGTCTTTAAAGATGTTCTCCAGCCAGTCTCCTGCCCCTTGCTTGATCTCCTCCATCATGCCTTTCATTCCCTGGATGGAGTCGTGTATGCTCTGGATTTTGCCGGATAGATTGAGGCAGTGCATCCCTTGAGAGTCCTCACATTCATGTCCCTATACTACTGACTGAGTTAGAAGCAACAGAAAACACAGGAGTTCTGGCTTCATCTGAGGGTCTGGAGGATGCCCTTAAAAGAAATTTAAAAATAGCATACACAGGTAAGTAAACAGTACATTTTAAAACAATCTGTTTAAGGCACTGAGTTAGGGATAACACAGGGTTTGGGTTTTCCACTTCCTTTGCGTTGTCGCCTAGAAGAAGCAATTGCCACATCATCGGGTCAGGAAGGTGAAATTTGGGCCGCATTCTGGGCCTTCTTTTCCCTGGGTGGAATATAGAGTTTGACCCATTTTTGTGGAACCCATTTCAAACCTGTGGGGGTAGATACTCAAGCGTATCCTCGCCCCCAAGTAACCAAATCAAAAGGCCCCTGGACCTTCCAAGTCTCAGGGTCCTTCACCAGGACTGGTGGTTTCTCCTCAAACTTCCACTGATGGTTCTGTTTGAAGTGCCTAACACGAGGTGGATTAAGATAATCAAATGAACAGTTAAGGAAGTTCATGGTAAACAGAGCCTTACAAAGTCATTGTTGTGGACTGTTGACCCTGACATCCCCTCTCTGTTGTCCCAAGGTCTTCTTCAATGTCTGGTGAGTTCTTTCTATCACTGCCTTGCCAGTGTGGGAGTATGGGATCCCCTTATTATGTTCCACCCCCCACCCTTGCAGGAAATTATCAAATTCTTTGGAAACATAAGCTAGACCATTATCAGTTTTTATCTCTTTGGGGATCCTCAGTGTGGAGAAGGCCTGCACAAGGTGTTTATGTGCATCAATGGTCTTCTCCCCTGTGTGCGCCGAGGCATAAACAGTGCCAGAGAAGGTACCAACAGACACATGAACATATTTAAATCTTTCAAACTCAGGAATGTGTGTGACATCTGTCTGCCACACTTCACAACTGCTAAGCCCTCTGGGGTTGACCCCCAATCCCAACGAGGGCAAAGAAAACTTTTGATAGTTTGGACATATGTCTATGATTGCCTTGGCCTGGTCCCACCTTAGGTGGAATTGACAGATTATGCCTGGGACATTCTTATGGAATTGCTGAGGGCTGAGTTTGGCTTGCTGGAAGATGTTAGGTAGGCCACCCAGCTGCACAGGAGCGGCTAGGGCATCTGCTCTGCGGTTATCCTCCGCGATGAAACCAGGAAGGTCAGTGTGTGACCTCACATGCATAGTACAGTAAAGATGCTCTTTGTGGGAGACGAGATGTATCAACTTTGAGAACAAGTTGAAAATGGCCTGATTTGAGACTTCTTTGAGAACTGCATTCTCTGCTCGGGACGTTACCCCTGCTACATAGGCTGAATCTGTAATCAAATTTATGCGTTCTGAAAACTTCTCAAAAGCCCTGACAACTGGGACCAATTCAGCCACTTGAGGTGAGCCTTCGACTACCTCAATGTCAACCTCCCACTGCTGAGTTTGAGGGTCCTTCCAAATCACCACTGACTTGTGTGACCCTCTGGATGTATCAGTAAAAACTGTCAAAGCTTTGAGAGGTTTATGGCTCTGTTTCTCTTTTGGAATCAAACTGAATTCAGAATTAAAAAATTTGTGACCAGGGCAATGGATTGAGATTTTCCCTGGGTAGCTATCTAGAGCAAACTGCAACATCTCGTTCTCACAGAGCAACTGCTCCAAAGCCTCTTTGGTAAATCTACCAGTTGACAATTTGATTGGCACGTGAATGCACGCAAACTCACACCCTGCCAGCAGTCGCATCCTGACCCTTGCTTTGCTGATCAGCTGGGCCATCAACTCCTGTGGCTTAGTGATACTTTTGGACAGCTGATGACCTAGGAACACCCCACTCTATGATCAAGAGGGGGTCCTTCTGGTCCTTGTCCCACTGAGAAATCAGACCATGCAAGTATGGCAATTCCCCCAAAATAATGAAATTAAATGGAAGTTCTGGCCAGCAACGATGGGCCTGCCGGCTGGACATTGCCAATTGAACCCTCTCTAAAGCCTGCTGAGCCTCCTGAGTCAGAGCCCTCAGAGAATCCAGCTCCTCTCCCCCCTTCAGCAAATTGAAGAGAGGCTAGGTTCTCCATAGTAAGCCCGAGCCAGGGCCTGGCCCAATTCAAAGATTTACACAGCTGCTGGAGATCCTTTAAAGTCTCAGGTCTATCATTGATTACCAACTTCTGAGGTATTATGGTCCAGTTGGCAATCTCAAGACCCAGGTATTTCCAAGGTGGCGGTCTCTACACTTTGTCCTGCTGCAACTCAAATCCTGCAGCAGCCAAAGCAGTCATAGCCTCATCCAGAATTTGTGTAAGTACATTGTCATAGGGGGCACACACAAGCACGTCATCCATATAATGAAGGATGATGGCCTCCCCTGCCTTGGCATGCACCGGGGACAGTATTTTGGCCATGTACCACTGGCAAATATTGGGACTGCATTTTAACCCTTGCAGGAATACTCTCCAGTGGTAACACTTCATGGGTGCGTCCCTGTTGATGGAAGGCACAGAGAATGCAAACCACGAGGCATCAGCTGGGTCTAGGGGAACTTGGAAAAAACAATCTTTATATCAATGACAGCCAAATTCCAATTTTGGGGGATATTGAAGGAGATGGCATACCCAGCTGAAGAGGCCCCATGCCCTTGTTGGCCTCGTTAATTTTTTGCAAATCATGGAGGAGGCGCCATCTGTCCGTCCCCGTTTTTTTTATCACAAACACCGGAGAATTCCAGGGACTATTAGTTTCTGCAATGTGACCTTCAGCCAATTGCTCCTCCATGAGTTCCTGGAGCACCTTCAATTTCTGTTTGTTCAGCAGCCACTGATCCTCCCAAATTGGGGTGTCTGTCAGCCAATTTAGTTTTTGGAAGGGGCGCTCCTCAGTGGCCGCAATTAAAAATCCTTTGGGTTTTTAGGGATTTCTAGTTTAACCTCCCATTGGGACATGGCATCTGTCCCCTGCAAGGTAAATTTGGAATCTAAAACAAATGGGTGTAAGGAAGCCAATTTCCCATCTGGTCCCTCAATTTGCACAATGCTCTTGGACTGTTTTGCCAATTGTGTACCCCCTACACCTGTAACTTTACCAGACACGGGTTGCAGCTCCCAATGTGACGGCCATTTGTGTGGTGGTATGACCATCACATCTGACCTCGTGTCCGTCATTCCCTGGAGTTGGATGAAATCCCCTTCCATCTTTGAGCCCACACCAAATTATGGATTTGTTCTCTCCCACCATTTCTGCCCAATAGACCGAAAGGTCCAGATCATCATAGGGAAGTTTGAGCAGTGGTATGGCCTGGGCGATGACTTGGCCCTTTGGTAGGAAGAGGATACAATGTGCCAGGAGAGCTAGTTGCTCTGGATTTGATGGCAAAAGTCCTGAAGCAATCTTGATCTTCGAGGGAGTGTGCTTAGGATACCCAATAACAAGGTACTTACTGTCAGTCTGCTGTAGGTTGGTCACCTGTCCAGGGTTAACAGTGACCACTTGCCAGTCTGGTGTGTTGAAAAGCATACCTGTAGTTAACTCAAGCTTAAATGGCTCACATATACTCTTGGTTGTTACCAACCCTGAGTTCCTTAGGGTCCCATACCTTCTCAGAACTGGGTTGCCCCACAACCCCAAAAACCCGACAACTTGTCCCATTTTTCTCATCACTTGGGACAGGTTCGCACTTTTCCCCTAGTTTTTTTGAACTGGAGCGTTCCCATTCTCCCCCTCCCCCACTGCTCCCACTGGTGTGGGGGATGTTTTATCCTTAAAGGGACAAAAGCACATCACATGTCCTTCCCGCCCACACTGGAAACATCTGACTCTCCCAGCCCCTGGTGGTCGAGGTGGAATGGTGGCTGGTGCTGCAATCTGGCCTCTGGGCCCAGCCCCTCTCTGCTGTTCATCTGGGTCCATGATGGCTCGCTTACTGCAGGTCTCAATGAGGAGGTCCAGGGTTGGAGGCAGAGCAACCAGAAGCCCCAAGATGATCCTTTTGCAGACCTCATTGGCATTGCTTTGTGCCACTTCCAGGAGCATCTTCTGTTGCAGCTCCTAGTCCTCTACCTGGTTTTCCACCACTGCACGAAGGCTGTCTATAAAATCTAGAAAAGGCTCAGAAGGGGATTGTTTAATCAAGATACAACTCTGCCTAGGATCCTTGATTGGCATGGTCTGAAATGCCTTTTTGGCAGCATCATTTACACAATTTAACACAGGCCAAGGTATTCCCCCTGCCTGCTTGTGTGCCTCAGACCATTCACCTTTGCCACTTATATGTTTGATTGTAATCGGATTATTTTGTACATCAACTGCGCAGTCAGAGCTTTGCAAGAGTTCAGGAAGTAAATCATTAAGCAATCATTTAATCATTTCCATGTTCTTTCCCACAGAATATATTCTGCAGGAGTAAGTAGACATGAAAACAAATCCTTTACGTCACTAGGGACCAGTACATTTGATTTTAAAGTGGCTTTTAATAAGCCTTTAAAGAATTCACCTTTTCTACCAAATTCTTTCTGAGCCCTACAAAGCTCCTTCTTATTTTGATAGAAGAAGGATTCCCATTTAGGATGGTGTGACCTGTGATTGTATGTAACAGGAGCAGCAAAAGGAATGGCATCCACTTCTGGGTCCAGGTCCCCAGGCCAGCCACTTCTGGGTTGCGAACAGTGGGAACTGGATGTGGGACCATGGGAACCGGAAGTCGGAAGAGGAGGGGCGGAGCTACATGACCAAGGGGAGGAAACCTGTGTGGGGTTACCAAAGAGGGCAGAGATTCCTGGTGATGTCATGGGGGGGTGGAGCAATGGGAGAAGCCCTGGGTGGAGCCAGGGGTGGAGTCAGGTTGATTGGCACAGGGAGAGGAACCAAAGGGGCTGACGCAGAGGAAGGGGTGGTACCCAGCGGATAGGAGGGGTTAGGTGACAGAAAGGGATTGGGAGGAGGGGTGGGGACAGGGAGGAAGGGATTGTGGGAAGAAGTATCACATGGTCGAGACCAAGCCATATGGCCTCGGACATCATGTCCTCCTTGGGGGCCATTTTGTAGGGTCAAGAACAAAGGACCATGAGGGACAAACTGAAGATTTCTCACTGGGGAAAAGGGATTGGAACCAGGGTTTAGGAAAAGGTCTCTGACAGCTGGTGCCATGCTGGCAGAGCTCAAGTCCCAAGAGGATTGTAGGGGGCCAGGAAGATGGTAGCTATCCTGTGTTTTTATACCTCCGTGGGTTGCCCCCTGCAATCTGCCCAGGGGAAGGGAAGGGAAGGGAAGGGAAGGGAAGGGAAGGGAAGGGAAGGGAAGGGAAGGGAAGGGAAGGGAAGGGAAGGGGTTTGGGGAACAGGGGCTTTGGGCATAGCTGTGGTCAGCTGCAATGGCTGTTTCTCCAGTTTCCCTTTCTCTCTTTCCTGGTTTCTGACTACCGATTGAATGTTCACGAAAAAAGAATAGACCTTATTCCCAGAAGAATCTCCCTTTGTGGTCAGCTCTGTCAATACAATCTCTACTGCATCCCAAAATTCCCCATTTCTAACATCTTTCAAATTCATCTGTGGAAAATGGAGAAACAACCATTGGATAAATCTCTTTAACATACCCTTTGAAAACCCCATTTTTCCTCCCATCAGGATTTCTCCCAGGTGGAGATATGCTTCTCTGTGTTGTGAACTCAGGCAGGCACCCATATTTGCCTGCACAACAACTAATCCAGCCTTCCTTGCAGTAAAAAAGAAAAAAAAAAAAAAAAAAAAACCCAAAAGAAACCAGGAAACCCGTCTGGGGGTACACAGCTGTCTTAACAGCTCCCCTAGCACTGTGTGGCCCGTCCGCCACATGACACCACATGGTCCCCATCCCTTTGGGCTAGCACAGCACCCCCTCGCCTATCACGCCGCCTACCGGGCAGTCAGGCACTCACCAAACTGACGATTCTGGAAATAAAAAGACTGCAAGGAAAGTCTTCAATACCCAGAAAGACCCCTTTGGTGTTAAGGGGCTGCCTCTCCTTCCCCTGCTGTCCTGCTGCTTCCAAAAAGTGAGCTGGCTGGGCAGAGGTGCTGGTGTTCCACAAACTGTATGACCCTTGGTGCCATGGGCTGTGGCGAGCGCCAAGAAGCCAGTGATGTTCTTCCGACGCAGTGGGCAAGTGGCAGGCGACCCCCCGAGGCAGCGCGGGCGAGCAGGTGGCTGGTGGCCATTGTGGACAGCGCAGACAGGCACGGCTGGCCCCGGCACGGTGGCGCAGGCAGGCAGAGCATGGTCCGTTTGCGGCGCCCCACTCAGGCTCTGCGGACACTCGGCACCGGCCCCCCCGGGGCCATGCGTGGCTGCGACGGGCCGGCGCATGCAGCCGTGCATGCTCTGGAGGCTGCTGTGCTACACAGGAAGAGTGGTGGTGGTGGCGTGGCTCTGGCAGCTCTGCACAGTCTCTCTCACAGCAAGGCAGCGCCTCTCTCCCACATTGTCTGGCAGTGTGGCTGTCTCTGCTGCCTGGCAGCTCTTCTCCTATGTGGCTGGGGAGTGGGCAGTGGCTCTTATCCCAGTGCTGCAGTTTCTCAGCTTTCCAAGGCACAGTCCTTCCGTTTGGGCTCTTATCGCCCCACGGGTGGGTACCAGCTGATATCAGAGAGCCGGGGGGCTCCATCTAGCTTTCACCCTGGCCACGCTGGTCAGGAGTGGCCGTTCATAGACTGCAAGCCGTCCAAGTAGTGGTAGAGAGCAGAGCTGTTTTCTGCTCTCCTGGTTCTGGTCTCCTCAACGTCTAGGTACAAAGCAAGAGTCAGAGAAGGCTCCCTCAAAGGTGTTTATTCCTCAAGATGTTCTGAGAGAGAGAGCAGGGTACTGCGCTTAACATTTTAACTGGGGGGAAGAGGGGGTGGGGCAGGTAGGTGATTGGCCCCATATTAACACAGAACAGGTTTAGGAGAGGTGGACAAAAGGACAGAGGAGGAGATACCTTTGGACGGTACCTGAGTTATCAGGGGAGGAAAGCAGGAATGGGCCATTGAGGTAAACAACTCCAAAACAGCTTAACAAACTCCCCCACCACCATCCAACCTGTGAATAATATAAAAATAGTATGAAAATATTATTAAAAATAGTAAATTAGCAGAAATTATCATTTAGATGATAGAATCATAGAATGGGTCTGGTTGGAAGGACCTTAAAGCTCATTCATCCCCATTGGCAGGGTTATCTTCCACTATCCTAGGTTGCTCCAAGCCCTGTCTAGCCAGGCCTCAGACACTTCAAGGATTGGGGCAGCCACAGCTTCCCTTGGCAACCTGTGCCAGGCCCTCACAGGGAGGAATTTCTCCCTAAAATTATAGATACCACCATTTATAGATAATGTCTCTTATAGATAATGCCTTTTATAGATAATACCATCATTTTCCCATGACCCAACAGCACAATGTAGGAAAACCAATATTCCTGTTGGAAAGGCATCAGTAAGGTTGACGGGTAATTTCTCTGGTCCTTTTCCTGTCTTTCCTCTAACTACCCATGGGGGAAAGGATCTTCTGTTGGGAATTTACCTTTCCCCACCCCCTCAGACTCAAAGCAACCTCATTACCTTCAATTGGTTATAATTTTATCTCAGTTAAAGGTGATTTCAGTCATTGCTGTGCTAAACCCTGCCGAGGCCGTTTTACGGGTTATAGGTCTTTAAAGGTCTTAGAACATTTTAGGGTTTAAACAGAGTTATTTATTATATGAAAGCATGTATCTGAAGGTGCGAGAGTCCTAAAGAGCGGTCTTACAATGTCACAATAAGCATAAAGTCTTAGCAAGCAAATTCTAAGTAAAACAATAACTAAAGCACAGAATTCTTAACAAGCAAAACTCTAGTAAAGCAATAAGCAAAGCATAGAAGTCTTAACAAACAGCCTCTAGGTAAAACAACCTCCAATCTTCTGACCCCAAGCAGGGTTTCCAGCCGTGGGGTCGCTATAACAGAAAGGGATCACGAGATCACAGATCCCAGACAGGGGTCCCAGCCACGGGGATCACAGCGACAGAAAAGGTCCCTGAGATTCTGAACCCACACAGAATCTCCGGACAGAGGGTCGCGAAGGCAGTGAGGGATCCTCAACCAGACAGAGTTCCCGGTCACGGTGGAAATAGGGGGGGTCCCGAACACTGCAGAGTTCCCAGTTGTGGGGCCGCGGTGGCAATGGGGGATCCCAAACCCGGCAGAATTCCCAACCGCGGGATCCCAGTTACAGGAAGGGGGTCCCGGGGACGCAGAGGCAAGAAGGAGTCCCGGGGTCCCGAACCCTCGCAGAGTCCCCGGCAGCCCCTATCAGAGTTCAGGGGCAAGCACTGCAAGGGGGAAAGGGAAGGGACGGGACCCCAGGGTCCTGATCCGAGCGACAATAGATGGTACCTTTAGAATCCCATTCGGCTCCTTGGCAAGGCTCCTTCCTCAGGCTGCAGAAGGTGGAGGTTGGATCGATAGATCGGGTTGATCAATCAATACCTTCACTTCCAACCCAGAGGCTTTTTATCCATAAGTTACAAATGCATATTCATATCTTTATCTACACACTACCCAATCTAGGTGCAATTTTCTAAGTTCGTAAAACTACGAAAAACTACGAAAAGCAGCATCAAAAACCTACACATATAGCATATCTATCAGTGCAAAACCCTATCTTACTAGCGTAGAAGTTCTATTTTATTGTGCGTAAAATTCATACCAAAAATTATAAACAGTAGTCTATTTTTGTTGTGTCTAAACTCTATCACTAGGCCTGAAGCTCTGTACTTCTACACTAACTACTAGGACTTAGGGCATGTGAAGCTTAAAACTGAGGGTTAGATTTCTACTTTATGCATATATGACTTTATATATTCTAATTTTTCTAAAGGTTTTGATTCTATCTCTTCATTTTTCACTCTCTGGGGAGAATCCATGGAAACATGGACTCCAACAAAACCCCAGGTTTTAGAGGGATTTCCCTGATGAATAGTGAGGGAATATTTGGGGATTTTTGCATTTCATTCCCATCTGTGATGAATTCTTGGGGAAGCAGTGGAACATGTTTCACACTGCAGCCTCTGCTCACAAAGTCCTGTCATTTCTCAGCTCCACTGTAAATTTTTTCTGTCTGTGCTCAGGAGGTTTGGGTTCCCATTGTTTCAAACAGCCAATTCAGAATAATTCTTTGCTTTTGTGGGTTTTCTGTGTTTTTTTTCTTGTTTTTAAACAACTTGGCTTGCAAGGACTCAGCAGGGAGTTGGGCCAGATGATCTTTAAAGGTCCTTTCCAACCCCAACCACTCTGTGATGCTCTGAAATTTGGGTTACTGCTCTCAGTTGAGACAATTCCTGTGCTGCTACATGGGCCACAAATACATCCATTGTCCACTTGGAAAATAAAATGGCAATGGAGATTTTCTCTGATGAAATGATCCCTGAATTTCACTAATTTTCCTTTTTTCCCCTTTTTAGGTCCAAGTTTAGTGAAAAACAAGAAAAAGGGTAAGTTTGAGTTTTAACTGAATTTTCCTTTCTGTGCTTTGTGAATTCTCTTTAGCCGACATGAAGGAGTAACCAATGGCAGCTTCCCTCTCCAGGAACGGCTTGAATAACACCCACAAGCACCCCTTAAAACTTCCTGAAACGCTGAAAGAAGTCAATTATGTTGTACAGAAGTAATCCTGAGGATTCTCCAGTTGAAAAGCTGAGTTGGGTTAGTACCAAATACCAGGAGCTGTTGCTGTTTGCCAGCCTTGGCTTTCATCCCAATCATGCCAACCTGCATCTTGGATTCTCCTTCAGACCCACCAAACTCAGCATGAACACACTTTGCATCCCACTTTTTCCTTGAGTTAACCTCCAAATTACCATTTTATGAGCCCCTTCTGAGTGTTGCTCAGCCCTCAGGGTTTTGTGGATTTGGTGATGTTCCTCAGGCAGTTTGCAGTGGATTGCTGGGATTTGGGTTATTCAGGCAGCCCTGTTTGGGGGGTTCCTGATGCCATCCTTGTTTCTGTAGGACTGCTGGGAACATTTAGGGTCCCACACTTAGGGTCCCACACTTAGGGTCCCACATTTACTTCCAGGAGTTTGAGTGAGTCCAAGGATCCAAGCAGTCGAGATTTCCATGTCTGTACTACTGTAGTAGAACATCAAATGGCTTTAATCCTTGGATGCAAACTCCAGAGCCAAAGCTGAAAGGTGGGAACAGGCCACACTTAGCAACTTCATTTGTATTTACTCTGAGAAGCAGCTTAAAATTTTATGTTGGAGAAGTTTGTCCTGACAAATCTCAAACCATGTTCAATCAGCCGAACAAAAAACAACCGATAGCTGCAGCCTCTGGAGCAATTCCAGAGGGACAGGAGGATCTCTTGGATCTGGATTGCATACAGATGTATAAAGTAGCTTAATTTTATGGTATTGTCACATTTAATTCTTTTTAGAGTTCCAGTTCATTGGTGAGTGAGGATTATGGAGAACTCCCTGCTTCTGCCTGCTCTGAGTTTCGGAGCCTATGGGTACAGACATAGGAGACTTGGTAGGCTGGGATTTGGGTGCTGGGACCCTCCTTGGAGACCTGATAAGGGAGCTATCAGATAATAAATGGAATATCTTTTGTCTTGTGAGGTTCACAAGGAACATTCACAGGAACAATGTGAGGGAAAAGATGCTGTTTGCTTATGTTCAGAAAGCAATTATCCCTTCATTACTGGGAATGCGGAGGGTTTCCAGAGGGAACGCTGCTCTCTAAGAGCGAGAATGCCCTGTGAGTGTCCTTTCCTGCTGCTCAGGAACAATCCAGAGCTGGGAGCCAGGAATGCTGTCCAGCTGCCAGCCTGGCGAGCTCCAACTGGGAGCAGAGAGAGGAGAGGCAAATGGAGGCTGGGAGGAAAAGAGTGGGATTTGATAAACTGAGGCACCTACAGAGATTGGCTCACTTTGGGGCTTACAGCAAAGTCTGTCCATAGGTTATCCCAGTAATCCCAGTGCCAGAGGACTGGGTGGTGGATCCATAAATCCCTGACTGTGTTGAGGGACCCCAGTTAGGGGTTACTGTGTTGTGACATGATGCAATTTCCTACTTTGTTGTTATTCTGGCTTTTAAAAACCTTAGGAGTTGTAAAGGCAAAGGTTTTGTTAAAATTATTCCAATTACAAAGTCAGGAATGGTGAAGTCAAGGAACACCAGAATTAAAATCAGTCGTGTGACCCAAAGCTGGCCTTCATTTGCCTGGAGAAGAGAAAGCTCCAGGGAGCCCCTTCCAGTGCCTAAAGGGACTCCAAGAGAGCTGGAAAGGGATTTTGGACAACGGCCTGGAGTGACAGGACAAGAAGGAATGGCTTTAGGCTGAAAGAGGGTAGATCTAGATGGGAGATTGGGAAGAAATTCTTCCCTGTGAGGGTGGAGAGGCCCTGGCACAGGGTGCCCAGAGAAGCTGTGGCTGCCCCTGGATCCCTGGAAGTGTCCAAGGCCAGGTTGGATGGGGCTTGGAGCAACCTGGGATAGCAGATGGTGTCCCTGCCCATGGCAGGGGGTGGAATGGGATGAGTTTTAAGGTCCCTTCCCACCCAAACCATTCCATGATGGTTCTGTGATGACCATTCCCATGGACACAATAGGGAATAGGGATCAAACAAGCTCAGCTGAATATCTTTTGTCTTGTGAGGTTTGTTAATCCAGAGATGTGGTTGAAATGCCTTGAAGGAGGGAAAGGCACAGAAATCTCTTGCTGGGATGAGCCATTGTGTCACTGCTCAAGCAGCAGCTGTCTGTGTAGCAGAGCAGATTTCAGAGGCAGATGAGTTAAACCACCTGTGATGTGGATCTGTCTTGGGAAGAGAAGCCTGGAGTGACAGCATCAGCATTCCAAACTCCCTGTCTGCAGTCCTCCCTTGGGATGGCCTGGACTGGGGGGATGTCAGTGGGTGTGGTTTAGGGAAAGCAGGTGTGGTTCAAGGTGATCATTTCCAAAGCATGGCATCATCCTGAGGAGGAGGAGAAGTACTGGATTAGAGGAAGGCTGGATTCAGGCCAGCTCAGGTTGGAAGTCATGGCTGTTGATTTGGAGAGAAATATTGCTGTGGAGATTTGTCCCCTGAAGCCTTTTCCCACTTTTTGTAGAACACTAGCGTGGTTTTACTCACCCCTGCTTACTTTAACTTCATTTTCTGCACATTTAAATTATGCCCACAGTTTTCTCAGCCTGATGTCCTTGTGCCGTTTCTCCTGGCTAGTCGCCATCCAGAGATTCCCACTCCTGTGCTAAAACAGATGCTGATGTGGTTATGTAATTTCTCTTCCTTGGGACATGTGAGGTGTTTGAGGATCATAGTAGGGAAGGAGGTTTTTACCATGAAGCTGATAAAATACTGGGACGAGTTGTCCAGGGAAATTGGAAACTGGCTGCCCCGTCCCTGGAAGTGTCCAAGGCCAGGTTGGACAGGGCTTGGACCAACCTGGGCTAGTGGAAGGTGTCCCTGCCCATGGGACTGAATGGGCTTTACGGTCTTTTCCAACCCAAACCAGTCTGGGATTCTGTGATTGTAACAATTTGCCAGTATTTCCATCCCCTGGACTGGGTTAGTCTTTCCCAAGCCAATCCCTCCATCCAAAACCCAACATACTAAATTATTTTGAGGCACAAGCAGCACAGGGACTCCTCCAGCAATGCTGGGGAAGAGCTGGACCTGAGCTCTGAACTGCCCTCAGGAGGAGACCAAGCCATGGGGATCATCTCCCAATCCAAATGTACAACAGGTAGGGAAGATTATCCCTGTTTTCCATCAAAACCCAGCAAACTAACTGTGCAGTGGTTCATCTGGACCAGAAAACCCCAGCCTTAACTGGTTGCATTCGAATGTGCTGTGGGAGCATCCTGACTGTATCCAGAGATCATTCCTTGTCTGTAGGGGTGTGACCAGCCCCAGGGCATGGGACTTGAGGACTGACCCCATGCCAGGAGCTGTCAGAAGAGACCCCCTGAGCCTCGATCCCTTGAGAGGCCCCAGACAGTCCCCATGCCTCGCTTAAGTATAATTCCCAACAGGAAGGAGCCTGCAGGGTGGTGACCTGGTCCTGCCCTGTTGGCAGCATTGTCCTCGTGGTGTGGAGCCATAGGACATCCACCTCAGCTGTCCTGAGGCTCCTCCTCATTCCTGCCTGCAGCCAGGAGTGATCCATCCTCCACCTCCCATTTACTGCAGCTCCAAGCCCACCTCACAGACCCAGGTAATGCCTGTCCTTGTGTTTTCCAGGTAAAAAGGCTGGTCCTCCAGGGCCCAATGGTCCCCAAGGGCCACCAGGGCCTCCCGGGCAACAGGGTCCCCCCGGTATTCCCGGCATCCCCGGGATTCCAGGCACAACCGTCATGGGACCCCCCGGACCCCCTGGCCCACCGGGCCCTCAGGGACCACCCGGAGTGCAAGGCCCCTCAGGTGAGGATGCATTCAGACCCTCTGCTTGGACTTGGAGAGGTGGGAATGCCAGAGATGTCACCGGAGTGTCCGAATGTGATGGCACAACTGCCTGGAGCAGGACTCGGGTATCCTGGGCCATATGGGACAGGACTTGGAGCAACCTATGGAAGGTGTCTCTGCCCATGACAGGAGTGGAACTCGATGGGTTTTAAGGTCCCTTCTAACCCAAACCATGCTTAATTTCTGGGACTCCATGGCTCTAAATGGCCAGGAGCAGCAGGAGCCCCTCAGCTCTGTGCTGTGCTGCCACAGGCATCTCCTCCTGTAGTTCTTTCACGTTCGCCAATTTCTATTTCCTAAAATTAGTGTAGTGGTTTGCATGTCTACCAGAATCATTTACTCTCTCTGCTGTGAGATAGGATTAGGAGAAAAGCAAAGCAGGCTCAGACTTGAAAGGTATAAAGACAGGTTTATTTAGACAACAACAAGAGAGGGGAAAAAATTAATAAGAATCAGAATAAAACCTTCAAAACACTTCCCTCTCCCCCAACAGCTTCTTTTCTTTCTCACAGATAACATATAAAAACAAAACTCCTAAGTCTAGGTCAGTACCACTTATAAAATAGTCTTTCATCAGTCCATTTAGAGAGACAAGTCTCTTTTGGTCTGTTATGGTAACTTTCCACAAGAAAGAACAGTCCTCTTGTGGCTCTTACTTTCACAAAAACAGCTGCCTGGGGGGAAATCTGCAGTTGTGAACCTCCCATATC
Source organism: Prinia subflava (assembly GCF_021018805.1). Classification (NCBI taxonomy): domain Eukaryota; kingdom Metazoa; phylum Chordata; class Aves; order Passeriformes; family Cisticolidae; genus Prinia; species Prinia subflava. The sequence goes on from NW_026960608.1 coordinate 1,490,752, forward strand.
ACCTAGCCTTTCCCACAGCTACATATGGGCCATGGACTCATGCATACTCATCGGATATTAATTTTAAAGATGAATGGCTCCAAAAGGAAAGGGTTTTCTTCACTATCTGAAATCATCTTCATCTCAAGAAACAGAGGTCTTCTTTTTTCCCTGGGAGCAGAGGGCTTCTGTCTTTCTGTCTTTCTGTCTTCCTCTGTTCTAAATTCTCCATTAGATCACAGCTATTTCAGTATTTACCTAGTCCATCACAAATGCCTTACTTATCTACAATTTAAATACTCTCACCATCTCCCCAAAATGCATATTTTTTCCATGGTTTAAAGGGATATTCTAGCATATTACGATCTGTTACCACAGCTCACAAAAGACTTTCAGCCTAAAACCAAGGCATCTTCTCCATCACTTCATCACTTAGTATATAACTTCTCTTTCACTGACCCTGGTATCTTCATAGTGTCTCTTTACATGTCTCCCATTCTGACTTTTCTCTCACTCAGAGAAGGGTTAGTGCTTTGTAAGTTTCATCTGGGTAAGGAAAGAGTTAACATTTTCCCAGGTCTGCAGAGGGCATGCTGGTTCTTCCCTGGGAGATGGCCGAAGGTGGTAGACTCACGCCATGCCAGGGCTGGAGCCAGGATCTCTTGAGTGGCTGGTGGATGCCTCCCCCCACTCTTCCGTCTCATGGGGTGGGCCTGGCCCAGCCCAGGCTCAGAGCTGCTCCTAGAGGCCCGGGGGACATCTCCCTCGGCCCGGCCGGTGCTGAGGTAGGCCCTTAAGTTGGCTAGACGTTAGTAGCTGGGGCCTCCCCTTCTCCCGCCGGCAGCTGATAGGGCCTGGGGGGCCAGGCTAGGCCTGACCTCGTAGCCCCGTCAGCACGGTGGAGCAGAGGGGGCCTGGCCCAGCCCCACCCACTGCATGGAGCGGGCTGTTACCTGCCGGCAGGCTGGATGGCAAAGAGATAAATTCCCAAGATTGTCTGATTTTTAACCTGTGAGTTCCCAGAGGTGTATCATCTTTCTAACTGGTCAATCAAGCTGTCAACTTCAAAGCCAGTCACTAATTGGTTTTTGCTATAACTTTCTTGAAAAAATCCTTTCTGTGCTAAACCAGCACACCTCCTTAATTAGGATTTGACTCCCAGGGAAGGGAGATGCAATGAATGACCTGCAGAGAGAAGCTTGGCATCTTGGCAGCCAGGAGGTTTTATTCCCACTGTGGATCAGGGAATGGGTTGTGCAATTTTTCCTTCTAGTGGAAGCCTGTTGAATGAAACCAGGGCCTCTATTAGTTACATGGAAGCTGGACTGAGCAACGCAGAGCACAACCAATATGGTGAAATCATGTGTTCTCCTCTTTTTTCCCCAAAATGGCTGGTTAAATACAGTTTCAGATAATTTACAGTTGCAGGTGTTTTCTAATTGGTATTCAGCATGCAAAAGAATGCAAACAATCTCAGTTTAAGGTAGTTACCATAATTTCATTATAAATATCCTATCTAATACATACACACACCTTAATGTAAATTTTAACTGTGCCACTGGGTTATCTACTTCTACACAGGCCCAAACCTGGGGCCCAGTTTGGGATAGCTCAGATTTCATTCCAAAATACCTCATGCCCATGTTCTCTAAGAAATTCTGTTACAATTCCCCCTTTTTCTTTCTGAGCTATCCAAACTGATTCTAAGGCACGACTGGTTAATTTTTGCATACACTGTAACAAACAAGGCACAATAATTAAAATAACTATAATAACAATAGAAATCACAACACCAAAACAGATCAAATCTTTGATCCACCCAGTGAGACCCCATGACCCGAGCCATTTGTCAAATGGAGTGTCAACCACTCTAAGTTTTTTCATGTTGCTTCTCAGCTGTGACAGCTGTTTGTAAATCGATTGAGAATGATCTGACAAATTCATGCAGCGCATGCCATCAAACTCTTCACATCCATGCCCTTGAGCCAAAAGGAGAAAGTCAGCTGTGGCTCTGTTTTGAAGAACTGCATGACCGATGTTGTTAACATCCTTGGCAAGCTCACTTAGCATATTAGAGGTTATATTAATTTGTTTTCCTGTCCAGAAGGCTAATTTTTTCAGTTGTGTGAGAGCTTGTGCTGAAGCAACTCCTGGGGCAAGGAATGATGCTGATATTACAGCTGCAGGTTTCCATAACTCTACCTGATCTTTACAATCGGGGCTTAGTTGAGACACACTGCGTTTGGCTCGTCAGGCCTTCTGAGACAACCCCAAAACTTGATGAATGCTGGGAGCAAACAATGTCAATTTACCAAAATAACATGGACCTCCTACAGCTTCTTGGGGAATTGCAGACCAGGCTCTATCTCCACAAATGAGAAAGATCCCTGGTGGTAATTTTTTTGCAACACCTTTCAACAGTGTCACAGACTCAGTCCAATTGTTACAATACTCAATGTAATTAAAATACAATGGGGACCTGGGAGACAGCCAAGTGTTGCCATTCTTCAGTTGTCTTTTGTCCACAATCAACAAGCTTGAATTCATAACAAAGTGTCCAAAAATTAAACAGTAATTTCCTGGCACAGAACCCAAAAGGTCGAGTTCTTGGGGCTCAGTATTAGCAACTCTAAGATTGTGTGCAATGGCAACAGCTTGTGCTCCCAAAACATTCTTTGGATCAATTTTTACTTGAGACCAAGTCCTGAACTCTGTCATGGAGTCTACTGGGACTCCAATCAAACAAGTCCGAAAAGGATTAGACGGTGTAGTTAAAGACAAACAAAATGAATCTTGTCTAGTTCGATTGGCCCATGTGACCCATATATTTTGTCTTGGGTTGATCTCAAGCACTCCTGATCCTCTTTCTACTAAAACACTAGTTAAAACAAACATTCCAATTCCCAACATTCTGCTCATCTTTTTGGTTGTCTCTTTCAGTTCTACTACAAAAAACAAACAATAACTGGTTATTACTTAACTCTAAATACTAAAAACAACTTATCACTAAACTTAATCTTATAACTATAACTAGATAACTATTTTTCTGATTTAAAAAGTCAATTTTCAGCAGCTTCAGGGTCGTCACAAGGTGCTCCAGGTAAGTTGCTGCTGTCACCGTGGTTATCACTGTTAGCTGTTATCTCTGACTGGGGACATGCACGGGTCAATCGGCTCGGCACCCAAACAGGTCCTGCTTCTCCTGTAGAAAGACACATATAACCATGACCATTAAACAGCACAGGACTCAGTCCCTGCCATTCACCTGTTCACATGTTCTTGTGATAAACAAAGTCCTGGAATCGCTTGTGGTCTTCCCTCTTTCACTGCATGGTGGTGTATCACAACTGCAGGCTCGTCTGTTGTTGCTGGGATGGTTGACGTTGCCTCCTGTCAACGCAGCTGCAATGATGTATCCCTGTTGCTGCATCGCGTTTTGCATGGCTGCTGTGAATGCTGCTGTTTGGTTGTTTTGTTCAGCTCTGGCAGCTCTTACTAGCATTTCATCGACTGCACAGCCTTGAGGGAGAGAAGCTAAAACAGTTCTGGTACATGAGTTGGCATTTTCAAAGGTGAGGGAACGAAACAGATGTTCTTGTACTTCTGTGGGTAGGTCTTGTGCATCCTTTAAAGCAGCCAACAGTCTGTCAATAAATTGTCCCTATGGTTCCGTGGCCCCTTCTTTAACTTTAGCATATTATGCAGGTTTTTTCTTGCCTGGAACTAAAAGGAAAGCTTTGTGGGGCATTGCTTGAGACATCTGATGGATTTCAATTGGAAAAGTGAGTTGAACGTTGGTCGTAGTGTACAGTCCTTGTCCTGTCAGCATACCAGGCTGGAGTCCATAAAATGGATCTCCCAGCACTTGATGTTTTTTTGCTTTTTCAGTTGCCAAAAGTTTCCACTCTCTTTCAAAAATGAGAAACTGTGAGGGTGTTAACAGTAGAGATGCAATGCTGGAACAGTCTGCTGGGCAAAGTACATCGGCTGTGAAGATGTACTGGATTATGTTTCTGGCAGCTTCTGATCTGACCCCATAAGTAGAAACTGTTTGCTTAGCTGAACTTAACACTTTCCATTGGTGGGGCTCCCATCGAGCCTGATTCTGTTCTATAATGACTAGACAAGCGACAGAGTTGGATACTATGAAATCTCTCTCTAAAATTGCATCTTTTAGAATGCCTGCCCAGCGCCTCTGAATTGGATTTTGTTGGGCGGCTGGCAGCACCATCTGCTATGCAGAAGGCGGAAATGATGGGTCAGAGTGAAAAGCGGACAAAGCTGAAAGATTCTGCAGCTTTTGTGGAGAAATTTGGGATGCCGCAGCTGTTTGCTTTTCAAGTTGCCTTTGGCGTGTAGACAGCTCAGCAAGTTTGGCTATTATTTGTTGCAATTCATCTGAACCCTTAATTTTTTCTGCGGCTGCGGTGCGCCCTGAAAATCGGATTCGGAACTGTAGCCATCTGACTCCGAGTCAGGGAGGGGGCACCGAGCTGTCGTGATTTGCTGTGGGTAGGCGGCTGGCTGCACTGTTGCTGCCTGGGTCCCGGAAGCGGCGGTGGAGGCCGCCATGTTTGTTTTGGTGGTTTGGGTCAGGTGCACCTGTGTCATCACTCTGCCTTCTGATGAGGGGGGAGTTGGCGCCGCCCCGCTCATGTCACCACCCTGAACTCCGCCCCTCTGTTTTGTCTCTTGTGCTGGCCCCGCTCCGCCTTCAGGCCTGCCTGTCTCCTCATCTTTCACCATGCCCCAGAGTCTGGCGACTGCCGCATTTCCTGTTTGCTCTCAGTCTCTCTGATCACCGTCAGGGGAACTTCTGGTGTTGAACCCGCTTGATTCGCTACAGAATCTGCTACATCCCGCAGCGTGGAACAAACAGGGGCTGCATTTCCCTTAACTGGATGTGTGGAACTAATACCAAAAAACCTTGCAACCTTAGATGATCTCTGCAGTTCACTTGGTTCAACGGCCACCCCCTCGAGAGCTTGGATTGCCTCCTGGGCTGCTTTTCGCTCAGCAAAAAAAACTTGCAAGGTATTTATGACTTTTTCCCAAACTACGCCCAGCTCTGTAGCTAGCTTACTTTCTTTTCCCTGCAAAATGGCTAGATCTCATAGCATTTCACCTATTTCTATCCATTCTGCTTCACTAAAAACAAAGGATGGTTGGCTTAATTTTCCTTTTTTTCTTGCCCATAGAGTTAATTGTTCTAAGTCAGTTTCTTTTATTTTTTTGCCTCTTTTAGAGACAATACTTGCAAGAAGTTGCGTTGCAGCATAAAACTTCTCCATTTTTTACTTTCAATTCCTTTGTTTCACACCACGGCCGCTTACCTCTCCTTTCCAGTGCATGCCGCTGTTTCTGTCCAAATGAAACCAGACGGATCACGCTCCGGCTTCCAGCTCTGTGAGCTCGCCACAGCTCCATGCCCGGTTTGGAGACTCAGTCCAGAAATTTGTTCACGGTTCAGAAACAAGCGCAGAGGCTTTTCACCGTATTTAAGCAAAAATTCAAAACCGCATTTAAGCGAAAAAAACCCCATCTCAAATGGCATTTAAGCAAAATAAAACCGCTTTTAAGCAAAAACAAAGAAACCAGGGCCTCTATTAGTTACATGGAAGCTAGACTGAGCAACGCAGAGCACAACCAATATGGTGAAATCATAGGTTCTCCTCTTTTTTCCCCAAAAGGGCTGGTTAAATACAGTTTCAGATAATTTACAGTTACAGGTGTTTTCTAATTGGTATTCAGCATGCAAAAGAATGCAAACAATCTCAGTTTAAGGTAGTTACCATAATTTCATTATAAATATCCTATCTAATACATACACACACCTTAATGTAAATTTTAACTGTGCCACTGGGTTATCTACTTCTACACAGGTCCAAATCTGGGGCCCAGTTTGGGATAGCTCAGATCTTGTTCCAAAATACCTCATGCCCATGTTCTCTAAGAAATTTTGTTACAGTTGAATAACAAAGAGTTTTGATGGTTGGACAGAAATGCCAGGAATAAACTAGGGAAATGTAGGATCAATCTTTTTCTTCCTTATTTGTTTTAATATTTTAATATTTAATATTTATGGTTTATATATTTTAATATCACCTGCACCCCATATGCCTCCTCCTGCTAAAACAGTGGTTTAATGGTTATTATGGAGTAAGAAAAGGGATTTATATGGGGCTTCAGGGTTTTTTTGGGGTAAAAAAAGTTATTTGTAAGGAGCTGTGTTGGTTTAGCACAGATGGTAAAAACCAATTAGTGGCTGGTTTTGAAATTGACAACCGGATTAACCAATTAAATATAGGGATACACCTCTGGGTCACAGAGGCTTGAAATCAGGAGAATCCCAGGAAAATTCCTTTTCCTTCCAGCCTCAGAGGAGGTAAGAAGGCAGCCCAGCTCCCTCCTTGCAGGGGGGGGGCCAGAACAGCCCAGCCTGTTTGGGACAGGCCTTTCAGGGGAAGCCCTCCTGGGAAACCAATAACTCCCGGGTCAAGGGAGGAGAGCTACTAACATCTGGCTGACTCTGAGGCCTGCCCTGCTGCTGGCCTGGGGCTGGGGAAGCTGTTTCCCCTGGGCCACGGGGAGCAACCCCTAGCCTGGGCTGTGCCCATCCCATGAGACCAAGGGATGGGCAGGAGGCATTTATGATCCTGCCTGTTGAGATTCCTGACTGCCCAGTCCTCTTCAATGATCTCTCGGTGTGAGCTCTCCCCCCCACCACTGGCGTGGCTTTGAAATTTGACACCGTGAGCCGTAGCCCAAGGTAGAGAAGACCTGGGCAAGATATCAATTCTTTCCTGTCACAGATGAAACTTCCAAAGCTCTAACCCTTCTCTGAGTGAGAGGAAAGGGACAGAGTGAACATAGAGAAGGCACAGCATGTGATGGAAGTCAGTGAAGAGAGAATGAAAGACTAATTAGGGGAAGGGATTGAGGAGTTGCCATTTTAGGCTGGACTTCTCTCATGAGCCATGGTAATGAACTGTAATATATATTAGTGTATCCCTTTAAATCATGGAAAAAACATGCATTTGGGGAGATGATTATTCAGATTTGTGGATTTGAGCAAAGGTATCTGTGATGGACTGAGTGAATATTAAACAAGTAGATGTGATCCTGTGATCCCATGAGATGTTTGAACAGAGAGAGATGAGATAAGAAGCCCTCTGCACCAGTGAAGAAGTGAGAAGACATCTCTGTTCCCTGAGATGAAGAATCCTTTGCCTTTAGACTTGTTTATCTTTAAAATGACACCCCAGTATGCATGAGTCTATGACCCACAAGCAGCTTGGGAAACTGATAATGGAAGGGGAATTCACAGTTTGCAGAATTTCTGGGTGGCTGCAGATTCGTGACATGGGAGTCACCAGAGGACTGTTTTTCTTGTAATGATGTCTCCATGGGACTCTGAGAGACTCTTCTTCCAAAGAACTGATGAAACATTATTTTTAAATGGTGAAACTGAAAAATCACAGGGTTTGTCTCTCTGTGTTGTTTGTGGGAAACTGAACAGTTTGTGGGGGAGGAGAAGGATTTTGAAAGTTTCATTTTGATTCTCATTTTTTTCTTTGGTGTGTGTCAATAAATCTGTCTTTATACCTTTAAGCTTTGGGGCTACTTTGCTTTTTCTCTTGATCCTGTCTCACAGAGGGCAAAAGAGAGTAAACACTCTAACCACTGCACTAAATTTGGCAAACAGAATTTGGCGAACGTGAAACCATTACAGGAGGTTAAGGGTTATTTTGGGATAAAATATGTTTTTTTAATGGGATTTTTCACTCAGCCTTCCTCTTCAGTGATGTGGAATTGCCTTTTGCAGGTGCCACAGACAAGGCCAGCTCCAAAGACATCCAGGTGGGTTGATCTTTCCATGGAAAAACCCAGCTTTGGAGGGTTTTTTAAGGACTGGCACAGTGCTTCCCATTAATCTTCAATCCCTGTGCTCTCCCTTGCAGCCAGCTGTGGTCCATCTCCAAGGCCAAGGCTCAGCAATCCAAGTGAAGAATGGTAAGGATCTCTTGATAATTTTGGGTACTGGAAAGAGCTCCTCCTGCACCCATATAGTTCCTGGATCCCAGTCCATCCCATGACACAGCTCCAAGATGATCCTTGCCCATCCCTGCCCTCCAGTACCCCCGCCCAGACCCCCCAAGAAGAGTCCTGTGTGGAGTCTCCACCCCCATTTCCCCTGAGCTCCTGTTTATCTCCCAGATTATCCCTGTTCTGTACATCCCAGTAATTCTGTCCCACTAAATCTCCCTTCTCCCTGACCTCCAGGTACATCTTGTGCCTCCCCAGCCCCTCCATGACCAGGCTTTTTTTCCCCTCATTCTATTTTAAGCCCTCAGTGGATCCTTGTCCTGTCTCATTCCCATTTGCCCATTTTCCTCCAGTTTCCCAGGAATTTAAAGCAGGGAAGACCCAGTGGTGAGAGGACAGACATGTCCAGCCACCAGCTCTTCCTGTGATCCCCTGAGCATCTCTGCCCCCATCAACAGCCTTTAATCCCAGATCCTGCCGAGCCACTTTCCATCCACAGGCAGCTCCTTGCTCTCCTCCTTCCCGGATCCCCATCCAAATTCTCCTCAAGTTCTTGCTCTCCTTGCCAACAGCTGGGGCTCATTCATCACCTCCTGCCTCACTGCTCTGGCTGTGCTGGAAAGGAGCTGCCTTGTCCCCTCCCTGAGTCCCCACGTGCAGCTCCCCAGGGACCACATCCATTCATCCTTACCCCAGTCCCAGACTGGGAGGGATGTGGCTCCCAAGGGTGGGGGCAGCAGGAAGGGGCTGCAGGATCCCTGTCCACAAATTCCTGTCTCACAGGTGGGATGGGAAGGGCTGGCCACTGCTTCTGTGGGAAGGCAGGTTTCCCTGTGAGCAGTGGCAGCTGGAATTTCTCATGGATAGGGACTTGTGCTCACTGCTCCCCAGAATTAAAAAGAAACCGCCCATTCACAGGAACAATGTGAGGGAAAAGATGCTGTTTGCTTATGTTCAGAAAGCAATTATCCCTTCATTACTGGGAATGCGGAGGGTTTCCAGAGGGAACGCTGCTCTCTAAGAGCGAGAATGCCCTGTGAGTGTCCTTTCCTGCTGCTCAGGAACAATCCAGAGCTGGGAGCCAGGAATGCTGTCCAGCTGCCAGCCTGGCGAGCTCCAACTGGGAGCAGAGAGAGGAGAGGCAAATGGAGGCTGGGAGGAAAAGAGTGGGATTTGATAAACTGAGGCACCTACAGAGATTGGCTCACTTTGGGGCTTACAGCAAAGTCTGTCCATAGGTTATCCCAGTAATCCCAGTGCCAGAGGACTGGGTGGTGGATCCATAAATCCCTGACTGTGTTGAGGGACCCCAGTTAGGGGTTACTGTGTTGTGACATGATGCAATTTCCTACTTTGTTGTTATTCTGGCTTTTAAAAACCTTAGGAGTTGTAAAGGCAAAGGTTTTGTTAAAATTATTCCAATTACAAAGTCAGGAATGGTGAAGTCAAGGAACACCAGAATTAAAATCAGTCGTGTGACCCAAAGCTGGCCTTCATTTGCCTGGAGAAGAGAAAGCTCCAGGGAGCCCCTTCCAGTGCCTAAAGGGACTCCAAGAGAGCTGGAAAGGGATTTTGGACAACGGCCTGGAGTGACAGGACAAGAAGGAATGGCTTTAGGCTGAAAGAGGGTAGATCTAGATGGGAGATTGGGAAGAAATTCTTCCCTGTGAGGGTGGAGAGGCCCTGGCACAGGGTGCCCAGAGAAGCTGTGGCTGCCCCTGGATCCCTGGAAGTGTCCAAGGCCAGGTTGGATGGGGCTTGGAGCAACCTGGGATAGCAGATGGTGTCCCTGCCCATGGCAGGGGGTGGAATGGGATGAGTTTTAAGGTCCCTTCCCACCCAAACCATTCCATGATGGTTCTGTGATGACCATTCCCATGGACACAATAGGGAATAGGGATCAAACAAGCTCATCTGCAGGGTCTGGAGGAGGCAGGTCCATGTCCAGCCCTGGGATGAGCAGAGCATAACAGGCCCTGCGCTGGGTTTTGAGGCTGAGAACACAGAGGATTGGAGGGACAGGTGACCCCACAAGCCGTGGTGTGCTCAGAGCTAGTGAGGAGTCCCTGCTCCCACTCCCTAGCATGTAATCCTGGGATTCCCCCTCCGAATACCCTGTTCTCTGTCATGCTGTGACTCTATTTGTGTTGCTCCTGCACTTTTCCTCCTGATGGGTACTGAGTGACTGCCATTTTCTCATACTGAGATCTTTCAGGTGGAGTCCTCAATGACTGGTCTCGCATCACTCTGAACCCCAAGGTGTTTAAGTTGCATGCCCGCAGTGGGGAGCTGGAGGTACTGGTGGACGGCACATACTTCATCTATAGTCAGGTAGAAGTGAGTACGGTCCTAGGCTAACTCCTCCTATTCTTGTGTTCCGGTGGAAGCCTTGCATGAACCACGAGAGGGCTCCAGACAGCAGCCAAATGCCAGAAGCTTGTGTGGAGTTGTAACAGCTTTGGCTCAGTATGGGTGCGGGGAGGACTGTCACACCCCTGTCACCGCCAGGACACTGCCTGCCAGGGATTAGTCACTGAAAGCACACCCCACACCCACCAATGCTAGGGTTATCCCTCCAGTTATCCATGCAGTCATTCCCCAACCCTTCCAAACCTCCCTGCAGGCAAGACGCTGAGCTCAGTGCTTTAAAAGACATGAACACTGGTCATTTGTGGTTATTTTGGAGCTGTGTCACTCTGGAAGTGTAGGACTCCCAGCCCAGGTGGTTTGGCCAGATTCCAGCCCAGATGACTCCATTTGCCTCCCCCTGCTCCATGTAGCTCCACCCCAGCACTGGCTCTGGGATGAAGTGTCCCATGGATGTCAGGTGCTCTTCCATGGAATTGGTGACACATGTCCAGTTTGGATGGGGACAGAAAATATAACTCCACATGGGCCAAAGTATAACAGTTTCCTAAGTGCTTGATGCTGATTTCTGGCCACAATGTTAGACCACTGAAAACTCATCATTTGTGGTCCATCAAAAAAAAAAAAAAAAAAGGATTCAGTGTTCGGGCAGCTCCTGCCTCCAAAACGGCTGGATTTCCTTTCTCAGGAAGAAGCAGCTCCCTGAGACTGACTGCTCCTTGGACAGGTCTTCCTCCTGCAGTTCTTTGGAATCAGAGTATGGGAGAGGGTTGAGTACAAGTACAGTCATAGGGCCTTGGAAATCAGGGAATTCAATCAGTAGAAACACTGTGAGGTGATGTCCTTCCAAGTTGTGGCGGTTGGGAGAGCCTTTTCACTGTAATAGCTCGTGCCTGTGCAAGCACCAAGTCCAGTTACCCAGGAGGCAGCTCCCAGTCCACCTTAGGGCAGTTCTGCTGTCACCACTAAAGGAGGCTCCAGGCACCAGGAAACAGGACTGGACAGGTAAGTGCAAGAGGCCATCAGTCGAATATGTGTGTCTGTGTGTGGGTTGAGAAGCTGTTGTAGCACACAGGGGGTCCTGCATGGCTCTGTGCAGGTGTGTCACTTCCCTGGAATAAGCAGGATGGTAGCTCAGCCTTAGGCACATGGATTCAGGGGTTTTTGCATGCTTGGGTCAGTCTGAAGCAGAATAAAAGAGGTTCCTAGTTGGTTTGGGGCTCTCCCTGCCTCGCAAGTCACCTGTGAGTGCAGATGTTGGGGCCAGGAGGGGCTGCACACACTCCCAGGATGCTGCACTTGCTCCCCACACCCCGATCCCCTCCCTGACACCTTTTTTCCTGCTTCACATCAGGTCTACTACATAAACTTCACCGATTTTGCCAGCTACGAGGTGGTGGTGGACGAGACGCCCTTTCTGCAATGCACTAGGAGCATCGAGACTGGCAAGACCAACTTCAATACCTGCTACACGGCCGGGGTGTGCCTGCTCAAGGCCAGGCAGAAGATCGCTGTGAAGATGGTCCACGCTGACATCTCCATCAACATGAGCAAGCACACAACTTTCTTTGGGGCCATCCGCCTGGGAGATGCACCTGTGTCCTAGAGAGGAGCTTGGCGTGGCCAAGGACACCCACAGAACTGCACAGTGCTGCTGTTCATAAAGTGTATCAGTATTTCAGGGGTTCTGTAATCCAGCCATAAAGGAAACTGATCCAGAGCTATTTATTCCTATATGTGAATGCAGGAAGCACAATTGTTCTCTGTGATTTGCGGGGAGACTCAAATCAAGCCAAAAAGCTGGTGAGGAGAGCATTGTGAGGAAGAACGGCTGTTGGGTGTGCCTTGTCTCAGTATTTCAAGTATTACTGTACTGATACTCTGCTCTGTGACCTTCACATGAGGCTTGGTGGGAGAGCTGGGGGCTCTGCTTGGATGTTGCACTGGCAAGAGCATCCCAGGAAGGAGCGGGAAGACACAGACTCCTGTCCCAAAATCCCAGCCAGGCTCCTGCTTGTGCATGCTAACGACAGCCAGGAAGGGGATTCTGGCTTCCTGCCTTCCCAGGGGGAGTTGGAAGGGCCGGGGGAAGAGGGGAGGTGGGTGAGACAGGGTCAGTGGTGTTTACATTCATCCTCAGGAGGAGAAGTGCCTCGACCTAGAGCTTGGAAGCAAAAGCAGGAAGTGCGAGAGGAAGAGGAATAACTAGAGCAGGCTTAGCAGATAGGAAACTGCCTCCACATTCCAGAAACCACCAAAACCCAAAGAAAACGCTGATTCCCATGTCCAGGCCTCTGCTTCTTTCAGCTCCTGCCCTTACCCCAGAGGTAACCTTGCCCCAGTGGGGGCTGCCTTCAAGTACTGCTGCTGTTACAGCAAGTTGAGTTGGGTTGGGGGTATTTTGGTTTTGTTTTGGGGTTTGGTTTTTTTTTTTGGGGGGGGGGGTGTTTTGTTCTTTTTAATTATATTTTGCAAATCAGAACACATTTCTACAGGCTTCACCGAGCCACGTAGAGCAGCCACAAGTACTTATGACAACACTCGGAGGAAGTTTGTTATGTTTAAGAATAAAATATTCAAACAGAATTTTTTTTTCTGTCTTAATAGCAACTGTCCTGCTTTTAGATGTGGTTTTTCGCCTTCCTCCCCTAACTCCTTTCCTTTTGGCACCCACCTACCTAAAATAAGTGGTGATGGAGACTTTAGCAAAGGAAAAAATGGGATTTTAAAATTAGGTCCAGCATGAAGTCACCACTTTTTCTTTTCTCTGAGCCCTGCTGAGTCTAGTCATAACTCAGTTTCTGGTGACTAATAGAGGAGCTGGGACACTATTGTTTCTTTTGGCTTCTTGAGCAACTCTGTCCTGTTACCTCCCCTCAGCTGGGGAGACCTAAAGCCATAAGATGCTCTGGAGCTGAGGCACAGGCACAAATTGCTCTGTTGTCTCAGCCCTTGGCTCACACTTGCTTGGCTTGGTTGGGGTTTTGTTTCCCTGTGTTTTTTTCCAGACCCTGTTTGTGCTTTCAAGAGGGGAGTGAAGTTGCAGCCTGTGTAGAAACAGGACAAATCCCCAAGTGACATCTTCATTCCTGGCTCCATCCCTAGCGAGTGATGTCCCTTGCCAAGTGTTGCAGTTATTGGGAGACAAAAATTCCTCGGGGCAGCGGCATTGGCCGTGGCCTCACTATTCACAAGAGCCGTGCACTTCGGGAGACAACTGCATGACGAGTGGGCTGCTCTGGCTTTTTAGTGGCTTCTCCTCCCTTCAGCCTCAACATGTGGGATGAGCAGGAGCCTTGGGGGCTCTTCACTGGGCTTTGTGGTTTTCTTTCCTTTCAAATGAATTAAGAGGGACATGTTCCTGTGACAAGAATGAAGCGGGACAGCTGTGTACAGTGAGAACATGAAGCAAATCGTTAATAGGATTGCTTTAGAACAGGCCTTAGCAGCAAGGCTGGGGGCAGCCATAAATAACAGGGGATTAGGAGAACCGGGAATGGAGTTTACATTCCTTGTCCCCCGCTGGCAGGATCTGGGATGTGCTCCATGGCTGCAGGCAGGGGGAGGCAGAGGGAGAATTCCTTTCCTCTGTAAAAGGCCGGAGTGTTGCTATCCCTTCTGGTGTATGCTCGGGATGTTGGAGTAAGACGGGAGGGAGCAATTCCTGCATGGAATGTATTAACAGGCTTTTTCTGGTGCTCACAACTTGCCAAAGTGTGAGTTGGAGACGTGGAATTGTAGCTGACTGCAGGTGGCCTTGGCAAATACAGCTTTTTCCTGCTCTCAGTGTTCCCGGTGGCATGTCCCCCCCCAGCCACACCAGGAGCTCCCATGGAAGGCCTGTACGGCCACAGCAGAGTGTTGGCTGTGCTTTGCAAGGGGACAGCTCCATCCTTCAGGGATGGGAGAGGCACCATCCCCTCGTTGGGATCAGAGCTGCTCAGGAGTCACCTTCCCAATGCCCTGGGAATACATAGAAGAAAGGGCAGATCCAATGGATAAGCAGGTATCCTTCTGCTCCCAAACACCCAGGCTGGAGTCCATTATCCACAGTACGGATGTGACCTGGGCAGGTGGTTCTGTCCCTGCTTCCTCCTCATCTCAGTCCTGCTGCTCATTCCTCACATGCTTTGGAAACTTCTCCCACAAAAGCCTGGGGGGAACAGAGAATGTCTCCAACAGATCCTGCTGGAGTCCTGGAGCCAGTGTGGAGGGCAGGAAGGCCAAGAAGCACAGGATAGCTGGTTTCAGAGCAGATCTCTCCCTGTTCAGGCCTTGTGGTTCACTCTGCCTCTATCATGATCCAAGAAAAGCCTCTTGGTGTTTGCTGGGTCTGATCCACACCCGGTGCTCCCGCGAAGGGAGTTCGTTCACAGCCTTGGGATGCAAATGCCCAGGGATTCTCTGCGGAAGTCCCTGATCCAAATCAGGGACTTTTCAGCTGCTGACAGGGGCTGTGTCACTGTGCAGACCCATGCCCAGCAGTTGGGGTGCAGGGGGACAGGCCGGGCTTCCCCCGGCATGGCAGGGCCAGATGTGCTGAGGCTGGAGCACGCCTGAGGCTGGTTCCACTTTTGGGAGGGCCAGGGGGTCATCCAGAGGTTGGTGTTTCCCTGGCAGGAGCTCACATCTGCAGATGTGCTGTGTGCTCACAGCTGCCTCCAGCCCTGCCCAGCCCCAGCACTGCGGGGCATCAGCCCAAAATGCTGTCCCTGGCCTGTCACCGCTGTCCTGCCTGCCCTGGATGCTGGGGACACTGGGCCAGCTCAAGGCTGTCACATCCTGAGGTGACAAGTGTCCCCTACCATGCCAGCTATCAGAGGATGAGGGGTAACTCAGATGTGTAACTGTGTGTATATAGATATATAAATAATCTATATTTATTTTTTTATGTATTTTATGTCTATATATTGGTTTTTTTTCCTGCCGGACACCTCCGGGATTAGAGCATGAGCTCCATGGCTGAAACTTCACACCCTTGGACAACCCCTCAGCAGCCTGAGTGGCTCCTTCACATGGAATTGGCCACACTGAGCCAAAAAAATCCCCAAATTGTGCATTTTGGAGAGTGCCCCGTGAAGCGTGGGGCATGTTCCCAAGGAGTGTGTCAGCACTAGGCGGCACAAGGACATGGAGATGCCACCACAAAAGAAAAGTCCCTGTGGGTGGGGCACAGCTCCGGGTGCACAGATCACACCTGGAGCTGCCGCAGGGACAGTTCCCTTCTGGTTCCTGCCCTGGGTGAGGAGGTGACCTGGCAGCCCAGGTGGGGACACCAGGTGTGACAGCGAGGAGCCCAGAGCTTGCACGCTGCAGACCCCTAGGGAGGGAGAGGAGGAGGAGGAGAAGGAGGAGGAGGAGGAGGAGGAGGAGGGGGAGGAGGGGGATTCCAGCTCTGCACATCCTGCTGGGAAGGAGCGATGAGCGCTGAGAAGCTGTTTTTTCCCTAGAGGGGCAGAGTCCCCTCGGCTAGGGTGTGCTGGGATGGGGAGGGAATGTCACTGCCTAGGTGTGACAGTCAGGTGACCCCACAGCCAGGAGCTGTCCCTGGCTCAGGATGTCTGCAGAGCCCTCGCCAGCTGCCCCTGCTGTCCCAGGAGCTGGCGTATCCTGTCCCTGGCACAGGAGAACTCCCCAAACCCTCTCAGCTTTCCTACGTGCCACCTCTGCCTCGTGGCATTTGATGTCACAGCGGGTCCAGCTGGTCAACTGAGCTCCCTCCTCCCCATCCTGCCATTTCCCTTCCCTGTGGCTTTGTGCTGTTTTTCCCCCTCTGCTAGCTGATGTCTTTCCCACTTCCGTAGCTACGAACACCCACATGCCTTAACTCCTTCTCCCATCCCATCCTGAAGCCTATTTATACAGAGCCTGGCTCCTGCCCAGCCTGCCAGCGATGCCGTAGGAGCAGGACAGGGCTGACAGCACCCACAGCCCAACATGTTTTGGGCTGCACAGGGATGTTTTCTGCTCTGGCTGCTTCTGTCCATCTTCAGAGCCCGGGCTAGCCCGGGGACGAGGCCCAGCTCCCCACTGTGCCAGCAGGTAAGGCTGTTTTCAAGGAGCACCTGGGCTGGGATGGCTCCAGCAGTGTGGCTGAGGCTGCCAGCATGCCTCTGGATCTCCTCCCTATGGCTCTCACCTCCCTCCAGCCTCCATCTCTATCTTTCCCAGTTTTTTCTGTTTTCTTGTCTTGGAGCTGGTTTCCTGTGAGGTGGTCCCTGGCATCCAGCTACTCCCACGTTCCTGCCTTGCCTGAGGTGCTCAGACGATGGAGTGCAGGGATTCCAATGAAGCAGTTGGGAGCCTGGATGGGGAACAGCAGGTTTCTGTTGCCCCAGAAAGAAATCAGCTGCTCCCCATCCAGGTTCCCAACTCCAGAGGAAATTTGAGCAAGAGGAAAGGTGGAGCCTACACAGTGGCCTTCCTCTGCCTGAACAGGGATTCTCTGCACCAGCTGGGCTTGGGAAGGGGGAGCAGTGCTTATTCCCACTTCTCATGCCCATCTTGGACAGCAGCTGGCTTGCCTGGAGCTGTGGTTTGTACCCCCCCCATTCACACCTCTCCTGTCTCTCCACAGAGCCCCACAAAGGTGTCTTGCAAAGGAGCTGGCCTGCGGAAATTTCCCAAGGAGCTTGGCCTAGGAATTAAGTACCTTGAATTCTCCAACAACTTCATCCAAAACCTTTCAGGCGGCAGCATGCCAGGATTTGGGCAGCTGGAGTACCTGGATGTGTGCTTCAACCAGCTGGAAGCCGTGTCAGACACTGCCCTGGCTCAGCTGCCTCGGCTGTGCTCGCTCCTCCTGGGATCGAGCCCCTTAGACCGGAATTACTCAGCTAATGGGGAAACTTTCCATTTGCTCAGGAATGCAGAGGTCCTGGACCTATCTGTGAATAACCTGGAGAGCCACATGGCCAGCTGGTACATCAGCAACCTCACCAGCCTGAGGGTGCTGGATCTCTCCAGGAACACGATGACCAAGCTGCTGGCAGGGACCTTCCAGAACTTGCTGCGGCTGAGCCAGCTCGACCTCAGTAACAACTACATCATGGAGATCCAGGAGGGAGCTTTTGAGCCTCTGGAAGAGCTGGAGGTGCTGAACTTGGCTTTGAATTCCCTCCACTGTATCTCTGGCTTCAGCCTCATGCAGCTGCAAATTTTAAACCTCAGCCACAATGCCCTGGAGCTGTTCTCCAAGGAGGAGGGAGCAGAGCTCTACCTGCTCCGAGCACTCGAGCCATAACAGACTCCTCTCTTCCCAAGCTCCCCAGAGCCCATGATCTCACACACTTAAACCTCTCCAACAACCTCATTGCTTCCCTGATCCCAGGCTCATCTCATCCCAGGGAGTTTGGCCAGCTCTACAAGGAGATGCAGAGGTTCAACAGGACTGTGCATCCCGTGGCTGCTCTGACACACGTGGCTGACATGGATCTCAGCAACAACCACCTGGAACTGTTCCCATTATCCTTCTTCCGCAGCCTGGGCTCCTTGCACAGCCTCAGCCTGGCTAGGAACTGTCTCTAGGACATGGCCAGGGAGTCTGTCTCCAATGGCACGGAGCTGTCCATGTGCTTGCTGGACCTCCACAGCAACGCCCTCCTACTGGCGATTGATTGAGAGATGGAAGGACTGATTCGGTGATCAGAATTTGATTTTACTCAGGTTTCCCAAAAGCTTATATACTATTTCAGACAGGTTAATAATTTCTACTACAATAATCAGGTTAAAAATCACACAGACAGCTCATGCATTTTACAACTCTTTGCTTGCAGAAGTTGGTTGAATCTTCTCTCTTCCCGTAAGCAGGTGTAATCCCATCTCCTGTAATTTTCACAGTTCTGTTTGTTCCTGCCATGGCATCTTAGTTATCAAACCAGCTATACTAATCAAGTCTGTTTGACTCTCTGTCTTGTGTATTCCTACACCCTCCGTGTGCTGCCACGCTGGTTCTTTGATTCCCTGCCTCACCTGGAATCCATGGATCTGGGCTCTAACAGCCTCCAGCCTTGTGAGAGCCAGGGGAGTGACCAGGGAAGGAATTTGGGAGGGGATTCTCACACATCAGCCCCCAGAGACACCTGCACCCCCTTGTACAATGTGCCTCGCTTGAAGCACCTGAGCCTGTCCAAGAACATCGCAAGGCTGCAGCCCCACGCTTTCATTCAGACCTCACTGCTCTCCCTGGACCTGTCGGGAAACAAGGACTTGTCCATGCCCACAGGAGCACTGGGAGGGTTGGAGCTGTCCCTGCAGGAGCTGTCTCTGAGGGACAACCAGATAGATGAGGGCCAGGCAGCGCTGCCCTGCCTGAGCACACTTCAAGTGCTGGACGTGTCGGGCAACCACCTGAGCCTGCTGCCCACAGGACTTTCTTGTTCCCCAGTGCAGAGCCTGGATATTCGGAATAACCTGCAGACCTTGGGAACAGTCGGGAGCTGGTCCCACAGCCTGAGGGCCGTGTCCATGGCTGGGAACCCATGGAGCTGCTGCTCGCTGGGCTGGCTGGACACGCTGTGTGTGGCCAGAGTGGCTGTGCTGGACCTGCACCAAACTCACTGTGTCTTCCAGGAGCATGGCTGGAATATCTCAGCCAGGATCACCAGCACTCCCTAGTTGATCTGCCCCAAGCCTGAGGGCACTGCCTCCCTGGCTCTGCTCGTGGCCCTGATGGGCCTTTCCCTCCTCTGTGCCTGGGCTTTCTGCCTCTTGAGGAAAGGGTGGAAGGCTCCGGGATGTGCAGGACTCAGGAGCAACAGGGTGGGAGTCTCTCAGTCCCATCCCAAAGGAGAGGGTCCAGCTGAGTAGAGGCTGCCTGACAGCATCACCAAAGTGTAGCCCAGACCTGCAGCCATCGGTCAGAACTCTAATTATTATTAATAATATTAATATTAATAATATTAATATTAATAATATTATTGTGGTTTTGGTCTCACTGGTGCCTGCGTGATTTGTGAACCCAGTGACAGGAGTGTGGTGGGTGCTGGGCTCTGAGCCACCTCCTGTTCTCCAGAAGGGACATTCCCCTATCCTCTCTGATCCCTGCCAGAAATTAAACATGGAATTTGGGGTGCCATCACACATTCCCATCACTCAGCACAGGAAACCAAGCCCTGGGCTGGCTGCATTGAGCACCCCCCTGCTCCACATCACACTCAGCTGGATAGGAATTGTCTCCACTGGGGCCACCTGGGTTTTTCCCAGCTTGCCCAGCAGCCCCTTTAAGAAGGTTTAATAGCTCTGCTAATGCCCTGCTGTTGCTCCTGAAGTGTTCCCTAATCTAGGAAGAAGCAGGAGGGAGTGGTTCTTGGTGGTGGCTTGCAGTGCCGGGATGGGGAGGGGGTTTCTGTGGAACCCTGACCACCTCTCCGCTGCCTTTCCTTGCTGCGGATGCTGCGAGGAATTCCGCCCTGTCCTTACCCACTGGGATAGTGGGAATGGGAGAAGTGGGGATCTGTGCTGTCCCTGGCTGGCACAAGATGTCCTACACTCAGTGCCAGGACCCCCGAGGTGACAGTGGCAGAGACAGCTGGTCCCAGCACGAGGTAAGTGCTGCCCAAGTCATGGTCCTGGATGGATTTGGCACCCTCTGAGCACCCCCTAAAGCCAGGGATGGTCCAGGGGCTCAGACCCCAGCTCAGGAAGGCAGCAGGAGGAGATGTTGAGTGGGATTGTCACTGTGTGGTGGTGTCCATCTCTCCCTTGAGTGACCTGTCCAGCTTTCCAGGGCACAGTGGGAACACCTGAAGGGCTGGGCCAGCTCCAGTAAGTATAAAACCGAGGCTGCAGTGAAACCTTTAATATTTCACATCCATTTAGTTCCACCTTGGAAGCCCCCAGCTGGGCCCAGTCATCTCCACTCACCTGGTGGTTTGGAGCTGTGGGAACAAAAGGGCTTGGAAGTTACTTAAAATCCCAAATGCTTTATTTTCTTCCCTTTCAAGCTTATCATGGTTTTACTGGGAAGCAAAAAGGGCATTTTTGGAGTAAAATATGTCAGGGCTTCAGCTTCCTCTCCTTTGCTGGGCATACAGCTCCAGGACCCCTGGTGACTTTGGTGGCCCCCACGTTTCCACCCCTGCCTCAGTTTCCCTCTGATGCAGAGCTCTGTGCCCTGTCACAGCGAGTGGCTATGGCAAGGGAGCCTGTCACTGTGTGTCACCATCCTGCAGGACCTTGGGGACAGGAGGAAACCCAGCCCCCAGCTCCAGGGCTGCTGTTTGCTGGATCTCCTGCTCCCACACATCCCCCTCCCCTTGGAGCTCCTGTTCCCATGTCTCTCTCGGGTCCCAAAAGTCCCCATGCCACAGCCACCACTACCCATGTCCTCTCCCATCCTGGTGCTTCCCAGATCCATCCCCAGTGCTGTCCCCAGTTGATGTCCCTGGGGGGCCATGGCCAGCTGGGCTCTGGGCATGGAGTGTCCCAGGAGCTGCTGTGACCACCTGGGGCTTCTCCCCAGCACTGTCCCCTGTCCTTCGGTGACACCTGAGCTTCCTGGGGCAGGGACCTGCCTTCCCAATGTCCACAGGTGAGTTCAGACTGTCCCTGGGGCAGGGATTTGCTTTTCCAGTGCCCACCAAGTGCTGGGACAGCAGGTGGGTGAGCTCAGCACATCCCCAGTGCCATGCCAGCCTCCTGACCAAGCGCTCGGTGACAGTGCAAGGACACTTCAGGGCCCTAAGTGCCTTCACTGGGTGTTTCTGGTGCATTTTTGTGGCCTCTGCTCCTCGTTTAACCCCTTCCTAGGCTGTGTTTCCCACTCGTGTCACCAGGAGATGTCCTGGCTTCATGCTGCCGCTTCCACCAGCATTTTCCTCATGTTAAGCTCGGAGCTGAGGATGGGTGGGGACACCACATACCACCGTATGCTCAGGGACACCATGTGCTGCCGGCACTCAGTGCCAGGCACTGCCTCAGGCATCCCGAGTGTCCCTAGCTGTGTTTATCCAGTGTCGTGTCCCTGCGGAGCAGCAGCTGGCAGAGGGGTTGACCCCTTCAGGGCAGTGGCACTTAGGGACAGCGGCTGCTGATCCTGTGATTGCTCCAATTGGTACTCAACTGTCTTCAAGAAGAGTTCCAGAAAAGACGAGTTCCCGAGTGATCGGAACAATTTTTTATCTTAACTTTTAAATGTCTTTTTGTGCAAAGATATTATGACAGTTGGTTGTATTTTAGGCATTTTATGTTTATTGTTGTTAGAGATTGTCTTTAAAAGATATGCTAAAAACATCACTCCAATTTAAGGTTTGAGTTCTGGCCAAACTCTAACTCTAACTTGGACGGATAGTGTTTGTTAACGAAGCCCAGAGGTTTCTGCTCCAAAAACAATATGCAAGCTATCTTAACTTGACAATTTGATCCGATCAGAATGACAGCTGAATCAGCTTGGAGTGAAGATTGTCATCTTTACCCGGGGAAAGATGTCAAGGTTCACTAAAGAAAAGCGTTTCAGCAGTGTGCAGTCTCTGGGGTGATAGCAGAAATAGTTTGATAATCGCTTATCACTTTCATTAGTAAGCAAAATTCCTATTCTATTCCCTTGTCTCTGAGAATGCTAATTCGCATACCAGGTCTGTTTTAGTTTCTTTTCTGCAAGCTGTAGACTCAATGAGATACTAACAAAAGCTGAACCAGATAAGAAGACAGCAACAGAGATGCAGCATTGCAGCTGCGTTGATGGAAGTAACCCTGGCTGCCCAGTGACAACAGAGAAGTCTTCAGCTGTGATACATCATCAGGCAGCGCAGAAGAAGAAGAGACAGCAGATGATTTGAGACTTTAATTTAGAACCTGTGCATGAATGAAGAGCAAGGACTGAATATAATGTGCTTTCATCTTTTGCTTTTAGCAGGTAAGATCTTAGGGTTTTTTCTCGGGTAACTCAAGTAGTGCTTTGCTTATAATAGTGTATGTAGAAGCAGCCAATCGTGTCACAGACCCAGTTTGGATAGCTCTAAAGAAAAAAAAAGGGGGGATGTGTAGGAGGATAGCTTATATCATAAGGTAGAGCTATCCGCAAAACTGGGCCTCAAACCAGGCCTCAGACCAGGCCTCAGGCCTGGTCTAGCAGGCCTCAGTACGTTCCACATACGCAGCACAAATAACCTTATCTGTTACTGGAAATGTGTTAAGGTAGTGGTGCTGCTAGCATGGAATAGTTACTGGAAAGACACGGTGGCTACCTTAAACTGCAATAGCTTACATACTTCTGTATGTTCACTGCCTATCAGAATGCACCTGTTCGTGTAAACTATTCTGTCTGTATAAAACCCGACATCTCGCGGAATAAAGTAGGAGAACCTGTGATATAACCATATTGGTTTGGACCCTCGTTTCTCTAGTCCCCGATCTTATCTGATCCCAGCCTTCAATACAGAGCTTCATCTACTGCAGGAGATGAAGGATATCCTGGGAAGTGCCTGGCAGATCTCTCTCCTCAGGCCACCCCAGCTGGGCAGAGCGAGGCAAGGAGAGGAGAGTGTTTCTCCTCCTCTGTGTTCAGACAGAGCTTAAATTAACCTAAATCTCCCAAATCCTGATAACATAAGGAAGATAATAAGTCCTTTCACCCAGGTGGCACCTCCAGGACACTGCCCTGTGTCCCTCCCATCCTTAGGGCTGCTTCCCATTATCCTTCCCTGCGACAGCGACTCCCTGACTGGCACAGTTCCCCTGGCAGCTCTTCCCAGCCCGGGGGGGGGGGGGGGGAGGGGGAGGCCAGGCGTGTTGCTCATGCCACTTTTCCTCCTCTCCAGGGGCTCTGGCCAGGCTGGAACCTCCATCCCCAAGTGCCTCGGGTCCCCCCTGCCTTGCAGAGCCTTATGCTGCTTCTGCAGCATCACCTCCCTCAGCTGTGGGGGACAGACGCTGCCACATGTTCTGCAGCGTGATCCTCCCTCCCTCCCAGCTATGCCTGGGCTGCCTGCATGGGGACACTGCCGTGGGCACATGTAGGAGGATAGCTTATATCATAAGGTAGAGCTATCCGCAAAACTGGGCCTCAAACCAGGCCTCAGACCAGGCCTCAGGCCTGGTCTAACAGGCCTCAGTACGTTCAGCATACGTAGTAGCAGATAAACTTATCTGCTACTACGAATGTGTTAAGGTAGTAGTGTTACTAGCATAGAACAGTTACTGGGAAGACACAGTGGCTACCTTAAACTGCAATAGCTTACATACTTCTATATTCTCACTGCCTATCAGAATGCACCTGTTCTTGTAAACTATTCTGTCTGTATTTAACCCGCCATCTCACAGAATAAAGGGGATTGCGTGCTTAGAACCATATTGGTGTGGACGCACGTTATTCTAGCCCCTGATCTACCAGGGCTCCGCCTTTATCTGGCGCCCGAACAGGGACGGAGCCTGGTCAATACAGCTTAGACGCTGTCTGTTCAAGCCTCAGATATTGTCCGCCGGGCTTAGATGCTGTAAGCAGAACTTATTTACCGTCCACCGGGCTTCAATGCTGTAAGTGAGACATATTAGCCGTCGCTGAGCTTAGATGCTGTAAGCAAGACTTAAATGTTGAAGACCTCGCTTGATTTAGGACGTGTGTGTGTCGCTTGCGGGCCACAGCCCTGGATACTCGGGGCAGATCGGGGGGCATCTGTCGATTGGATTGATCAGAAAGGCGACAGTGCCACCTACTGTCAGCAGAGAGAAGGTAAGAGCGGCAGATGCGGAGGGATTCAATTATGGACCGGTACCTTTTGGCTGCCATGCAGCTTTTAGCGTCCATTGTCTCGAAAAGAGGCGAAAATATCAAAGACTGATATAAATCGGGTAACCCTATGGGTTCGGGAAGAACGAAAGCGAAAGCGGCCATCATTTCTTTGCAGAGAAGCAGGACGGAAAGAGAAAGGCAGATTGCTATGGGACGTTGTAGTTTTACCGGGAAAAAGAGCAAAGATACGTTCAGAGTTAAGCATAATTTGGGAAAAAGCAATAAATGCCTTGCAAACATTCGCAGTAAAGAGCAAAACCGTAATTTTAGCCGGAGAAAATCAGATTCCCTGTCCCTCTGTTTCCCTCCCCAAGATAAAGGAACAACAGGAAAAATCTAAGGTAGCCAGACGCTTCAGTGGAGATTCCATGCATTCCACGCATTCCGAAAGTGAGAATGCAGCTCCGCTTTGCCCCTCCCTTTGTTCGTCTCTGGCCGGCTGTGCAGGGAGAGGGCAGAAAGTTCTCCTTGGAACTCTCGGGCTGAATGAAAACAACCAGGAAGTGGCTCAGCTGCCAGACCCGGGAGGCGGTGCGAAAGATGAGAAGGCAGGTGGGGCCGAAGGCAGAACAAAGAAGGCACAAGTGATGCAGCAAGGAGGCGGATCTCAGGGCGGTGCTGGAAGCGGTGTTAGATTCCTCCTAACAGGAAAAGGAGCTGACACAAGCCCTTACAGCTCCCCCCTTCGCTGAGTGCAGAGGCTGTCAGTATCGTCTTTGAAGATAAGCAAGCATCGTAACTCGACCCTATGTCGTGCTGTTACCCAGGAAGCTTTCAGGATTGTTAAAC
Organism: Prinia subflava; assembly: GCF_021018805.1. Taxonomy (NCBI): domain Eukaryota; kingdom Metazoa; phylum Chordata; class Aves; order Passeriformes; family Cisticolidae; genus Prinia; species Prinia subflava. Next base: position 1,515,662 of record NW_026960608.1, read on the forward strand.
AGACACAGTGAAAACATGCAACAAGTAGACATTGCAAGAAAACACCAGAAAAAGAAGGGAAAATAGTCATCTGTCCCTCTATTGTGAAAGAATCCATCACTGTGTGAGAAATACAATGTGAAAAAGATACACCCTATCATGAAAAAGATAAAGCAAAAAATGGAATAGAAATGAGTTCTTAGCTAGAGTTATTAACTCTGTGTAAGGATGAGTTGTTTCTACATTTTGATGTTGTTAAAATTGATTTATGTGTGATTTAATTTGAGTTTAAGGTAATTATGGTTAAACATATAGTTTTAAAGCTTGTTTTTAGGATTTGGGCCCTGATAAGTTTAAGTTAAGTTTAAGTCTATATTTAAATGTTAAGGAGTTTAATTAGTAATGAATTTTTAGTGAGTTACCACACATATAGAGTTTATAAGGTTAATGAGAGTTGTAGATTTCTGTTAAGACTTACTTATGTTAGATTTAAGAGTTAGTTGATTTAAAGAGTGCTTTATAATTTGTAAAAGGTATAGTTGTTTAACTTGTAAAGTTTAGTTAAGAAAAAAAAAGAAAAAAAAAGAAAAAAAAAAGAAAAAAGAAAAAAAAAGAAAGAAAAAGAAAAGAAAAAAAAAGAAAAAAGAAAAAAAAAGAGGAAAAAGAGAGAGAAAAAGGAAACTAGATTTAAAATTACATGGAAAATAGTCATTAGTGCCCTGCTAGCTACATTTGAGTAAGTGGTGCTGAGAGGGCTCTAGCTGACATCTCCAGCTGGAGTGGTCCCTTGCTTTACTACTAGGTCTTCCAGTAGTTGTTTTTGAGAATGGCTCAGAGCTGAACAAAGCCTCATCTCAGAACTCTCAGCATTGTTGTCCTGCCTAGAGAGGTGGGTGCAGCTGGCTGAAGCCAGCCCCTGGCACATTTGTTTGTGCAGAGAGGCTTTGCTACTGCTCTTGGGTTTGGTCTTCTGTGCTGGGGGAGAGAGATGAGGGAAGGCTGTCTTGCACATTAGCTTTTACTGTTTTGTCACTCCTGAGGTTGGGGAGTGAATGGCCTGAGAGAATCTGTTTGTATGACCCCTCCTTGGCGGGTTGGGGCGGTGACCACTGGGTCATTTTTCGGGGAGTTTGTGCTGGCTTAGTCCCAGGAGAGCATGTCGTGTGCTGCAGCTACGGCGACGCACAGTAGTGTGCCTCAGGGGATGAGTTTCAGAGCCTGAGGACTGTGGTGGTATGTTTGTTCAGTGATGGCACTAGGGAGAGAGTTGAGAGCTGTGATGTCCCCATGCCTGACAGAATGGGACAAGGGTAAGGGACTTTAGCCAGTGAGACTTTTCAGTCAGTGTGAATTTTGAGAGGATCAAGATAAGTTATAATAGAGGTAATTTGAATTCAGAGCCATGACGGCCCAGCCTTCTGCTGAGCAAAGTCATGTGCGCCAAGTTCTCTCAAGCTGAGTGACCTTCTCCCAGGTTCTCCAAATAGCAAATCTTCCCAGCTTCGACCACAGCCAGTGAGTTGAGAATAATGTTTCCTGAAACAGCTAAGTAATCTACAGGCTGAAATTGTACTTGTAAAGTCCATGTTTGTCATTTGTCAGCCACATAAGAGCTTTTGGAAACATGATTCACAGCATTATGAACTACCTGACATTCAAGAGGCAGTTAGCAGAGCCGGCAAACTTCCTGGGCAGGGGGATGCCAGGGCAGCAGAAATTCACTGATAATCCTGCCAGCAGTAGCAGTGGAGTCAAGAAATTTTTGAGAAAGGTCTTAGGGCAATGAGTAAATAAACAGTTTTGCCCAGTGAAAACAAGTTTGACATTATAACTGTGCTTGGAAAAAAAAAAAAAAAAAAAAAAAAAAAAAAAAAAAAAAAAAAGAGAGAGGGAAAAGAAGGAAACAGTTTTAACTGAAATGATAATAACAGAACATTGATAAAGAAGATTTAAAACGATGCAAATTGTTAGATCCTTGATTGTATTGTTAGTTGTGAGTTGTCCTAGTGTATGAGAGTTTTAAAAGATAAGAGTTTTAAAATATAATTCAATGACATGTTAAGTATATAAATTAGTAGCATTTGTAAGTTGATGTTCAAGTTTTTATGTTGTGTTATTTGTCTATAGGGTTTTCTAACAAGTATTTGTCATTTTAAATGATTCTATTTATCTTTTTAGCCATTTAAGTATTTCATAAATGTTGTTAACAGATATGGTTGTATTGTTAAGTGCAAGTCAGAATTTTTTCTTAAGTGTCATGTTAAGTATATAGTATGTCTATTTTGTAATCAATCTTGTATGTTTTATGCAATGTTTTAGCATGTCCTTTTGAAGCTTCATTTGATTCTTTTAACTGTTACGCATTTCGCTTGAAATGAGATTTTGGGCTTGTTTTGGTACCTCTTGTGTGAGTCGAGACATTGCATTTCAGTTTGTTAAATCTTTAAGTGTTTTTCAGGTGGTCTTGGAGAGAGATACCTGAAGCAGCATTGATAATTTTTCCATCAGGTGTTGATCCTGTGATTGCTCCAATTGGTACTCAACTGTCTTCAAGAAGAGTTCCAGAAAAGACGAGTTCCCGAGTGATCGGAACAATTTTTTATCTTAACTTTTAAATGTCTTTTTGTGCAAAGATATTATGACGGTTGTATTTTAGGCATTTTATGTTTATTGTTGTTAGAGATTGTCTTTAAAAGATATGCTAAAAACATCACTCCAATTTAAGGTTTGAGTTCTGGCCAAACTCTAACTCTAACTTGGACGGATAGTGTTTGTTAACGAAGCCCAGAGGTTTCTGCTCCAAAAAATAATATGCAAGTTATCTTAACTTGACAATTTGATTCGATCAGAATGACAGCTGAATCAGCTTGGAGTGAAGATTGTCATCTTTACCCGGGGAAAGATGTCAAGGTTCACTAAAGAAAAGCGTTTCAGCAGTGTGCAGTCTCTGGGGTGATAGCAGAAATAGTTTGATAATCGCTTATCACTTTCATTAGTAAGCAAAATTCCTATTCTATTCCCTTGTCTCTGAGAATGCTAATTCGCATACCAGGTCTGTTTTAGTTTCTTTTCTGCAAGCTGTAGACTCAATGAGATACTAACGAAAGCTGAACCAGATAAGAAGACAGCAACAGAGATGCAGCATTGCAGCTGCGTTGATGGAAGTAACCCTGGCTGCCCAGTGACAACAGAGAAGTCTTCAGCTGTGATACATCATCAGGCAGCGCAGAAGAAGAAGAGACAGCAGATGATTTGAAACTTTAATCTAGAACCTGCGTATGAATGAAGAGCAAGGACTGAATATAGTGTGCTCTCATCTTTTTGCTTTTAGCAGCTAAGATCTTTGGGTTTTTCTTGGGTAACTCAAGTAGTGCTTTGCTTATAACAGTATATGTAGAAGCAGCCAATCGTGTCACAGACCCAGTTTGGATAGCTCTAAAGAAAAAAAAAGGGGGGATGTGTAGGAGGATAGCTTATACCATAAGGTAGAGCTATCCGCAAAACTGGGCCTCAAACCAGGCCTCAGGCCTGGTCTAACAGGCCTCAGTACGTTCAGCATACGTAGTAGCAGATAAACTTATCTGCTACTACGAATGCGTTAAGGTAGTAGTGTTACTAGCATAGAACAGTTACTGGGAAGACACAGTGGCTACCTTAAACTGCAATAGCTTACATACTTCTATATTCTCACTGCCTATCAGAATGCACCTGTTCTTGTAAACTATTCTGTCTGTATTTAACCCGCCATCTCACAGAATAAAGGGGATTGCGTGCTTAGAACCATATTGGTGTGGACGCACGTTATTCTAGCCCCCGATCTACCAGGGCTCCGCCTTTAGGCACAGGCAGCTCTGTCACAGGGAAGTGTCACCTTGTGTTGTGTCCTCACAGCAGATGCAGATCCACCGTCCCTGCTCCCAGATTTGGGATGCTGTGGGGACAGCTGACACTGGGAGGTGGCTCTGCAGGATCAGGTCCCTGCCACTCCTAGCCTGTTCTCGGTACTTGTCCCGTTATCTCTGGAAAGAGGAAAGGGATGGTTTCCCTGAAGGAAAGCTGAGCTCCATGGCAGGAAGGGCTCCTGCCACCCAGGGTGACCGTCCCACTGTCCCCAGCCTCTAGAGGGTACGGGATGCTCCCAGTGTCCAGCAGCAGGAATCTCATCCCCAGCCCCTTGTCTGTGGCAGGAGCTGGAACGTCAGTGCCACATGACCATGTGCCACCACCCCGTGTCACTGTCACTGCACTGGCACAGCCTCCATGCAAAGGGATGTGGCTCCTCACAGGGTCAGTTGGTAGGTGAGGGTGGGGTGGGGAACTGAGGTCACCGGGGCCTGAGGGGACACTTTGGTGGCAGGGGAACCCCTGGAAGGTCCCTGGATCTGTACCTCCTGAGCCTGGGAGTCACAGGCCATTGGGAGCTGGGACGGTGCATGGGGACCCTGTGTGCTCACACGGGTCACAAACCACTCACAGGTGTTTGCTTTGGCCCCTGTACAAGTCCCAGGAGCAAGGAACACCAACCTTTGGCCCTCCAGGACAACTCTTTGCTGTTCCTCCACTAAAGCCTCATCCCAGAAGCTCTGACCCAGCACCAGCTCTGCCCCTTTAGCCCCTCCTGGAGCTGTCCCCTCCCTGTGTACTCAGGGTGGCCAACACCAGGTGGGGAGGGGACCTTTCCCAATGTTCTTCTGGCTCCTTTGGTCTCCCCCATGCCAGTGAAGCCCCAGCTGGGGAAGGGAAGCCTCTCCTGGGCTAGGATTACCTTTCTGCCTCCCTCCTTCCCACAGAGTCAGCCCTGCTTGGAAGGGGAAGTAAGGGGTATTTTAAGCACTAACCCTCCTTGGTTGTTCCAAGGATTGAGCTAAAAAGAGGAATTGATGTTCAAAGAAGGGCTAACTTTGCTTTAAAAGGAAGGATTTGTGGTTTTCCTATGTAGTGGTTTCACGTTGGCTAAATTCTGTTTGCCAAATTTAGTGCAGTGGTTTGAGTGTCTACCAGAACTCTGCTGTGAGATAAGATCAGGAGAGGAACAAAAGCAGGCTCTAATCTTAAAGGGTACCAAGATAGATTTATTAACATACACTAAAAGGAAAAAATGAGAATCAAAATGAAACTTTCAAAACTCTCCTCCTCCCCCCACAAGTGTTCACTTTCCCACAAACAACATAAAGAGACAAAACCTGTGATTTTCAGTTTCACCATTTAAAAATAATCTTTCATCAGTTCTTTGGGAGAGGAGTCTCTCTTAGAACTTCCATGGAATTTCCCCGCTGACAACATAGAACAGTTCTCTTGTGGGTCTCAACTCTCACAAAGACAGCTTCCCGGGAACCTGCCTTTGTGAAGTCCCTCCCATTAGCAGCTTTCCCAACACTGCATATGGGTCATGTCTGCTTATTTAGGGTACCGTTTAAGGATGCCTCTTCTAGTATAAAACAAAGGTTCTCTTCTATTTCCAAAAATCATCTCCATCTCCAGGAACAGAGGTCTCCCTTTTCCCTGGGAGCAAAGGGCTTCACATCACTTTCTCTCTGTCTTTCTCCATTCAAAGTTCTCCATTAAATCTCAGTTACATCAGTCCACAACTATAACTAGATCTCTGCATCCCCCTAAACAGCATTCATATGTTACATGGAAAGTTAGTCCATTCTCCATGGTTTAACAAGAGAAGTCCAGCCAAACGAGGCAAGTCCTCACTCCTTTGTCCCACTTAGGACTTAACTCTCTCTTCACTGACTCCATCTCATGCCGTGTCTTCTCTATGTTCACTCTGTCCCTTTCCTCTCTCTCTCTCTCAGAGGAAGGGTTAAGGCTTTGGAAGTTTCATCTGTGCCAGGAAAGAATTAAATCTTGCCCAGGGCCTGCAGTGGTCACATGATCTCTGCTGAGTGGCCACTCTGGCTGCATGGCTGTGGAAGCTCAAAGCCATGCTGATGGGAGAGGCTCAGGAACTGTGGCCAAGATCTCAGTAGCCAGGCTGGTGGATGCTCTCTCCCTCCCCTTCCACCCCTCAGTCTCATGGGGTGGGCCCAGCTCAGAGCTGCTCTCTGGGGCCCAGAGGACATCTCTCTCAGCCTGGGAGGGGAGGAGGGGGGTAGGCTTTAAAGTTAGCTGGATTTTAAGCTGTAGCCTCCCCTTCCTTCCTACTTGCAGTTGAGGGGGCCTGTCTGCACGGCCAGGCCAGGGCCGGCCTCCCCCCCACAGGGAGGAGCGGCAGGCCTGGCTGGGCTGCCAGGCCCAGGGGGGGCCACACAGCGGAGTGGGGCCAGCCCTGTTACCTGTTCCAAGGCAGGAAGGAAAAAGGACAGTTTCCCGGGATCCTCTGATATTTAACACTGTGTGTTCACAGAGATGTATAGTTCCTCTATTGGCTAATTAGGCTGTCCACTTCAAAGCCAGTCTCTAATCAGTTTAACTATAACTTCCTGAAAAAAAATCACTTCCCCAATGACAAACTACCACATCCTACTACTCAGTCTTTGCAAAACTTTCCTGTGAAAGTGGTGGTAGGTGGCAGGCTGTGACATCGGTGCACAGTTCCCTGTGCTGGCCCTGCTTCCCTTGCCCAGTTCCCAGGGTGAACTCCCATCCCAAAGGAAGGGATGGGGTGGGACGAAGCCCCACTGTTCTGGTGCTGATCACAGCTCTCATCACCTGTGAAGGGAATTCCCTCCTGCCAGCCCATCCTGGAGTGGTTCCTCTCTGCATTCCTGCTCCCCAGCAGCTTCTCCCAACCATTCTCACAGCTTCAGAAGCCTCTGGGAACTCAGGTGCCTTCCCAGCTGTCATCCAACCCCAGTGTTGTCCAGGCAACCTTCTGGAGATCCTCCAGGTCCCAAAACAAAACACCATCCACACCCTGAGGAGGAGTTTAGCTAGAAGCCACAAGGGACAGAATCCAAAACACCAGGTTTGGTCTTGAGGGAATATAGACTTGGGTTATCCCTGTGTTCCTCCTTTTCTCTCTGCCTTTTAATCAATCCCCTTGTAACTGCTTGGGATTCAAGAGTGGCCTGGTGTGGGAATACACAAGACAGAGAGTCAGACTTGATTAGCATAGCTGGTTTGATAACCAAGAGTCTATGGCAGGAACAAACAGAACTTTGAAGATTACAGAAGATGGGATTAAATCTACTTACGGGAAGAGAGAAGATTCAATCAGCTTCTGCAAGCAAAGAGTTGTTGTAAAATGCATGAGCTGTCTGTGTGATTTTTAACCTGATTATTGTAGTAGAAATTATTAACCTGCCTGAAATAGTATATAAGCTTTTGGGAAACCTGAGTAAAATCAAATTCTGATCACCGAATCAGTCTTCCTGTCTCTCTATCATTTGCCAGTAGCCTGGGACCCTTCCTCAGGGGCCACTGCTCCAGCTCAATGAGCCGTGGCCTTTGCATCCCAAGGGAATAGTTTGGGAAGGACAATGACTCAAGCCATGTGTCCTGGTTTTAGTGTATGTGATCCCAAGTCAAAGGAAGGTCATGAGGGGAAAATGATCAACCATCCAGGCATGTCCTGTAAGGTGAGAGGTCACAGGGGGATGAAAACCAACCCCCAGTTTGGTTCTGTCAAGGAAAAGCACTGTGATATATGATGTGAAATAATTCATATTTGTAATCTGTGGTATAAAACAATTTGCATTTTATAACATGTATGGTAAAAGTCACTCAGGCTTGGAAATAAAAAAGTGTCCAGGAATTGTAAATGCCCTTGCCAGGAACTCAGGCAAGGGCTAAAATTTACAATAGAAAGAAGGGTGGCTCCGAGAAGAGATGGGCCCTCTCTGGAGATAGATCTGACAACAACCCAGCCCAGCGATTAACACTCGATATGGATCCAGCCTCCATCATCCGGAGTGTGCATCCCAATACATGGTTCGCAGAAATCAAATCATGTATTCATCTCTCCTCGGAAACCTATTCAACCGACAGCAACGAGGAAAAAGACTACATGAATATGAAAAAGAAACTGAAGGGACAAAAGAAATATGAGGCAATACCCTGTCCAGCCGAAAAACTGTGTATAAACTGGCTCCGCAGAGACTGAATTCGTGAACAGGGGAGCTCCAGTGTGATAGAGGCCGAAGCTAAAGTTCACCCAGTGCCGATCCCGGGCTAGACACTGATTTTTGCTTGTGGCTTTTTCGAAATTCTATATTGTAAATTATTAATAAAATTCTTTATTAATTTAATTGGCTACTCATTTATAACAGCACCTTCCAGAAAGAGGGGAAGTAGCACAGCCAGGGAGAAAGTGAAAGCCTAAAAAGTGGGTTTCAACCTGTGACCCTTTCCAAAACCTGTGTTCAGCTGGGCTTATGTCAAGCGTCACCTCCCACTGTGGGAAAATCCCAGCCTACCTGGTTCCTCACGGGGTCCAAGCAGCACTTCTGGTTTTGTACTTGTAGGAGGGAGAGATCCCAAGAAATGCACCTTGTGACAGGCACGTGCCAGCCCTGGTGCCCTGCCATGGCACCATGGGCAGCCCCTGCTGACACTTCAGGGCTGGTGCCTGTGCCAGCTCAGGGATGTGCACTCCTTTGGGACAAAGAAAATGTGCTTTTTCAAGCTTTCTGTAAAGAAAAAAAAAAAATAGAAATTATGAACCTGTGCTGACCTCAAAGGAGAGTGCAGCCGGGGGGGCGGGAGGTGCAGGCTCTGTTTCCAGGGGACAAGGGACAGGACAGGACAAGGCCTCCAGCTGTGCAAGGGGAGGTTTTAGTTGGATAGTAGGGAAAATTTCTCATGGAAAGGGCTGCCCAGGGCAGTGGTGGAGTCACACCCCTGAAGTGATTTAAAATCCATGTGAATGTGGCACTTTGGGGACATGGTCAGTAGTGGCCTTGGAAGTGCTGGGGGGAACATGCTGCAGCGGCTCATCCCTCAATTCCCTCCCAGGTGCTTTTTGGGGATGGCCACTGCTAATGACAGCTGGACCTCCCTCCAGCCCCTCCTTGTCCCTAACCCTGTGAATGGCAGCAAAACCCCTTTTGTTCCCCTCCCTGGGGGGCACGACGGGCCACCACCGCTGCTATAAAAGGGGTGGTGGGGCCGAGCGGCCCCAGCCCCATCCCAGCTCCTATCCCAGCCTCAATTCCCGGCCATGGGCTGCCGCCCTGCTGCTGCCATTGTGCTGCGATGCCAGCTGGGCCTCTCTGCAGCCATCCAGTGGCTGTGAGTAGGAATCTCTCCTTCCGGAGCCCCTCTTGGCAGTCCCTCGCTGTGCTGTGGCCCCCCAGTGACCCCCACTTCTCCCCACAGTGGGTGGGCAGGAAGCGGGGTGGCCTGGAACAAGAGCCAGCACTGCCTGCTGCTGGTGCCGGAGCAGCTGCAGCTGTGCTGCCAGCACCTGGAGGTGATGCCCAACATTGTCCGTGCTGCCCACCGGATGCAGGCGCTGTGCCAGCAGAGCTTTGCAGACATGAGGTGGAACTGATCCTCCATCCAGCATGCCCCCAGCTTCTGCCCCGACCTGCTGACAGGTAAGGGATGCTCCTCCAGCTGAGGCGCTGCTCCGGCTTTGCCCCAGGAACATCCCAGGCTGGCAGCGCATTCTAGGGTCGCTTCTGCCTTGGATTTCTGTTTTGGAGTAAATATCCTTCCTTTACATAGTGTTCATCCTGTGCAAGTTCCATCTGAGGGAGGTGACAGACAGTAACTTCCATTTAAAACAGCTGCCAGAGCCTCAAAAAAGAGGTGGGGATACAGGCTGGATACGGGCAGTGTACTACAGGGGCCACAGGTTAAAACACAAAAATTGAGACGCCTCGAGTTTATCCTCCTGCAAGACGAAATACAGAAACTCCTTGCACTGTGAGATGTGTGAGAGGAGAGTCTGGCTGGGCAGGGAGGAAGGAAATTATCACCGTGGAGGCCTAACCAGAAAAACAGGCTGGAGACACAGATCTGGGTGCAACAACAGCAGCAGGGCAGAAGACCCAGTTTATTTACAAAAACCTACTTTTATACTTTTACTATGAGGCCTGTGGATTGGAGGAAGGAATTCCCACCTCCACATCACATTGGGGAAGGGGACTGTCACACAGTCTTGTTTGTCCCAGCAGAGAATGTAAAAACAATGGCTATGTTTATAGAACATAGCTGATGTTTACATTAAAAGAGCGTGAGAAGGTACAAACTTCTTTAATATGAACACTCAGCAAAACCGGGGAAAACTCATGGCAACAGAAATATCCCTTTTTTTTTTTTTCCACAGGAACCCGGGAAGCCGCCTTTGTGCATGCCCTAGCAGTGGTGGCTGTGGCTCAGGGCATTGCCCGCAGTCCAGGGCATCACCCGCTCCTGTGCCTCCAGAGAGCTCCCGCTGTGCTCCTGTAGCCCTGGCCCCTCTGAGCCCCCTGCGCCCGGCTCCCGCTGGGGCGGCTAGAGGGACCACCTGAGCCACGGCCTCCAGTTCGGAGCTGCCTTCACCGATGACTCCACCAGAACCAGCACTGGGGACACATTCAGGCTCAGGGCCGTGAACCGGCACAACAGAGCTGTGAGACCAGAGGTGGGTGGGGGACCATGGGAATACACAAGACAGAGAGTCAAACAGACTTGATTAGCATAGCTAGTTTGATAACCAAGATGCCATGGCAGGAACAAACAGAACTTTGAAGATTACAGGAGATGGGATTACACCTGCTTACAGGAAGAGAGAAGATTCAATCAACTTCTGCAAGCAAAGAATTGTTGTAAAATGCATGAGTTTTCTGTGTGATTTTTAACCTGATTATTGTAGTAGAAATTATTAACCTGCCTGAAATAGTATATAAGCTTTTGGGAAACCTGAGTAAAATCAAATTCTGATCACTGAATCAGTCTTCCTGTCTCTCATCAATCACCAATAGGGGACCCCTGGGCTCTGCAGGTTGAGATGGGGGATACGGAGCCCACCAGGGCTGCTGCAGTCTGGGATGGGGTGCGTGAGCCTCCTGGGACTCTGTAATGGGTCACACAGTGGGGTTGAGCCCCCCCCGGACTGCCCAGGGGTGACACAGTGGGTCCAAGCCCCCTGGGATAGATGGAACCTCGCACCCCTCGCAGCAGGGGCAGAGGTCCCTAATTTAAGGCAGCAGACGCTAGCCAGGTTTTTGGGATGTTCTGAACATCAGGAGACAACAAAATGGTTTAAAAGTGTGTTAGCAGACACCTCCTCACATACTCTGCTGCCCACCCCTAGACATCCCTTTCCACAACCAGCACATCTGACGCTTCACACCAGTATTCCAAGTTATCTGATATTTCACACCAGTACTCCTAGTGCTTCTTTCCACCCTTCTCACTGGAAACAGAGCTAGTCCTGCCCCACTCCAGCTGGGCTCCTGTGAGAGTTGGTCCGAAGACCCTTCATTTGCCTCCTGATCACCGCAGAAGGACAGGGGGAGAAAGGGGGCTGAGAGCACAGAGCCCTTCAGGTGTGCCCACTGGTCCATGGGAAGAACAATAGACCCATCATGGGCCCCTGGGCTGTGTTTGCTCTGAACTAACTGTGCTGTACCTACTGCAAAGCCCAGCCTGCCCTGTTCCCTCTTTGTGCGAGAAGACAGCATTGCTCACTAGATCTACCACCCCTCCTGGCTTGCTGCCTTTTACCTCGAAATGGACTATAAGTCCCCACAACTTTACCACCTCTGAGATCTCCCCAACAGACAAGATGGACCTATTGGCACATGCCACAAGGACTTCAAAGGTGGTCTATTGGCAGCAACCACGAGGACTTGCATCTCCCGTTGGTAGCTATAAACCCCCTCTTTTTTTCCTCTTCTCTCTCTTTCTTTCTTTCCTTTTTCCTCTATTGCACATTGTGGGTATCAATAAAAGATACATTGATTTTCATTAAACTGGGTTCGCTTTGCCTCTTTTTGCACTTTGAAATCAAAACGAACCATCACAACCGTTAATCGGATGGTGACAGCTCCCCAGCCCATCCGGTCTTTGTGCTTCCATCTACTCCTGTTCCCCAGGTGAGGCTTGGGAAGCCTCCAGCCCCACTGCCAGCTCCCCTGGGAAGTTCCCCTAGGATCAGGTTCTTATCAGAAGGGACTGAAGCAGGGCTGAGCCCCCAGTTGCACCATTATATTCAGCTCTGAGCTCTTTCATCCCTTGAAACTTCCCATGGGTGCCCTTGGGAGTCAGTCCCTGGGGTGGTACCAGTAGAGAGCAAACACCTGTTTCCCTGTGCTCTGCAAGTGCTCAGTGACTCCCTAGATACCAGGTGTAAATGCCACAGGGTTTCAGGCTCCTGCTCAGTGAAGACCTGCTGGAAAGGGCTGCCAGACTTGGGTGAAATTGCCTCTGACCTTAATTCCAGGTACCTGGCAGCCCTCAAGGTGACCCACTGGCTCATGGGGCCCAAGAAGCAGCTGATCCCCAAGGAAGGGGATGCCAGGCTAGTGACAGAGATGTATTTGGTTTATCTCATCAACTCTCCTGACTACTGCACCCCAAACTCCCAGCTGGGTTCTCTGGGGACACAGGACAGGTAGGAAGAACTCAGCCTCTGATTCCAGGAGTGTATGTACTGTTGGAATTGAGTGTCCGGGGAAGCTGATGTGGATGGGCTGGAATGAGCTTGCAGCAGATCCCTGAATCCCCATCTTGTGAGACCCCACCTGCACTGCTGCATCCAGGTCTGGGGCCTCCAACACAAGGCAGGCATGGGCTTGTTCCACAAGTCCATGTCTGGCCATGGAGATGGTCTGAGGGCTGGAGCCTCTCTGTTCTGGAGCCAGGCTGGGAGAACTGGGGATGCTCACCTGAAGAAGAGAAGGCTCCAGGGAGATCTCAGAGCCCCTTCCAGTGCCTAAAGGGGCTCGAGGAGAGCTGGAGAGGGACTGGGGACAAGGGATGGAGGGACAGGACAAGAGGAAATGGCTTCCCACTGCTAGGGTTAGATGGGATATTGGGAAGGAATTCTTCCCTGTGAGGGTGGGGAGGCCCTGGCACAGGGTGCCCAGAGAAGCTGTGACTGCCCCTGGATCCCTGGAAGTGTCCAAGGCCAGGTTGGATGGGGCTTGGAGCAACCTGGGATAGCAGATGGTGTCCCTGCCCATGGCAGGGGGTGGCACAGGATGATCTTTAAGGTCCCCTCCAACCCAAGCCAACTGTTCCATGATTCCATGATCCTGCTGCTTCCTGCTCTGAGCACACCAACTCTGGGAGAGGCCAGGGCCTGGCAAGGCAGGTCCCCAGATCCCACATCTCTCTGCAGGCCATGCAACAGGAGCTCGGTGGGCAGTGACAGCTGTGACCTGTTGTGCTGTGGCAGTGACTACAACGCCTACACGGAGGTAGTGCAGGAGTGCTGCCACTGCCGGTACCGCTGGTGCTGCTTCGTGGTATGCCGGTGCAGCCTGGAGAGACGTCTGCAAATAGGGAGGAGAACCCACGTTGGCACCCACCAGGCATGGCTGGACACCAGGAGCCCATCCCAAGGGATGCCCTCAGCAAGGAGGAGGCTGTGCAGGAAACTTGGTTTCTCATGGAAAGCCTCAGACTGAGAGATTTTGGGAAGCCTTCAGTCCCTTCCAACCCAGAGCTCAGGGCAGGACAAAAGCTGCCCTCCTGCATCTGGTCAGTAGCCAGCCCTTTCTCTCCAGCTGGGAAAAGCCATTGATCATTCCACAAGCTCCTTTCTCTGGGGGGAACAGGGACCCTGGGCTGCCATTGTCCCTTTGCAGGAGGATTCTGACAGCAGCCTGAAAGCCAGGAGTGATAGATGGAAAAGGGAAAAGTTATCCACTGGGAGAAGGATGCAGGGATGGAAGGCTGCTGCTTCGGGTGAGGGGGTCATGGGCAGCTCCTTTGGGAAGAGGATTCTGCTGTGGGCTCATCCAGGATGCTCCTCCTCAGGGGAAAACACTGCTCCAGAGCCCTTTGCAGCATCCCAGTGGAGACCATTTGCATGGAGATGGCAGAGATACCAGGGACATGAGAGGTCCTGGGGGCTGCCAAAACTAGGCAGCCTGGCAAACCCACCCCTGACTGTGTGTTAACAACCCAGCCACAGCATCACTGTAGCTTCTGCCCCCATGTCGGAGGTGGGAGCCCACTCAGTACATGAAATTCTCATGGCTTGTCCTTCCTGCCCCTCCTTCTGGCCCACAGAGTTCTTCAGCCCACTCCTTCCTCCTTTTGGGACCAGGTGTGTTGGAATTCTGGCCTGGAGAGGGGACACAACTCCAGGGCCTTAGGGAAGCAAGAAATAACCTTTAGTTTCTGTACTTCCTGTAAGTAGGATTCTGATGTGTGCTTTTAAATAAACGTTATAACTCTCTGTGCCTTGTTTTCTAGGACAATCTTTCCTCCATGTCCTTCCGAGCTGGTCCTGGAGAATGAGGCTGTAAGAAGAGCTTTGTGTCCATAAAGCCCCATGCCCTTACTTTTCCTTTCACACATCTGAGGACCAGCTCACTTTCAACTCTTTCTGCTTCTCACTGACCCAGATTTGCCTTTAATTACAGATCCCTGCCTTCCTCTGCTCCTGTTTTATCCCCTGCTTCCTCAGGTCTCTGGCTGCTTGGGAATTGGCTGCCTGGGATTCAGGGTGGGTGCTGGAAACTGTGCAGTCCAGGGTTATTTTCTGATCCTTGGGAATGAGGGCTGGATGAGCCAAGGGTGTGTGTGAACAAGGGGTTGGGACCAGGGATGGGGTCTCCCACATTTCCCTTAGCATGGAATCTGGCCAAGTGCTTGGATAGGAAGAGATTCCTGCTGGTACAGCCTTTAGAGAGAAAGGATGAGTCCAAACAGGTGCTGGAGAGACTCCAGAGCACCAGGGTGACAGGTAAATGGGGTGGGAATCCTCTGGTGGATTTTTGCAGCTCTCAGCATTTCCTGGAGGCTGCAGCAGCTCTGCTTTATTTTTGGTTCCCATTGACTGGAGTTGGCTGCACTCAGCCCAAGCCCAGCTGGATGATTACTCATTTCCATATCCATTCCATCATTTTTAATGGTCTCTTCTGGGTCATGGAATAAATTTATGAGCTTTTCTTGTAAAACATTCTCTTCCCTTAATGTGCTCCAGGTTTCTGTGTGAGCAGGGAAGGAATCAGAGGTGGCTCGAGAGGATGCAGGGACTGGAAGGTGAACCCAAGCTCGGGAAGTGCCAGGAGTGAGTTAACCCTGGTTATCAGTTGTTAATGTGCCATTGACTGGCTCTGCCTGCTGCCATCTCCCTTCTGAGAGCATCTGGAAAACCGCAGCTACCCAAGGCCAAAAGCTATCTTGAGTTTTCCTTTTGTTAAAAATGAAAATCCGTACTCCAATCTCTAATCAAAAATTTAGTTATTTATTAAATTACCTTCGGCAGAAAGTGAGCAAGCAGAGCTGGGTGCGTGGGGAGTCTGTGCTCCACCAACATGCACACTGACTGTTAGTTCTGCAAATATTTATTCCATATATTCATACATATGCATAAGCATTTCTCAGCAGTTCTCAGTAGCCCCTCCCTCCCCATTTGCTGTTGTGGTGCCTATTGTCTTTGTCTGCACATGCTGCGTATGTGTGGGCTCTTTCTTGGTGGTCTTTTAGCTCTCTCTGATGGTGGTTGGGAGGAAGGCGGAGTCTTCCTTATTCACTTTGCTGATCTTAGATTCTCATGCAATTTTGCTTGCATGAGCAGTTTACATGTTTGCTCAATTTCCCACCTATTGTTCACCATATTCCGTCCAGTTGTTTCTCCTCTTAGCCTTATCTGACAGTTTCTCAGAATTCATCTTTGTACTGGTCTACATTCGCACAGTACAATCTCATCATTATACTTTTTTTTTTTTCTGACAAAAATCATAGTTATATCTCTCACAATCCCCTACCTTCTTTATTTTATTGATCTATGTTTCTTTCTCAAATTGTTCTAACACCTTCTGAATTGGAGTTTTCTTTTTATTTTCTTTGGTTAAAATCATCAGTTTGTGTCTTTCTTTGAGGGAATAAATTTGGATCTACTGGCATGGCCAATATTTGCATGCCTTGAATAACAGAATGTATGAGTCTAATAAATCATGGGATGAGAAAGGGTAAAAATAATAATCCCAACAGTGAACACATTACCATAAACCCTACCTTTTCCCACCAAGTTCCTCTGAATAACTGATTCTACCAGTCATCTTGGAGGACTGAATTCCAGGTCTGGACAGGCACATGTTTAATTTGTTTGTCTTCAGCAATTTTGGAAACAATCTCCCCATTGTCATCAATTTCCAAACAACATTCTGATGCATTAAACTTTCCATATACTCCTCCCTCTTCAGCTAATAAATAATCTAAGGCCAGCCTGTTCTGATACACCGCTGCCCTGGTTTGAGATAATTGCTTTGCTAGTACCTCTAGGGCTCTTGCTGTTTTATTAGTGATTATTTCTACAAGTGCTTGTAATCTAATAATACGGTTTAACATATATATAGGGGTTTGGTATCTCTAGCTTCTATCCTGAGCCCAGGTAGCAGACCCATAGTATTCAATAACTCTTTCTGGTGGCCATTCTTCATCTCTCCAAGTTTGAGTCTCTCCTGCTAACTTGTTTCCATTTTTGGTGTATCTGCTCATATATTGGTTTTCACAATGTCCTGTCTTGTGTTTTTGGTAACAAAACCCTGGTTGTATTATCCCAATTGTACAAGTGCCTCTCCAGTCCTTGGGTAACTTACTATAGGCCTGTTTCCTACAAATCTAAAACATACCTTCTGGAGCATCCCAGTCTATTGTGATGCTTGGGAGGTTTTCCCAAAATTTCTTTACATTTTCTACTCCTTGGAAAGGATTTCTCATGTTCCTATTGCACCAAAATAACCCTGATTCTTTTACTGTACAATTACTGTTACTAGCCAGACTCTAATATCTATTGGGTGTCTCTGGCCACCACTAATTGGCTGTAGAGTTTGTGGTATATACCCTCTTACAGGGAGTCTCTCTTACTTTTGTTTTAAATGTCTCTTCCTCTTCGGGAAAGACACTCATTCCCTACTACTGAATCTGTCAGTACCCATCCTTCAGGATGGTCCTCTGCTTTAGTAATTTCACTTTGATTCCATTTTAGAACTTGCTCAGCTTCTAGCCTGTTGGAGAAGATGAAAATTTAACAGGAAAGTTTTACAGATATGAATGCTTATCAGAAGGTTCTCTAGAAATGAAGGCGTTTTGATATAGAAAAATAAAAGATGTTTAAGTTAGGGATTGCTGAGTTAGTTGTTACTGGACAAAGGTTGAGATGAGTTGAAAGGAGACTTTTATGGCTAAGAGCAAAGGATAAGTTGTCTACAAACAAAAACATGTTTTTACCAAGTAGAAACAAAGTCTAAGAATTTTCCACTACAAGAAAACAGAAAAACAACCTTAAGCTTAAACTGTAACATAATATGGTAATATTAGTAGTTATTATTGGCGATTATGAGAGACGGGAAGACTGATTCGGTGATCAGAATTCGATTTTACTCAGGTTTTCCAAAAGCTTATATACTATTTCAGACAGGTTAATCATTTCTACTACAATAATCAGGTTAAAAATCACACAGAAAACTCATGCATTTTACAACAACTCTTTGCTTGCAGAAGTTGATTGAATCTTCTCTCTTCCCATAAGCAGGTGTAATCCCATCCCCTGTAATTTTCACAGTTCTGTTTGTTCCTGCCATGGCATCTTGGTTATCAAACCAGATATGCTAATCAAGTCTGTTTGACTCTCTGTCTTGTGTATTCCCAGATCTCCCCCTTCTGTATTAACCAAGAATACCCCCTTGATGGCTTTATTAACTAATGTCTGCACACATTGAAGCAAGCAAGGTATCATAACTAATACAATTATTATTAAAATCATTACATGCATTCCTATCCTAAGAAAATCTTTTAGCCAGGGTGTCAAACCCCAGCCACTAAACAAGTTATCTAGCCAAGATCCAGATTTTACCTTTAATTTAAATACACTATCTTTTAGCTGCTGAATGCTTTTATGGATAGATTCTGAGTGATCAGAAAGATTCATACAACACATTCCATCGAAATCTTCACATCCATGGCCCTGAGCAAGGAGGATGAAGTCAATGGCTGCACGGTTTTGAAGGGTAGCATGTCTTATACTGTCAACATCTGTTAATAAATTTGATAAAGCTGAGCTGGTGGCATTTGTCTTTGTAGGAAAGCGATGTGGATGATGTAAAATGCCTAGTCATAGGGGGATTTAAGTCTGTCATTGAACAATTCAAGAAATTAAAGACATACAAGGCTTTGCATAATCTTTCCGCAGGAGTATCCTCGGCTCCCCCTTTTTGTTGTAACAGAAGACGTTTGAGAGAGCAATGGGCTCGTTTTATAATTGATTGTCTTGTGGGTGAGTGAGCTATGCTCCTTTTGTGGGTGATACCCCATAATGAGAAGAAGTTTGCAACTCTATGGGAAATATATGCGGGTCCATTATTTGTCTTAATCTGTTGCGGAATTCTTAAGGTGGCAAAGGTAGCAGCGAAATGATGGCAGGCGTCTTTCTTTGTCTCTCTTGTGTGAGCTGAGGCAAACAGAGCACCTGAAAAGGTATCAATAGAAGCATGCACGAATTTCAAGCGGCTGAATTCAGGAATGTGTGTCACATCTGTCTGCTAAATTTGTAGGCTCTGTAGACTTTTTGGGTTGACTCCTGTGTTCACATTAGGAAGTGTGCAACGCTGACAGTCAGGGCATATAGAAATGATATTAGAGGCTTGTGCTGGAGTTAATTTAAAAAGTCTTACTAAAGCCTTAGCATTTTGGTGAAAAAAGGAGTGACTCAGTTTAGCTTGCTCTATTTTGTTAGGCAAAACATGCTGCACTGATAAGGTTAACAAGTTTGCTTGGGCATTACTTTCAGTGAGAAAACCCGGTAGATTGGAATGTGACCTGATATGCATCACAAAGTAAGGAGCCGTCTTCTGGTCTAACAGAGAGACCAGCAGTTTTAACTAGGAAAAAAGAATGTCATTTTTAACATTTTTCAAAACAGAATTCTCTGCTCTCTGTACAATACTTGAAACATATGCGGAGTCAGTAATTAGATTAAAAGGTGTGCTGAATTTCTGAAACACTCTGACAACAGCAGCTAATTCTACTATTTGTGGAGACCCTTCAACTACAGCAATATCAGATTGCCAAGTTCCAGTTTTAGGGTCCCTCTATACAATCACTGATTTACGGGTTTTCTTAGACTCATCTGTGAATATTGTCATAGCTTGCAAGGGAGTCTCACTTCTCTTTGGCTTGGGGATTAAATTAAAAGACGAACTTAATAATTTGTGTTTAGGCGGATGGATAGATATCTGCCTTGGGTAATTTGTTAAAGCAATTTGCAATTTTTCAGACATCTGTAGCAACTAATTCAAATAAAACATTGTGAGAGGCAGATAGATAATATCAAAATCTTTCCTAGCCAAAGAGGTCAGTCTTTGCCGAGCTTTGACAATCAACATGGCTATAAGTTCATCTTGCATGGAAATAGTCTTGGGCATATTGTTAGGCAAAAAGACCCATTCGATAATTAGAAGAGGATCTGGTTTTTCTGAGTCTTACTGAAATATTAATGCATAAGGCTGTTTATTAGGATTCAGAATAATTAGCTACAAAGGCAACTCTGGAGCCCACTTAGCTGATTGCCTTTGAGAGATAGCATCAGCTACTTTTTGAAGCGCAATTTGTGCTTCTTTGTTTAAGTGTCTGGGTGATAAGAGGTTAGGCTCTCTTCTCAGGAGGGCAAACAATGGCTCTAAATCTGCATTTGAAATCTTAAGCAAGGGACGGACCCAATTTATTGTTCCTAGCAACTTCTGTGCATCATGTAAAGTTTTGATTTCAGTTGAGATTTGCAAGGGTTGTGCAGAAATAGAATGCATGCTTATTCGCTAGCCCAAATATTTCTAGGGAGATGTCTTTTGAACTTTTTCAGAAGCAATGGTGAGGCTTGCTGAGGTAACAGCTTGGCAGACAGCCTGCACTGCTTCCTCCATATGACCCACGGTTTCTGCAGAAATAAGAATGTTATCTATATAATGATAAAAGAGAACATCAGGCATTTGTTCCCGTATCGGGCTCAGGGTTTTTGCTACGTACTACTGACACAAAATTGGGCTATTTCGCATTCTTTGGGGAAGTGATAACTAATGATATCGATTTAGAGGTGCCTGCATATTAATGCTCGGCACAGAAAAGCTAAATTTGGGTGCATCATCTCGATGCAGAGGAATGTCAAAAAAACAATCCTTTAAATCAATTACTGTTAAATGCCAATTTCTAGGAATCATAGAAGGGGAAGGGAGGCCTGGCTGTAGGGGCCCCATTCTCTCAATTACTTCGTTTATTTTCCTCAAGTCATGCAATATCTTCCACTCCCCAGACCGCTTTTTGATTACAAACACTGGTGAATTCCAAGGGCTATTAGATGGGACTATGTGTCCCTTTTTCAGCTGTACCTTTACAAGTTCTTGTAAAATGCGCAGTTTTTCTAATGACATGGGCCATTGGTCTACTTAAACTGGATCAGAGGATTTCCAAGTCAGTTTGGGGGTCTCGCGCGCCCCAATGACTCTTATACAAAATTTGACTGCATGAAAATTCTCCATTGAGACAAAACATCTCTCTCCCATAAAATCAGCGGCGCAGACAACATATAAGGCCTGACAGTTGCTATCCTGCCTTTAGGCCCTGTGATCTGTACTAGGTGTTGGCTTTGATAGCTTTGACTGTTTCTACCCACCCCTGAGAGGACCTGGGGGACAGGCATTAATGGCCAATCATTAGGCCATTGATTTTGGGAGATAAGACTGATATCTGCGCCCGTGTCAATCAATCTGGTTAAAATTAACTCTTTACCTCTCAGAGACACCTTACACCTGCACGTAGGACGTTCAGGAGTTATGCGCTGGGTCTAAAAAATTTGTGGTACCCCCGTTGAACCAAACTCGCCTCCCCTCTGATTAGCTATCGGGGGTGTGGATAAGGGGGCTGCTGGAAAAGGTACAAGCTGGGCTATTTTGGTCCCTGCTGGGACCACGCAGGGGGGCTGTGGGGTCTAAGCCATGATTTTTATTTCCCCAACTGTGTCAGAATCAATAACTCTTGGCAAAACAAATAATCTTGTTACTGAGGTAGAAGATCTACCTAAAAGCAAAGCATGGTGACTTGGTAGCAAAGGTCTGTAAATTCCTGTGGGGAGACAAAACACTGAGGAATTGGTCAACGTTACTGTATCACGGGTTGAAATGTCTAATCTGGCGCTCTCTGGGGTTGCTGGACGTAGGTCGGAGATGGTCTGGCGGGCAGGGCCTGCGCTGGCTGGAAGCTGAAGGTTGGCTCTGGCTGTGACAGCTGCTGGGTTGGCTGTGGGACTTGTGTCTTCACGCGTCGCCATCCTGCGCTGTGAGATGAGTTTCCCTGCAACGGCTGGCCATTTTTGTGAAATTTAGAGCGACAGGAATTAGCAAAGTGAGGACCTTTCTGGCAACGAGGGCACATATTCGGTGTTCTCGGGTTTTGTGCCTTTCGACAGTCTTTTTTAATGTGCCCGGGCTCCCCACAGCTGAAACAAACCGACTGCTTTTTGGGTATTATCTTTAAAGCGGCAAAAGCATCGGCTATGCCTTGTCTCACAGCTTGATAGGTCACTGCTGTAGTGTGCTGCAATGTCCCCAGGCGGTTGCAGGCTTCTATCATTTGGAGCAGTGTGGGCTCAGGTTCTGGGGGCAGGGCCTTCAAGAGTCGTTTACAGTCATCATTAGCATTTTCAATAGCCAGTTTTAGGAGCACAACTTCCCTGGCTTGATCGTTATCAATCTGTCTTTCCAGTGCTTGTTTCAATTTGTCTACAAACTGCATATAGGGTTCTTGGGGAGCTTGTTTAATATTTATGAAGGACTGTTGCGGGGTTTTTGCATCAGGGACTTTAAGAAATGCAAAACGAGCTGCCTCCGTGATCCCTTCCAGGGCTTCCCTCGGCAAGGCAGCTTGGCCATTAGGATCGGTATGCGCTCCCTCCCCCGCTAAATGGTCAATAGTTAAGGCAACCAGGGCTTGGTTTGCTTGCCCTGCATATGTTACAATTAAGTTCTCCAGTCTCCTTTTCCATTGTGCCATGAATATCGCATATTGCGTTGGAGTGAGCAAAAGGTTTGCTAAGGATTTAACATCATGAGGGGTCATGAGGTGAGTACTGAAAGTTGCTCTCAACAAATTACTGAAGTAAGGGGACCCCAGACCGTATTCTGCTGCGGTACGGCGCAGTTCCTTAATTTCTGAGTGGCCCAAGGGCTCCCATCGGGGATTCCCCCCCCTCGGGCCGAGACGCACAGGGGCTACAAATATTTCTGCTGCGGTATCAAAGTCTCTGTCCTTAAGGGCTTTCTTTTTTATCTTTAACCAGTTGTTATGCCTATTTGAAGGGAATAAGTCCAGATCATTTTCGGGGCTGAGATCAAAAGACTCCCCGTCACTGCTAAAGTCAGAGTCCCCATAAGCAGTTAGCGTTCGGCGGCTCTGGGGTCGCTGGTGGGATCCCGGTGGGGGTGCAGCTGGCGGCTGGGCTTTATCTTTGGCGTTCGTCGGGGAGGGGGTGCGGACGGGGGACGGGGAGCGGGACCTGGGCAGGTTTCGGTCTGGCACGGCCTCCGGGGCCGTCTCCGCGGTAGCTTCGCAGGCTGCCTCGCTCCCCCCCTCTTTTTTAACCGCTTCCATGACCGCCCTCCATGCAGGAAGCAGGCGCAGCTCTGGCTCGTGGCCAGGCAGCGTAGCCAGGTCGTAGAGCTTTACGCTGACCTTGTCCCAGTAGCGGAGAGTAAGAACAGAGGAAGGGGTGGTATTGGGGAACATGCGTGACACCCATCGTAGGAGCGACTTAAGGTCTTGCTTAAGAATGGGGGATCCATGCTTGCTCAGCAAGCGCTGGATGGTTTTCTTAACGTCTCTCCCGTCGGACATGACCTGTCCCATACCTTGAGTTCCCCTGGCTCACCTGTCACGTCCGGCGTACAGATGATTGTAGGCCCAAACACGGTTCTTTCACCGCCACGATCAGTTCCAGGGGCGTCGCCAATTGCCAGCAGACTGCCGGTTCTTTTCCTCACACGGGGCACCAATTATTGGCGATTATGAGAGACGGGAAGACTGATTCGGTGATCAGAATTCGATTTTACTCAGGTTTTCCAAAAGCTTATATACTATTTCAGACAGGTTAATCATTTCTACTACAATAATCAGGTTAAAAATCACACAGAAAACTCATGCATTTTACAACAACTCTTTGCTTGCAGAAGTTGATTGAATCTTCTCTCTTCCCGTAAGCAGGTGTAATCCCATCCCCTGTAATTTTCACAGTTCTGTTTGTTCCTGCCATAGCATCTTAGTTATCAAACCAGATATGCTAATCAAGTCTGTTTGACTCTCTGTCTTGTGTATTCCCAGAGTTATGATAGGCCATAGGTAAATGTAAAAGTATTGTGTATGATGCTGATTGATTTCTATGTTTTAAGATGTTCAGCAAAGAAAACTATATAATGCATTGTAACCAGAACTAAGGTGGCTTCAGGCTTGCCTATAAGCTGTAGCTGGCAGCTTTTAGGCTTGGCTCTGTCACCCACAACCCAGGACTGCTGCAATAAACAGCATTTTAGAAAAGAGCTGCCTGTCATACCCACATCTCTCATCAGGCTCTTACACCAGCCTTTCACCCCTCCATGGCTACTGTTCTGTCATATGGGAACTTCCACAAACCCAGCAATTAGAAACATTTAATTCTGTTGCTATTTGCTGCATCAAATCTAGAAATAAATTATGACTTAAGGTGGACAAATCTAACTCGGGCATCTTCTTTTTCAGGTTCTCATACAAGTCCGAACCTGGTTTTTCAGGTAGTGTTGTTTTCTTTATAGTTTCTATTGCTTTTTGAACTAAATTTTCTTTATACTGATCTTGCACTTCTCCACCATCAGTATATCGCCACATGCCTGATTTGGTGAAACATATATATTTTTGTCTCTTGGGACATACATAGCCATTTATTGATCCTCCTTTTCTCTTGTTTTGGCCCATCCAAAATTCCTGTCTACTTTCAGAACAACTTTGCAACTTCTGGTCATAGTATTTTGCATTCACATGAGTGTGTGTGTCCTGGGGTGACAGGACATTTTCATGCTTTGTATCCCAAATCGTGTTTTTTTTCTGTTCCCATGTTCTCAGTTTGTTTTGTCTATAGCTGAGCCCCTCCCCCGGCTGCTTGCTTTTGGCTTGCTTGCTGCTAGCTTTAGGCTGCTTTGCTGGCTTTGCTCTCTTGCTTTCTGCTTTTTGCTTGCTTTTTGCCATTTTTCTGCTTTTGTGTTTCCCCTTCTTTCCTTCCTCCCTTCCCTGAAGACACTGGACCTGCTTCGGGCCCTGATTCGGGAACATCAAGGGAAAACCCCCCGGAGTCTGCACCTGAAAGAAGCTTTGGCACCCTCCCCAGCAGAGACTGCTCACCCTCTCTTGGACTGGTGAAAACATTTGTTGTCATCTCGGACTGTTTTTCTTGTGTTGGGGAGTGTTTTTTCGTTGTTTCTCAATAAACAAGTTTTTTCCACTTTTCCTCTGAGGAAATTCCTCCCGAACCCGGTGGTAGGGGAGGGAGTTGTGGGGATTTTCCCCTAAATTTGTCCTAAACTAGGACAGTGTGCTACCATGGTGGATGTAAATCCTCGTCCATATCGGACAGTTTGGTAACACTGGGTGCATGGCCCTGCCCAGGCTGAGTTTAGGCTTAAGGTGATAATTATGAGTAGGGGTCTAGTATAACATACTCTTCTGTTCCACCAGCCTGTTGAGTTGCCACCAACAGTTGGAGTCTGCATCTTCTTCATGGCAAGGGCAGGGGTTAATCTGGTCTTGCTTTTTTGCTGTTGCTTTTTGTTTTTCCCCACTCACTGACTCTTGACTCTCTTAGTTCTTTGCCATTACCTGGTAGGTTTCTGGCACCCAGATGTCAAGGTCGCACTCCACTCCTTCAAGATCTGCTTTTGCTTGCAAATTGTTTCTAGTCTCGTTCACTCATAGCTCCCACTATTCTCTACTATCTAGGAGTATTTGAATTGTTGTCACTAATATTTTCAGGACCTGATCTGTTTCTTTCTTACTTATGCAATTTAAACAAAGACCTCTCGGAATCTTGGCTCCGGATAAGTGGACATACCACAACTCTTTACATTCTATGCTCTTAAAATAGCCCCAGGGGTTACAGTCACAATTCAGGGTAGCACATTCCACTTCCCTTGGTCCAAGGCAATTTTTCCTATGGTGTCTCCTTGACATTCACTTGCCCTTCTTCTCCAAAATTATTCGTAGATCCCTGGGCTATGAGGCGATTTTCCACTGCCATGTTGGTGGTTCTACCGATCTTTTGACTCTTGATGCGTGAGTCCACCCTTTCTCCATTGTTCCCACTGATGTTTCTGTTGTTGAGTTAAATACAGACCTTCCCATTTTGGGGTGAAACTGTCCTCTTTCCAGCTTTTAATTAATACTCAATCTCCTGGTTGTATCTTATGAATTTTGAACTCCAGTGGTCTCGTTTGGGCTAGCATTCTTTTTTCCCTTAACTCAGTCACATGCTGCCCCATGGTCTGGATATATTCTTATATGGTTATATCTTCTACTGCCTCTGGGGTTAAAGGCATCTCTTGAGAATAGGGCATACCATATATCATCTCAAGCTGAAAGTCCCGTATCTGCATTTGGAAGAGTTCTAATGTTCTGAAGGGCCAATGGTAGGCATTTGACCCAAGACAACTGGGTCTCCAGCATTAATTTAGTAAGCTGTTGCTTCAGTGTTCAGTTCATCTGTTCTACTCTACCAGAAATCTGGGGGTACCACAGAGTATTGATTTATTAAAATATGAATATCAATCTAATATCAATATTCAAATGTGACAGACAAAAACTCTCTAACAGTTAAAGTTAGAAAGTGTATGTTTATTGCGACGGGAGAGCAGTGCGTGGGATAGCTCCCTAATGTGCACTGCAAAGATCAAAGGTAATTACAAAGCCTTTTATTTACAAAAATGTTGAACACACAAAATACAAATGCATATTCATACCCCTCTCACTTCCTCTTCTCCGCTTCGTATGCTAATTGACAAAAAGGCGATTAAGCATGCGTAGTTTGTTCCCTGAAATGGCTCGGTGGTCCTTTTGTGAGGAGTGGTCACCAAAAGGAGGAAGTAAAACGAGTCTTCCTCGTTCTAAACTTTCAACCTTTTCAATGCACATGTGATTGATGGATGGTAGAACTCCCTGTTTCCTGTTTTCCAGGACTATTTCAGTGGGTTTCTGGAAACAGGAGGTCTGGTGTTGTATTGATTAGTTACTCTGTTTGACAAGCAATGAGTTACTAGATCCGGGGTAGCTTATCTTAAATCCGGTTTCTTTTAAACATCCTCTAACTTTAAACTGATTTCAGCAAAGCTTATCTATTCATTTCAGCTAAATCAGCAACATCTATTGTTAACTGTAACCTTAGCTTTTCTCAAAGCTTCAAAATTAGTGTCTCATTTCCCCACTTCTTCTTTGAAATGAGTAAATTCTTTTACTCGGTATACAGCGTCTTCTTCATCTATCCAAGCCGTACGGCTGGTGTCTCTCAAGACCAAGCCATACGCCTTTGATAGTGATGTTAAAGCTGCCACTCGTCATAGCATCCTCCAATTCCAAACAAGTATTACAACAGATAATACTAAACTTATGCTGACCAAAATAAGCAACACAATTATAGGGTGGACTAAGGCATTCAGTATACCAGTTGCAGTTGGTGACCACCCAAAAGCACATCCCACCAATGATGAGACAAATGTTCCTCAAGCCTTTTAAAAACCTCTTTGATGGTCTCTGTGTCATGATGTATTGTAATTAATGTCCTTTTCCCTCCATCTCTAATTTCTTTTAAGATTTCTCTCAATTCGTGATGTTTCATCAATTGAGCAACTAAAGTCAAATTCATTCCTATGGGCACAGGCAGTATCTCCTGCACAGTGGCTAGGTTGGCCTTTATATATTGATGTGATATTACAGGTGCCCAATAGGAAAAATCACATCCCTTAATTTTAACAAAATTGCAAACACAAATTGAATTGAGTCTCATCTGTAATTTGGTTGTCTATCCTTATGATGGGGCATGCAGTCTTAAGACAGACACAACCTTGTCCTGTATACACAAGTGAAGTTGTCTGTCTGCCTGGATGCGTTTCAAAGTGACAAATACTTTGGTCTGTATCCAAACAAGTGTCTTTGTCACCTTCTAATGTCCCTTCACATATGTATCCTAGTTGTCTCCTCAGTACAGGGCTCTAGATTAACAGTTAGCCATTTTCCTTCAATTTCTCATGCCCACATCCTGTGTTCAGAAGGGTACAGTACCATTCCCTCATGGTTTAATCTTAAGGGGACTATTGGATGTATTAGGTCCACTGAGGCACTGTGTATAGTTAAAACAAAGGCTGTCACCATACTAGTCACAGGGTTATAGGTGAAATTGACCAACATCCACCAAGACTGAAGTTTCCTCTCCATATCAGAGGCATTGTCCCAAACAATCTTGTGAATTTAAGCAGGGAATGTCCCCTCTCCACCTTCCCTGATAACTGCAGCAGCCACTGATTGCATCCACAGTTGTGCTTGAGTACACCCTAGAGCCAGCGAGATGTTTCCACTAGCTGTGCCTAGCGCATTGATTATTACCTCATGATCTCGCTCCTCTGTATTTTCCCATTCTGGTAATATTTGGGTCAATTTCCAATGATTGTTACCCAGTGCTAGTAGAGAGGATCGCAAAGGTTGTTGTAGTTTGACTAAATCGCTCCCTACTGAGGTTAATTTATTCATCAGCACTTCTGAATCTATTGTGTTCAGCACTCCCAGTCCTGTCCCTAGCAACCCAGTGAGATCCCTCTTACTCCTAAAATTAGGAGGCATACTTTTTTGGAGCCGAGTGGTCCAGTCCATAAAGGAGGTCCTGGGAAATGGGGCACATTCTGGCCGAACGTGAGAAGCATTTACCTGTACTCCCATTTCTACTCGTTTCAAAGACTACTTTGGGTTAACTATCAGCTTCTGAACTCCTGTCTTCTTAATAGCATATGGCCCAATTCTGGTAACTACAGGAGTTATTTGTTCCTCTACTTCTGGAATAGCTGGCATCTGGGTGACCACAGCCTTTCTTGGCACTGGTGGAGCAATCTTATTCTGGTCCTTATGGAGCTCAGTACATACCTGGGTGATGTTAAAGTCATCATACCCTCTTATCCCACACCCCTCTATTTTGAGTCTAAACTGAGGACATTTACTCAAGCATTTGTCACAGCATTCAGGACTAATCCGGATGGGTCTCATGGGTGGGTGGTACGCCTCATGGAACCCATCCTGTATGAATGCATACTTACATCCCCAAACATTTCTTCTTTCTCACAAGCTTGCATTCGTGTCTTTTAGCATCTTGTTTAAAGCCTTACAAGAGAAAGGGTCATAAGCTCTTCCTTGGCACCAGTATATCCCAGTCTCGTTATACCTACGTGGTATTGCGTTGACTCTTGTTATGGCTAAAGTAATTGCTACAATAGTTATAACTTTCCACATAATGTCCATAATAACTATTAGTCCATTTATTCGTGGTCCCGAGTGAGCTTCAGCTTCAGTTCGTTATCGCCTGGTGTGACCTTCCAAATTCCCTCTGGGGCTTTCTTCACTCGGGAGGGATGGATCCAGGCCTTCTGTTCTTTGATCTTGATTGCAGTGAAGGTAGTGAGGAGCACCTGGAATGGTCCTTCCCACTGCAGCTCCAAGGTCTTTTCTGCAAAAGACTTAATGTACACATAATCCCCAGGTTGTACATCATGTACTGGCCCATCTAGTTCCCTGTTTTGAGCTCCAGCCACATGTGTCTCACTTTCTCTAAGTTGTTTATTTAGGGCCACCATATATCTATGTAGGGTTTCTTCCCCTACTTGAATGGGTGTTGTCCCCTCTTGAACTGCATATGGCCTCCCATACAATATTTCAAAAGGGCTTAGTTTCTCTTTTGCCCTTGGTTTTGTCCGAATTTGCAATGATGCCAATGGGAGAGCCTGGGGCCAGGGCAAATTTGCTTCTTGCCCCAATCTCACAATTTGTTGTTTAATCAAATGGTTCATTTTCTCTACTTGCCCACTAGACTGAGGGTGGTATGGGGTATGCAATTCCCAGTCTATTCCCAGGTGGTGACTTATTTGCTGTACAATTTTTGAAATAAAGTGTGGCCCCCTATCTGAGGATATGGTGGCTGGAACTCCAAATCCCGGTATTATTTCTTGCAACAATGTTTTGGTCACTTCTTGGGCCTTAGCTGTCCTGGCAGGAAAGGCTTCTGGCCATCCTGAAAAGGTATCAGTTAGCACCAATAGGTAACGATACCCTCCCTTTCTGGGCAGTTCTGTAAAATCAATTTGCCATTGTTGCCCAGGTCCACAACCTTTCCCAATTTGTCCCACTTTAGGCTTTGGGGTGTTTTTAGGGTTAGTTCGGAGGCAAAGGCTACACTAATGAGTTACTTGTATCACTGTGCCCTGCGATTTCCTGGCCATGATTCTTTCTTTCAAATGGTTATACAGGGCATCTATTCCCCAGTGTGTTTTCTCATGTTCCCTCTGTACTAATGACCACAACAAATAGGAGGGTACTACAAGTTTCCCTTCTTCTGTTACAGCCCATCTCTCCTGGTTATAACTTGCCTTTTCTACCTTAACAAGTTTCTTATCCTTTTTATTGTATATTGGCTTACCCTCAATAGAAATTTTTCCATCTGGAATCAATGCTGCCTCAATTGTCTCATCAGGCATCTCACCTTTTGCTGCTTCTTTTGCCTCCCTATTTGCCAGCATATTCCCTTCCTCCAATTCAGAGCTCACTTTTTGGTGCACTTTAATGTGCATGTGTGCTGGTTTGAAAGCAAAACCAGTGAGAGTCCAAGTCAGAAATACAATTTAATAGAGAACAAACAACAAGAAAGATAAAAATAAAATAAAAATAAAAATAAGACAAATGCAATAGTACAAAGGACCACTAACAGAGTCAAAATGCAAACCTGACACCCTGTTGGTCAGGGTGTTGGAAGCAGCCTGAAGTAAGTCTTCCCAGAGTGACAGTTGTGGCTCCGTTGAAGTAGAGATGATCCTCAAGAAGTCCAGTCGTCCTCTGGGAATCCAGTGCAAACAGGCTATCTTGGTGTTTGGGATTGCTGGTTTTACCCTGGTGGAGAGGGTTTGGCTCCTCCCACTGAGTGGAACATCTCACAATGGAATGAGGTAATATCGAGATTTCTCCCGATAACTCCGAGGGTCCAGCCAGCGGAGAAATGGCTTAATAAAATAGCGAGACGGCTTCCCAGGATATGCTTTGTAAAATAAAGTTTTAATAACAGGAAAAATAATAAACGTTACAAAATGAAAAGAGATAAGCCGAGCACAGTGTACCAAGCACAGTTACACAGGCTAAGGCACTCCCAAAAAGCCTCGTGTACCCTTATGCAGGCCCTTTAGTACTCGATGGTCTAGGTGGGCTTTTTTGGCTCTTGGCCCAATGAGATGGACACTAGACTTTGAGGTGCACTTCTAAAGTCCTATCACTGTGTCTGTATTGGGACTGAGCCAATTACAGCGAGCAGGCTATAGAAAATTCTAGCTTCACTTCCTTATATGGAAACACCTGCTCGGGTACAGAAATGCACGACTACATCTCACCCTGTAAAATCATATTAAAAAAAGAAAAAAAAAGAGAAATAGTTACTTTGAAAAAATTCTCACTTTTGTTCATAATTGTGATTGTGTCAATAACTTATTGTTATTTAACAATTTGGTTTATAGTTAAGCTGTAGTTTTATGGATTACAAAATTTTAAATTTGGTACTTTCTTTTTATTAGCCAATCTTTTAAAATTAATATTTAGTCTCAAATTACATATGAATCTTATTTTACTTTTTGTTTGGGGAGATTTTTTCAAGTGAACTATATTTTCTTTTTCTTCTACATAAAGATTTGATAATAACTTTTAACATACAACAACGAACAATTTTGACATGACAATAATAACTTCAAAAATTTTAACAGTGCAACTTTTATAAAACTTAAGTCTCTGCTTCAAACGTATTTCAGTGTCTATAGTGCTGGGCTGTGTCAAAATGCAGAAGTCTTTTTGAAGACACAGTCTGTGGTCACTCTGGGTCCTTTTGCATGCTCTTCTTGAGGTGTGTTCTGCTCTCCTTCCTTCTTTTGTAGTTGTGACTCAACTTCTTTTGCAGGAACTTTCTTAGAGTCTGTACCTGTGGAGACAAACAAAACCTCTCTCCCTGCCATAAAGGACAGGCTCTAAAATTTGTCTTGTTTTCAGAATTTTTATGAATATGAGAGATTAAAAAACATATATATAACTTTGTTCAACCTTTCTATAATAGAAAGCACTACACCCTCTCCCATTTTTATCTTTTAAAGAGCATTTTTAGCTGTTTGTGTGCTTTTTAACAATAGATTGGCTTTTGAATGAATTAGTTATAATATGTGGTAGATTTGATATGTTGAAAAACTTCTGTAATTTTAAGAACTGTACATTTAGGAATGAGAAATGTTTACAAGAGATGTTTTAATTGTCTTTTTTGGTCTTTTTCTCCTTTATGTGTTGAGGTAGAACATACTTTAAAAAGTGTGTGGTTAGACAAGTGAATTTGTTTGAATTGTTTAAATGGTTGATATTGCATGATACTTGTTTTTAATTTTGAGGGTTAACTTTTGCTGCTATTGATGGTGTAGTTAGTGTTTGGTAGTTTGGGCATGGTTGCACAATTGTCTTAATTTGACTTTGAGATATATGCGACACTTTTTACAAGAGCTGATGTATTTTGATGTATGGTTAAAAGTTTGCTGTTACCTTGCTATTTGCTATAAAACTTAGGAGTTTAGTGTTTGCTTTAACATGTGACACAATACAGTTGCTGTTGAGAAAAAAGGAAAAAGATTAGTATTTTAATGTGAATTTTACAATTGATTAGAACTTTTTCTTGAGAGGTCTCTGCTCCCTCTACTAAACTTGCAACATAAAAATTTGTAAACATAAAATATGAACTTTGAAAAACATGTAGACAGTTGTTCTTTTTTGGTTTTGAGATATAGTTTTTAGACTTTCTTAAAATCTGATTTTTATTTTTTGGTGTTAGGATTTCACTACATGGTTATGAGATTTTAGATTTTCTTGACTTATTTATAAAACGAATTGTTTTTAGAGGAGTATGAATTTTGAAAGGTTTTCAATTTAATTATAGAGATGAATTTAATAATTTTTTTTTTTTTTTTGTAATATTTATATGGGCTATTTTTAAAAACTTTTGAATTTTGAATTAACTATTTCAATTAAAGATATGAGCAAGCAAAATATTTTTGCAGAATCTTTTCCTGTAAAGGAAAAATTATTTAGGAATTCGCTTTTATAATTAGTTTGGAATATAAATCTTTGGGCAAGTTATTACAATCTTCTTGCTTAATTGACAAAACAGAAAAGAAAAACTTTTTGTATTGGAATTACTTGGTAGTCTTTGTGAGATCTTAATGAAAAAATTTAACTTATAAAGTTCTGGGTTTCTTGTTAAAACTGCAAAATAAAAGAATAGGTCAGGGTTTTAAGGTATTTTGAGCCTGCTGCTTTGGTGGATTCTTGTGGTGGTTTTCATGACAGTCTTCTTTTGGACGAAGTCTACTTTGTATCTTGGCTGCTGGAATTGAACTGTTAGCTGTCTCTGTTCTGTTTTCTTGGAGGGTTTTAGACGATGATAAACTTTCACTGCTTCAGTCTTGCTCTGTCCTTGTTTTTGTTTTGTTTTGGTCTCTTGTCGCCAGAGCCGGGCTGGCTCTGGGGTGCTGGTTTCTTTCCTTATCTTGTGCCAGGGATCTATGCTGGCTGATGAATCCTCTGAATCATCAGAGAAACTGCAGGACGTGTGGGAAACCTTCTGATTTTTCATCGGAGTTTGTTTACATTTCTCCGGCATGGGCGCCGCCATCTTGGGGAGGGCAAGTTCCGGGATGTCACATCCGGTTCCCACGCTCCTCACAGCCAGGGCGTGTCTGTCCAGGCTGTGGGTGGCAACCCGGGGCGGTGCCCGAGGCTTGGGACCGCCCATGGAGGGGGAGCCTCCCGTGCTGGAGTGGGAGGAGCTGAGCGACACATCAGATGGGGCGTGCCGCAGCGTCGGGCTGTACTGAGCCCGCCCACCTGGAGCTACAGTTTCTGCCTCAGAGATGGGGAGGATTCCACGTTTTTCTTTGTTCTGTGAGCCCGCGCTTTCAGGGCTTTGTTCAAAACTCGCGCGCTCAAAATTAACGGACCGGGATCGCCCGAATCTCGTACCAGGAGACTGAGGGGGTGGGGAGGGCGGTTGGAATGGAACCTTTGCCTGCTTGGCCACGGCTGGCACAGGTCCCACTCCGGGGGTCTGAGGACGGCTCGGGGGAGGGCTTTGAGCCGCCCCGTGCCTTCTCCTCGGGAGTAAATCAAACCGGTTTTTTCTGGGACTTGGGGCATCAGAACTTGGATTTTTATCTTCATGTCTAAGGTGAGCAGGAGCCTTTTTGCATTTTACTTTCTGGGCTCCTTTTTTATGGTTGCTTTTAGAGGCTTTTCCCAAGGTTTCTCTTTCTGCAGTTTCAAGTGTTTTTTCACTGCTGAGCCTTTCGCCTTCTTCTGTTACAAAGTCTAACACAGTTTTAAAGATGGGTCTTAATTTTAACACAGATTTTTTCTTTGAATTATACAACTTCAATCCTATTTTGTCCCAAAATTCCACTGTTACTGTTTCAGCTGTATTAGTGTCCGGATACTTCTTATAGACCCATTTCACAAGTTTTTTAAGTTCTTTCCTCTCAAACTTATAGTCTTGAATAGTCAGTTTATAATTAAAATAACAAAAGGTGTCTCGCTGTTCTACGGATTGCCGGGTCCCCATTGTCACTCACCAGAATGGCTCTTGTGATCTCCCGGCAGCTCTTGGTTGTCTCCGACTCTCTCAGGTCACTCGGTGATTAGCTGTTCTCTGTCTCCAGCTCTGCTAGACTGCAGCTTCTCTCTTCTAAAGAGTAATCCACCTTGTACCAGAATCGGTGTCCGGCAAAGACCCCCTCTCACCGGTATAGGGGTTCAGTCAAAAGGCTCCCTCTCAGCCTTTTTGACCCAAAAATGTGGTTTTATTTTCACGACCAAAAAAACCACCACGAGCTCGCTTTTAAAAAAACGAAACCAAGAGCAAAATGGCCTAGCTGAACGTGAGGGCTTTGTCAGCAAACTTCGATTCAGTTACCCTAATGTAGGGTCCGTGTTCGAAGGCACCATTTATCGAGATTTCTCCCGATAACTCCGAGGGTCCAGCCAGCGGAGAAATGGCTTAATAAAATAGCGAGACGGCTTCCCAGGATATGCTTTGTAAAATAAAGTTTTAATAACAGGAAAAATAATAAACGTTACAAAATGAAAAGAGATAAGCTGAGCACAGTGTACCAAGCACAGTTACACAGGCTAAGGCACTCCCAAAAAGCCTCGTGTACCCTTATGCAGGCCCTTTAGTACTCGATGGTCTAGGTGGGCTTTTTTGGCTCTTGGCCCAATGAGATGGACACTAGACTTTGAGGTGCACTTCTAAAGTCCTATCACTGTGTCTGTATTGGGACTGAGCCAATTACAGCGAGCAGGCTATAGAAAATTCTAGCTTCACTTCCTTATATGGAAACACCTGCTCGGGTACAGAAATGCACGACTACAAGGTAATGTTATCAGTCATGTGAGAGGCCTTAATAGGCCCATTCAGAGGTGATATCCCTCAGAGGAGGATGGGTGGAGGAAGAGAAAAGAAGGTACTGCCTTATCTGGTGTTATCAGGTGTCCCATTAACAGAGGGCATCTCCCCTCTTTCCACCCCTAGAGTTACAAGAGATAAGGAACAATATCTCGCAACCGACTTCAACAGATGAAAATAGAATACACATTTTGGTTACATTTCTCAACCCAGGACAGCATGATGGCTACCTTTTCAGGTAATTGTACTGCATCCAATAGTCTCAGTATTTCTTGGGCATATTTAATATTCTTCCCTTGTGAGTTCAACAGTCCTCTTTCCTTTCAAATGGCTCCATGTGCATGAACTACTCCAAATGCCTACCTTGAGTCCATATAGATATTAATTCTTTTTCCTTTTGCCAGCTCTAGGGCTCAAATTAAGGCAATTATTTCAGCCTTCTGCGCAGAGATATTTGTTGGTAATGGTCCAGACTCTATTACCTCTCTGCTTGTGGTGACTGCATATCCAGCATGCCTCTTTCCACTGATGACATAGCTGCTCCCATCAGTAAACCAGGTCTCGGCATTCTCAAGCGGGGTATCCTTCAGATCTGGGCAACTGGAGTAGGTGGCTTTGATGGTCTCCAGGCAATCATGGATCACTGGTTCTCCCATACTTCCACTGAGGAAGGAACATGGCTTCACAATGTTAGTTACCACAATCTCAACATCATCTTGTTCCACCAGTATAGCTTGGTACTTCAGGAATCTCTGTGGGGAGAGCCAATGCCCCCCTTTCGCTTCCAGGACTGTAGACACTGTGTGGGACACTAGCACAGTCATCTTCTGGCCCAGGGTGAACTTGCGTGCCTCTTGGATGTTCACTGCTACTGCTGCAACGGCTCTGAGACACCCTGTCCACCCCTTAGCTGCTGTATCCAGGTGTTTGGAGAGGTAGGCAACTACCCTTCGTTACGGGCCCAGATTTTGTGCTAGTATTCCTAAAGAGATTCCTTGCTTCTCGTGAGAAAACAAAAAGAACGGCTTACCCACATCTGGAAGTCCCAAGGCTGGTGCTGATATGAGGGCCTTCTTTAGCTGGTAGAAGGCTTGAATTGCTTCTTTTGTCCATTGAAGATCTCTGCTCCCTTCCGTGATCAAGGCATACAGAGGTTTAACAAGCAATCCATTGTGGAATTGCATTTTATGGAAATGGTTTGCTCTGGCTCACCCCTGGAAAATGTATGGTTTATCCCAAGTCTGTACCATGCCTGCACTATTGTGTATCTGTAACCTCATTAGCTGGAGAATGTTACCGCGCCCCTTTGAACCTCTGTGTTAAGAATGCAAAGGCAGAAGGCTCTGCCTCTTTGCCCCCTTCCCCCTGGAGGCCTCCGGACCCTCCCCTTCCCTCTCCTCCCTTCCCCCTCTCCCCTTCCCTTTCCCCACTCCCGCAGGACCATGCTCCCTGCCTGGAGTGAGGCTCTGAATAAACCCTCATCTGATCAGCACTCCACCGGTGTCTGAAGTCTCTTTGCCTGCCAGCACGGGAACACCCACGACCCTAGGACCTGGGGGTCTCCCGGGGACCCCCCCCGGGGACCCCCCAAAATTTAAACAACAACAGTCCATAATTATAAATCCACAGTCTGCACCACCCTGTCATGCCTAGAAAGGTTCTCAGTTCTTTCACTGTCTGAGGCTTTGGGGTCTGGCATATTGCCTCCTTGCAATCTTGTCCCAATGTTCTTTGTCTAGTACTTACTTCATAGCCCAGGTAAATAACTGTCTGCTTTACTATCTGAGCCTTCTTTTGGGATACTCGATACCCTTGCAGGCCCAGAAAGTTTAGGAGGCTTACTGTCCAGTCCACGCATGTTTCCTGAGTCTGGATGGCTATTAAAAGATCATCCACATACTGCAGGAGCTGTCCTTCTCCTGGAGGAGGTTCCCAGGACTCCAAATCCTTTGCAAGCTGCTCCCCAAATAGAGTAGGAGAGTTCTTATACCCCTGTGGTTGTTGGAGTCCATGTTCCCATGGATCCTCCACAGAGTGAAAGGTGAAGGAACTGAATCAAAACCTTTGGAAAAATTAGAATATATAAAGCCACACACACATAAAGTAGAGATCTAAGCCTCAGTTTTAAGCTTCACATACCCTAAGTGCCTAATTGTTAGTGTAAAAGTACAGAGCTTCAGGCCTAGTGATAGAGTTTAGACATAACAAAAATCGAGTAGAGTACTGATTATAATTTTTGGTATGAATTTTGCGCAAATAAGATAAAGTTTTTCACGTATTCTAAGATAGAGTTTTTACGCACAGTAAGATAGAACTTTTACGCTAGCAAGATAGAGTTTTTGCACTAATAGATATGCTATATGCATAGGTTTTTGATGCTGCTTTTTGTAGTTTTTCGTAGTTTTACGAACTTAGAAAATTACACCTAGATTGAGTAGTGTGTAGATAAAGATATGAATATGCATTTGTAACTTATGGATAAAAAGCCACTGGGTTGGAAGTGGAGGTATCAATTGATCAACCCGATCTATTGATCCAACCTCCACCTTCTGCAACCTGAGGAACGAGCCCTGCCAGGGAGCTGAAATGGGATTCTAAAGGTACAATCTGTTGTAGTCTTTGTCACTCATGATCAGGGCCCTGGGGTCCCGTCCCTTCCCTTTCCCCCTTGTGATGCTTGCCCCAGAACTCTGTTCGGGGGTGCCGGGGACTCTGCAAGAGTTCGGGACCCCGGGACCCCTTTCTGTCACTGCGATCCCTGCAGCCGTAGACCCTGCTTGGGATTCATGACCCGGGGACCCTTTTCTGCCTCTGTGACCCCGTGGCCGGGAACCCTGCTTGGGATTTGTGATCTCAGGACCCCTTCCTGTTATTACAATTCCTGCGGTCGGGAACCTTGCTTGGGGTCTGTAGTTGAAGGTGGTTTTATCCTAAGGCTGGAATGTTATGTTCAATTCCATGTTAAGACTACTGTTTATTCTGGTATTTTATTTCTAAGACTTTATACTTATAACCGATTGTAAGACTGTAGGACCGCTCATTTAGGACTCTCGCACCTTCAGATACATGCTTTCATGTAATAAACAACTCTGTATAAGACCTTAAAATGTTCTTGGACCTTTAAGACCTATTAACCTGTAGAAACGGCCCCAGCATGCAGTAATACGCACCATGTGAGCTGAGTTTTACATCCAGATCTAGGGCTTTCCCATTCAAATGCAAAAATGTTCTGGCTG
Source organism: Prinia subflava (assembly GCF_021018805.1). Lineage (NCBI taxonomy): Eukaryota > Metazoa > Chordata > Aves > Passeriformes > Cisticolidae > Prinia > Prinia subflava. The sequence continues at coordinate 1,553,714 of NW_026960608.1, forward strand.
GCTTCATGGAGAGGTAGGCATAGAAAGCATCTTTCAAATTTAAAACAGTAAACCAGGTTAATTAAGGTGTTAAACGGGTTAACAGGGTGTAAGGATTGGCAACTACTGGGTACAAGTCCTCAGTTACTTTGTTAACAGCTCTTAAATCTTGTACCAGCCTGTATGACCCATCAGGCTTCTTCACTGGCAAAATAGGAGTGTTGAAACCAGACTGACACTCCCTCAGTAGTCCTATCTTCAAAAAGTTTTCAATAATTGGACTAATCCCTTCTCTATCTTCTTTATTTAGGGGGTATTGTTTAACCCTTACTGGCTGTCCTCCTTCTTTAAGTTTAATCTGCACTGGTAGTGCATTCTTTGCCCT